>NC_090877.1:25381281-25388781 GCF_036669935.1 Montipora foliosa | reverse complement strand
ACGCACGTATCAGCCAAAGGAACAAATTAATTTTAAACATTTCTTCCATTTTTGCGGGTATCAGTGTTTTCGCACTTTTAGCTAGTAACAAATTTTGGACGTTGACAGGCTCCTCCTGGTTGACAAAAAGTAAATGATCCATTCTTTGGGTTGTAGATTAAATTTGCAATTGAGTGCAATTTCTTTCTCTTTCATTTATCGCTTGGGGAGAAAAAACTGCGTTGAGCCGTAATATGTCACTGACGTGACAGAATTCTTCGCCGCACATGAGAACTTTGAATTTCACACTTTAAATTTGGAAGTGAGAGGACAACTGGTTTTATAAAAATTGTAACAAAGATATAATATATCTGGCCTTACACATACTAAACGAAGTGCATCAGTTGATACAGCGTTCTTTCAGCGTGAGATTTTAAATTTCTTCTGATCTTTTTTAACCCACCCCACATCGCCATTGTCACATTCTAAGAATAAACAACTGGCTAGCTATTTATACATTTATTACATACATGGTAATATGTAATACATACATACATACATAGTTCAATAACTTAACAGACGTTTTTGAAGCCGAAATACTTTTAAGAGGTTAAACTTCTGTCATTAGCCCACTTTTGATATATTAAAATTCAGTCGTGAACAAAAGGCATCATCTCGAGGCTCTGTGGAATAAACTCATACAAATCCTTGTATTTATTCCCCGAAGCCTCGAGATGATACCTTTTGTTTAGCACTGAATTTTAATACATCTAAAGTGGGCTATTGAGTGCATTTCTTAGTCTCACTAATGCGATGCATTTTTCAGTCCGTATATGGGCCGACTAGACATTTAACGGTCCTTAGAAACCGTACGTATGCTGAATTTACAGACCGTATCAGTTCTCTACCTTTATGTCGCAGATATCCCGAGGGTGGTCCTTTATGCACAAACTGATAAATGAAGTCGTCGGGAAAGCATAAAAAACCATGGAAAATGCAGAAGGGCAAAATTTTCGAATGGCTGGCTTCTCTTGACTTGAAATCCAGTTGCGCCGGATTGCAACGGCAACAGCATTTTATTATAATTATTTGTTACCCATAATTACAGTGTAATTAGAGGCATAGTTATTCGAAGTGGGCAGCAATTAAACATAATAGCACAGCCTCAATAAAGAAAATAAGAATAAGTGTAGTAATGAATAAAGGAAAGAAAGATTAACTGCGATCATATCAACATAAACTTTTATGTGATCGTATTTTAATTAGTATAGCTCAGGATACAACCATTAAGGTAAATTTTGGAAATGGCCAGCTATCATATTTTTAAGTCATTTAATTTCATTTGGTTCTTAATTGTCCCTAAAGAGCCCTTAATAAGGAAAGAGGTTAACCAAATAACTCTCACCAATATGCAAAAACGTTTTTTCACCTACCTTAAATTCTGGAATACCCCCTACCACTTCTTCTGTCAAAGTGAATATGTCACTCTTGCCCGATAATGATTCCACTGCTCTCACAATTAATGGAGGCCGCCAGAACAACAACCAGTGCATTCCGTGCTGTGGATAAAAGCCACAAGAACTTCCTGCAGGCTCGCTGCAATGTGGTTACATATTCATCCTCTTTCCATTTGATACGATTTATCTTCTTCAAGCAGAACAACAACAAAATACAGCAGAACCCCAGCAAAAAGTCCCAAGGATTAGTTTCTTTAAGTGTCATTGTCTGAGAAAGTGTTCCAGGGGCCAAAAGTTGTGGTCAACCGATTTGGCTGAAACTTGGCACAGAAGTTGGGTATAATGAGATATTTCAAAAGCCACTTTGGCTTACTTCTCTGAGTTTTAGTTTTGGAGTTACAGAAGGGGTCTCATTTTTTGCCCTTTGAGTACCAAAAATCCAGCCTTCCAGGGGGCATTTTGAAAGTGTGATAAGACCCCACTGGTAAATTGTGCTGCCAAATGAATTTGACTATAAACTCTACTATAATAGAGCTTTCAGTTCATGCATGTAACTTTGTCCTCAATGTATTGCACAGAGAGGAGCCTGGGGCTAGACTTTGGCCAAAATTGATACTAAAATTACAACCCCGGGGGGGGGGACTCCCATATGAAACAGACGAGGATGCTCGTCGTCTCGCTTAGGGGTGTAAATTTTGGATTTTGGTCTCGCTTAGGGTGTTCTGGGCAAAGCGCAAATATTTTATGCCACCAAGGTCTCGTTTAGGGTTCCGCGAAGTAACACAGAATTACGCGAAGAGAAACAGAAGTCAAATTTCCTTTTAAATTTTCTTTTTAGATAAAAGCATTCGATGATTATGCCTTTTTATCATTAAAACTCATTGCGTGTCGTATTTTTGTGTTTTTAAACGGTCTCTTTTAGGGGTCAAAATTTGCTTAAGCCACGCCTAGATTGGTCTCCTTTAGGGGTTAAATTCAAAATTTCCGACGAGCATCCCCGTCTGTTTCATATGGGAGTCCCCCCCCGCGGGATTACAACCCAAAATAGCCATTTTTCAAAATTTCACTTTATTCACCTGCCTTCTTGCATAACTTCCAAACCTATACCACTGTTTACTTTAGTCACCCAGTTATCAAAATCAGTTGAGAAAAAATTGGCTTGTTATGGTTTATTGAATTTTTGGAACAAACACTTCATGCCCCTCTAAGGCGATGCAAAATGGAATTTTGAGCCTAATTCAGGCCATAAACAAACCAAATTGTTGACAAGAAGCTCTTATTCTGTATTTGGTAAGTGAAAAGGAATTGTCAAAGCCAAATCAGTTTCGTTGTTTAGAAATAACGCCGATTCTTACCTTAAAATTAATCTAAAACGGGCCTCTGATTAGCGCAACAAACACAATTTAGCAAATCAAAGGTGATTTTATTCTTTGAAAACCTAGTAACCACCATAGAACACAAATGATGATGTTCTGATGTACATATAACAATCTTTTTACAAGATGCTTAAATTTTTCTTTGATTTATAGTCAGTCTCACGTCATATTTCCAAGCATGGAAACTCTCCATATTTTGTCAGGCCCATTTTTTATATTTCTACCAGACAAATTTTGCTTATCAGAAGGTTCGTTAACATGTAATCTTCGTCTGACCTTGTAATAGCCTGAATAGTTGTTTTAAATACCCATCAGCAAAGGAGCATGACCATACATACGTAGATTTAATACACAGACATATTCGATCTTCAGTGAGCAGTATCGAGGTGAACTGTGATTTTCCGAGTTCTTTAGAGCTGAAAAAATGAAACCATCCATCCACCGGTTAGGAGAGCTGGATAACAAAAAGCTTGTTTTGCTTTTATAAAGAAAATAACCCAAACAAACCCTTGCATTGAGATGATGCACTTGTTACTACATCAAGCTAGCTGGCCCGACAGCTGGCCCGCCATTTTGGACTTGAAGAGTGTGGGGACTGGACCGAGTTCCGGTCCAATCCTTCTCCCGTTTCGCGGGATTTTTTTCTGTTTTTCATCAGGTGTGTTCGAAATTCTAGAAAGTGGTCTGTTTCAGGATAATTTTCGATGGCACTTTATTCCTTTGAAGGGGTAAATGACCAGTGCAGTGTCACGTCATGGGCTGTGCAAGAAACAGGAAGGCTTCCTTTGTTGTCTTGCGATAGTGACATGACTGCATGATTAAAGCACAAGTAGAGGAGTTCAGATGTGTCCGGGGAAGAAGAGGAAGAACTGGTGATGCCAAAGCTACAGGTGCTTCAAAATATCAGTTAGGGATCGTAAACGCAAATGATTTTTATCGCAGTTTACGAGACTCTTTTGCTTGAAAAAAGACAATGATAAATACCGGTAATATACGATGTTGTCTCAAATTGTTTGTTCACATAGTTGATTGATTCCCATGTTAATTTCCTGGGTCCTTACGAAGAGTACTAAACATTCAACAAACTCATCGCGGCAATATCTTCATATATATAAATATATAAATAACAATAACAATAATATTAAATAACTTGAAGGCTGTTTTTTGTCTGCTCGAGCTGTTTGTTTACTTTCAGCTTGTCACGTTTGGCAATGCACAATTCCACCGGTCTCCTTTATTTGCCTGTTTTGTCGAAGACAAGTCAACTTAGAATAGGCTTAGCTACATAATTCCGCAGGAATGGTTTTAGGAATTTTAGACACGAAAAATAATTTTAGAAAATCTTAAGAATATTCGAAAAAAATTGACAAATACTAGAACTTAAATAGCAGTATATATAGGAGAATACTGAACAGCAACATTTCATAGGCAGAAACGTTGAAAAAACGTTTATATTTTTCTGTATTCCTACCAACCAAGAGAGGGCTCAGTCCACCTACATGCTACAACAGTGTCTAGAGTACTGTTCACTAAGCATAACAAATCAGCAGTTTTCAGAGTCATCTACAATACAACTATCAGCGGTTATTCACCAAAAGAGGCCCTCGCTATCAAAAAAGAATAAAAATTTTATGAGCTTTTTTAGGAAATTTTAGAGAGTTTTAGCAGACAACACTCTTATTTAGGTATATTTTTTCATTATTCTGTTAATTAAATAGTTAAATTTATTTTAAACAATTTTTTAATTAAATAATGAAACATTTTTTTCTAAATATACACAAATCTTCCGTGCTCTTCCAGAACGATTCAGAGTCAGTTCCCATTCAAGTACGACGTACGTCTGTTCATTGCCTATGCATTATTCCAAGCAAATCCAATAATATCAACTAATTCGGTCGATTTTGCGACAACGTTTTAGTGACATTTTCTCCCTAAAAATGTCAATTTCGTCGAAAAACTTAGATGCAGCATGTTTGCAAAGATCTTCGACGAAAAAGGTAAATAATGGCAACCAGTAACTAAATTGTGCATTCCATGATAAGCGTGTGCACGTGACAAGTTTAATGTAAACAAGCAGCTCGAGCAGACAAAAAACAGCCTTCAAGTTATTCTTATCGTACTTTTTTTTTTTGGACAAATCTGATGAATGCTTAGTGCTCTTCCTAAGGACCCAGGATATTACCGGTAACATGCGAATCAATCAACCATAAACAAACAATTTGAGACGACAATATCGTAAATAACATATCGTCGTCTCTAAATCTCTCTTCAGCCACAAGAGTTCCCTAGATCACGATAAATGTCATTTGTGAGCGTATATGATCCCTAACTGATATTTTGAAGCACCTGTAGCTTTGGCATCACCAGTTCTTCCTCTTCTTCCCCGGACACATCTGAACTCCTCTACTTGTGCTTTAATCATGCAGTCATGTCACTATCGCAAGACAACAAAGGAAGCCTTCCTGTTTCTTGCACAGCCCATGACGTGACACTGCACTGGTCATTTACCCCTTCAAAGGAATAAAGTGCCATCGAAAATTATCCTGAAACAGACCACTTTCTAGAATTTCGAACACACCTGATGAAAAACAGAAAAAAATCCCGCGAAACGGGAGAAGGATTGGACCGGAACTCGGTCCAGTCCCCACACTCTTCAAGTCCAAAATGGCGGGCCAGCTGTCGGGCCAGCTAGCTTGATGTAGTAACAAGTGCATCATCTCAATGCAAGGGTTTGTTTGGGTTATTTCTTTATAAAAGCAAAACAAGCTTTTTGTTATCCAGCTCTCCTAACCGGTGGATGGATGGTTTCATTTTTTCAGCTCTAAAGAACTCGGAAAATCACAGTTCACCTCGATACTGCTCACTGAAGATCGAATATGTCTGTGTATTAAATCTACGTATGTATGGTCATGCTCCTTTGCTGATGGGTATTTAAAACAACTATTCAGGCTATTACAAGGTCAGACGAAGATTACATGTTAACGAACCTTCTGATAAGCAAAATTTGTCTGGTAGAAATATAAAAAATGGGCCTGACAAAATATGGAGAGTTTCCATGCTTGGAAATATGACGTGAGACTGACTATAAATCAAAGAAAAATTTAAGCATCTTGTAAAAAGATTGTTATATGTACATCAGAACATCATCATTTGTGTTCTATGGTGGTTACTAGGTTTTCAAAGAATAAAATCACCTTTGATTTGCTAAATTGTGTTTGTTGCGCTAATCAGAGGCCCGTTTTAGATTAATTTTAAGGTAAGAATCGGCGTTATTTCTAAACAACGAAACTGATTTGGCTTTGACAATTCCTTTTCACTTACCAAATACAGAATAAGAGCTTCTTGTCAACAATTTGGTTTGTTTATGGCCTGAATTAGGCTCAAAATTCCATTTTGCATCGCCTTAGAGGGGCATGAAGTGTTTGTTCCAAAAATTCAACAAACCATATTAAGCCAATTTTTTCTCAACTGATTTTGATAACTGGGTGACTAAAGTAAGCAGTGGTATAGGTTTGGAAGTTATGCAAGAAGGCAGGTGAATAAAGTGAAATTTTGAAAAATGGCTATTTTGGGTTGTAATTTAATTATCAATTTTGGCCAAAGTCTAGCCCCAGGCTCCTCTCTGTGCAATACATTGAGGACAAAGTTACATGCATGAACTGAAAGCTCTATTATAGTAGAGTTCATGGTTAAATTCATTTGGCAGCAGAATTTACGAGTGGGGTCTTATCACACTTTGAATATGCCCCATGGAAGGCTGGATTTTTGGTGCTCAAAGGACAAAAAATGAGACCCCTTCTGTAACTCCAAAACTAAAACTCAGAGAAGTGAGCCAAAGTGGCTGTTGAAATTTCTCATTATACCCAACTTCTGTGCCAAGTTTCAGCCAAATCGTTGACCACAACTTTTGGCCCCTGGAACACTTTCTCAGACAATGACACTTAATATGCCTAAAAGTGTTAATAACGTTAGGGATGAAGTCTCTTGGTACGTGCTTTAATCCTAACAGATTCTTTACTCGACCAAAGCCAATGGTGATAGCTGCAGTCAACACAAAACCACTGATTACTGGTACAGAAATGAATCGGACCAGGAAACCCAAGCGTAGGACACCCAAAAAACATTGAACCGTTCCGCCGCATAAAGCCAATGTTGTGGCATACAGTGGTTCCCCTCTGTCGAACTGGCTCACCGTAAGTGACGTAATTGCTGTTGGTCCGATGGAGACATCTTTACACCCACCAAATATACAATACCCAAAACATCCTAAATACGTCGAATGCAGCCCACATCGCAGTGGTAAATTAGCTACAGTAGCATAAAGCTAACGCTTGGGGGACAACCATCAAGCCAACAGTCAAACCGGCAATAATGTCCCGCAAAAGACTGTCAAAGCTGTAGTTGGGAAGCCAATAAGTGATTGGAACGTACTTGTTAAGACATTTTTTTCGCTCCTTGTCCGAATCTAGTGTATTTTGCACCGGCAGCTTGATTTTTACAGCCAATGAGAGGAATGCTTTCCGAAATTTCCGATGTTAAACTGCGAAGTTTATTGGAGCTGTTCATCACTACGAAGTGATGGGTTAGGGTTAGAAGGCAAATTTATTTTTTCCATTAATGAAAGAACCTTTTCGAGCAATGACAAAACTCTTTCCATCCACTGATCGTACTATTTCTATCCATGGTAT
>NC_090877.1:25348781-25361281 GCF_036669935.1 Montipora foliosa | reverse complement strand
ATCAGCTCTTTAGAAAATAATTGTGATGTAGTTTGAAAGGCTGTACAGTTATTTGATTCTCAATGATAATAAGACTTGATTCCAAAGGCGAAGTACAGGTCTCGATATGCAAAAGTTGTTTACTTTAGTTGTGATTTGCGTGTGCATCGACATAGACGTGACCGAGAACCGAGTTGAATTACAGAGAAAAGGCTGAGACGTGTATTTTATAAAAGCAGAAAAAGGGGGAAACTTGCTGGAACATATTTTTGGTTAACAATGTAGCGAGGTCATCCGCATTTTATCGTACTACTTGGAAATCCCTTGCTCTTAAACACAAGTATAGGAGCTACCTCAGGTATGCGTTTAAATCTAAGCACGTGGTATGTAACACTTTTCCAAAAGCGTGGACGAACAGTTAAATGCAAAATAAAAGTTGAATTCAATACATAAACTAGACCCTCCGTGAGGGTACACTGGGTTGCCTGTGGTACGTGCAGCGTTCCACGCAATTTTTTTCAAGTTGGGGGGGGGGGGGGGTGACCCAGAAGTCATACCAGAAGTCATACCAGCAGAGGCCCTTTGGCTCACAGGTCTTCACACGTTCGTACGACGAAACAGATCCTTTTGTGAGGTTAAAAGCCTGGCGACCGGCCTATTAATTAATCATTTGTCAGAAAGAAGAAATTCCTGTCCTCTTTAAAAAAAATTGACACGCATTGCTTACGTGTGGTAGTGAAGTAACACAGCGATTTATTCCATAATGTCAACTGAACTGTGTGTTGTCTTCCAGGAGATTCAAGTTGTCCTTGCGTAATATGTAGCTCTAACAGTGCACGATATTGTTTTGGTATTGTCTAGCATTGTAGTGAAATGGTAGAAGTCTTGGGTAAATAGCCTGAGAAGACATATGGTTACTAGCAAAGTACTGAGCCCAGAAAGATTGAAGAAAATAAATGGGAAGTGAAAAACATTGTCTTCTGGGATGACATGTTGACCGTTGTCTTTGCGTAATATGTAGGTCTAACAGTACACGATATTGTTTTGGTATTGTCTATCATTGTAGCGCCATGGTAGAAGTCTTAGATAAATAGCCCCTTGAGAAGACATGTGGTTACTAGCAAAGTACTGAACCCAGAGAGACTGAAGAAAATAAAAGGAATCGAGAAACATTGGCTTCTGGGCTGAAATGTTGATCATGCAACTTCTTTCCACCACAAGTGTAAGCGTGCACTGACAGCATCTGACAGCATCTGAAAGCTTTGTAAACAACAGTTGAAAGCTGAAGTTTTGCCTATTCGGCGGCGTTAGTATCTGGATGGGCGACCTAAGAAATATACCACTCAGTAACAGAAGCATAGGACCGAAAATTCTATTTTAATGCTATCAAATGCGAACCAAGCAAGATACAGATTTTGTTAGCTTGCTTTATCCAAAACAAATATTGATGTAAAAGTAAATAAATATGGATACACAGTTTTTAAGAAGAGCAGAAGGAAGTTTCAGGACGGTCGATCGAGCATAAAATATTTTGCCATCGGTAATAAAATCTACGACATGAAAACAACATTAATTTTGAACCACGAATATAAAAAGTTACCATCAGCGAAAAACAGTTTGGGAGATTTTAGTTGTTTTGTTGTAATTGTACAAGTTTGGCTGCACCGAGTAAATCGCAAATCGAATTCAGCGAACGCAGTGATCAAGTTACCGCGTTATTTTACCGCGGCATGTTTACTCGCGAAATAGTGAAGCATCTGTGTCAAATGATGCCAAGCTACCGGGTTTTTGTTTTTGTTAGTTTTCTTTTTATTTCGATTGTTATAAATTTTGACAAGAAATGTGCGAATTCAACACAAAGATCACAATCGCCCAACTCTCAGAGGTTGACCATTGTTTCTGGAAAATCAAAAATTTACTCTCCAAGACAAGGTTATTTATCACCAGGTAATTCCATCGTTTTGGTAATAGCAGCTACTTTATTATTCATCAGCGTCACAATCTTTTGGCGATTTTGGGGGTCATTTTGTTGAAACTCAAGCACGCTTCCAACTGACCTGTTTATTTTCGTGACTTAAGCGTTACCACAAAAACTCTCCCCGTATCACATTTCAACACATGTATGCAAATTTGCTAAGCTCCAAAATTACACAACATGATAAATTTACAAAAGCTAGAAATTTCACAGAAATATTTTCCAGCGAAACATTTATTGAAACAAGCAACATATTTGCTATAAGAGGCAAGAAACCCTTCCTATTTCAGTTGCGTGCGTGCAAGCGAAACACACAATCACAAAGCATATGCAATTAAATAAATTTCTGACAGTTCACATCAAACCCTTTTCGAAAGAACCTTGACCGTACATAATAAAGCACAAAAGAGACAACAAGCTTTCATTCAAATAATTTTTCACTGTCACATTTCCAAATATTTTACACCTTTGCAGAGTTGAGTACAAAATACCGGTAAATGTAAACGATCCATTCTTGAGCTCCATGAGGGTATATTTTGTTTAAAGATCCACTAAAACGCCATTCACGTCAATGACTTATTAGTGAAATTTCCAATTGTTATACCGGAAGACTGTGCAGAGTTGAGAACAGGTAAATACAAATCTGACAAATAGCGAGACAACTGAGATAACAGATCCACTATATGGATTCCTTCTCTGTCTTTGTTGAACCCACACTGAGTTACCACAGAACTGTTCATTTGGTTTGAGTGTTGTGCAAAACACCACGCTAGGCAAAATGTTAGGAAGACAGCTCACTTTGATTACGGCTCGACGGGCGACAGATTGTTGTCGAAGTCCATTACTCGTCGCTTCTAACATTCGACCGCCTGTCTTGTCCAGTATCCAATTCGCTTGCCATTATTGAGCTTCATTATGGTACATTTTGTTCAAAGATCCACTAAAACGCCATTCGCGTTACATGACTTTCGACGCCATTGCCGGTTAAGTTAATCGTTCTACTGTGTCCACCAGAGAAATCTACGCATTTCCCACTACCCTCTCGATCCTAAGAAAATACGCGTAGAAGGCTCTATGCACAAAGACAACACTTAGCAGGGGAGTGACAGGCAGGACTTTTACCGACACGGAAAAAAATAAAAATAAAAGAAAACGAAAAATAAAAAAACGACGAAATTAAAGACAGATTCCGACTGGGTTGGCAACCCAGTAATCAGGAATACCCTGTACGAGTTATGAAAGAATGTTGTTGTTTCGTTTCTCAGACGTATTTATTTTGAATTCAGGGTGAACTATTTACACAGTGAGCTAGAGAGGCCAACCAAAACAGAGTTTGTAATTGGAAATCTAAACATCTAGGAGATACAAAAACAAACTTGTGAGCACGTGAACCTGAATTACTGCAAATCATAATGCTGACAAACACAAAAAGCGAGGGAAATGGATCATGTATAGGACGTATGTGTCACGTGCCACGTGCACGCGTAGTGTGCGGACGCAGGATTTGATTGCTCCGGCCAAGATCGAAATCACCGAAAATTTTAGTCCAAAATATGCCCGATACACGTCATTCGAAAGCCTCAGTTAGTTCTTTGGCGGCTGAAGTAAATGTTCAAGGAGAGTTTGTAACACTGGCAACGCTTCGCGAGATGTTACAGATGCAGGAAAGAATGTTCAAGAGCTTCTTTGACTCGATCGTAACTAACGAGAACACTCGCCTCGACTCTTTAACTCATTCAGTAGCCGAGTTAAAAGCAAGAATTGCTAGTTCGGAAAAGGAAACGGGTGATCTTAAAAACAGCCTTGAGTTTTCGCAAAAGGACATTGATGACTTGAAACCATCATTACTTAAATTACAAGAACTGGACTCCGCCATTGAAGAAATTCAAGACGACTTAGACCATCAAGAAGAACAAATGGAGTATTTAGAAAATCAGAGTAGGCGAAATAATGTCAGAGTGGATGGCATTCCCGAAGAGGATAAAGAAACATGGGAAGAAACTGAAGCTAAAGTAAAGCAAGTTTTGAAAGACGAATTGAATCTCGCCAGTGCTCCTGACATTGAGAGAGCGCATCGCGTGGGTAAAAGTTCTCGTAGGCCAGCTTCGGCCCAGAATTCTGCAAATCGTCCTCGAACCATTGTTTGTCGCCTTCGTGACTGGAAAGAGAGGGAAACGATCCTGAAATGTGCCCGAAGAATTAAACCCGACAATATATTTGTGAAAGAAGAAGACCTATCTCCAGCAACCCTTGAGAAAAGAGAAAGTCAACGTGCAAAGATGGAAGCAGCCAAGAGAGCAGGGAAGATCGCTTATTTTGTGTTAGATAAACTGGTTATTAGAGACAGACCTAATGTCGAGAACAGCTAACTTATTTATTTCTTACCGCTATTTTCCCCCTGTTTTTTTTTTTTTTTTTTAAATTTTGTTTTCCCCCGCTCAGAAAATGTCTGTCTTTCCTGAATTTTCATTTCCGTTTAACGACCTTGATGACGCCGACTTCAACCTAGCAATTTATGAAATGCAAAATGGTCCTGTTCGCTATGATGCTGATAGAGTTTCAATCCTTTACTCCACAATATTAGAACAAATCTAGCTCGTTCATTTGACCTTGACCCTGACACCAACCTCAGGGATTTATTTAGCGATGACTGTGAATATTTCATTGAAGATCAATTTAATGACATGCTATCTAGTGAAGATTCGCGTATTTGTGACAGCTTTTCTCTACTGCATCTAAACATTCGTAGCCTACATTGTAATGCTAGCAAATTAACGGATCTTTTATCTAACGTAAATTTAAAATTCTCTTTGATTGGTATTTCCGAAACTTGGCTGAATGATTCGTCGTCGTCAGTCGACATCGACGGTTACAGTTTTGTTCATAAAAGTAGGGAAAATAGATCCGGTGGTGGAGTTGGTTTGCATGTTTCTAGCAATTTGAATTTTAAATTTCGATGCGATCTTGATTTTTCGTTGCCAAATGTGGCAGAATCTTTGTTTATTGAAATTGTTAAGCCCCAGGGAAAGAACATTGTTACTGGTGTGATTTACAGGCCGCCAAACCAAAACGTTGATGAATTTTTAACAATGACTAATGAGCTGTTAAGTAAGATCTCAAACGAAAATAAGGTATGTTATTTAATGGGTGACTTTAACTTAAATCTAATGAACCACCAATGTCATTCCGCCACTGGTGAATTTTTAGATGCGCTATATTCAAATATGTTCTTTCCATTGATTACGCGCCCTACAAGAATAACTTGTCACTCGGCAACTTTAATTGACAACATTTTCGTCAACCAATTTTTCGATAGATCCAGGAGTGGACTGTTTTTCACTGACATTTCTGACCATCTGCCTATATTTTCTATTCATTTCGATACCTCAATCTCAGCATCTAATGAAACTGTTTTTGTTCGAGATGTAAATCAAGTCAACACAAGCAAGTTTCTATCGCATTTGGAGAGAATTGACTGGTCTCAGTATGCCACTTTTGATGATCCAAATAATGCCTATAACAGCTTTTTCAAACAATACTCTACGGCATATGACTCATGTTTTCCTTTAAAAAAAACTAAGGTGAGCAATTACCTGAGAAAGCCTTGGTTATCGAAAGGACTTCTGAAGTCGATAAGAACGAAAAATAAGTTATATAGACAGTATCTCAATAATCAATCTTTGCATTATGAAATTCGTTATAAAAATTACAAAAACAAATTGAATCACTCATTAAGAATCGCTAAACGTATATATTACGAAAAGAAAATCGATGCTTCTAAATCAAATGCCAAAGCTAAAAGGGCACCCAACGACCAATTTGTTGTAAAATGTGTTATTATACCCCAGTTAATAAAAATAAATGTTATTAAGGCATTTTCAGGTGTTTTTCAGTGTTGCTGGGAAAACATTATCTGTTCCTTTTTCCCAGCAAGACACACAAGAAATTTCCCAGCCAGCTAGATAAAATTGGTTGGTTTCCCAGCCAGCTGATCAAATTTATTTCCCAGCCAGGACTTCCGCGCGCTTTCAAATCCCTCGATCCAAAACGACCGAATAAAAGCGACAAAACCGGGACAAAACAGGTTTTTTCCGCAAGCGCAATCACTCTGACAAGCCGTCGTATGTTTGTGACTACTCTCTGGGAGAGGGAAGGGGTTCTTTATCATTATTATTATTATTATTATTATTATTATTATTATTATTATTATTATTATTATTATTATTATTATTATTAATATTATGATTATGATTATTATTATTATTATTATTATTATTTTTTATTTTATTTTTTTTTATTTATTATTATTATTATTATTTTTTTATTTATTTGTTTTTTTTAGTCGTCCTCAGTCTTCAAAGTTTCTACAGCCAGCTCGGATTGAAATGCTAGAAAAAGTCAGTAATTCCCAGGCAAAACCTCTATCAATAACAAAATTTCCCAGCCAGCTCATCGAAACACCTGTATTTTTGCCAGCCAGCAAGATTCCTCTGGGGAACAGATAATGTGAGGAACAGATTCGTTGAGTGCCCCTGAAGCTACATGGAGGGTTCTAAACGAAATTATTAAGACAAAAAAGAAAGCGTTTAAAATCAATTCCATCTTTAAAGTTGACAACCAAGAAATTACGGATCCAGTAGACATTGCTAATAGATTCTGTAGTTATTTTTCTAGTATCGGACCTAATCTAGCCAAAGAAATTCACTCGTCTGTCTCTCACCGCAGTTTTCTCTCTGGTCACTTTTGTCAATCGGTGTTTTTTGATCCAGTGACTCCAAATGAGCTATCGGAAATTTCCAATGCTTTTCGACCAGGTAAGGCAGCTGGCCATGATAGAATTCCCATTTCCATCATAAAACAGTCAATTCAAATTATAGCCGATCCTTTAGCTCATATAATCAATTTATCTATCTCTCATGGCATTGTTCCCGACCAAATGAAAATTGCTCGCGTGATACCACTCTTTAAAGCTGGTGATCGATCACTCTTTTCGAACTATAGACCGATCTCGATTCTCCCTAGCTTTTCTAAGTTTCTTGAAAAGGTTGTTTATAACCGTCTTTATAATTATTTAAGTAAACTAGAAATTCTATGTGATAATCAATTTGGCTTCAGGAAAAATCATTCAACTTTGTTAGCATTGATTGACCTACATGAAAAAATCTCTCTTGCTCTTGATCGCAATGAACATGCCGTTGGCGTTTTCCTTGATCTTTCTAAGGCCTTTGATACCGTCGATCATAATATTCTGCTTGACAAACTCGAACACTATGGTATACGTGGCGTGGCTCTGGACTGGGTTAGAAGCTACCTCTCCAACAGGTTGCAATTCGTTCAATTTAACGGTCATTGTTCCTCTTCTCAAACTATCTGCTGTGGTGTCCCCCAGGGATCCATTTTAGGCCCCTTGTTTTTCTTGCTCTATATTAATGATTTAAATAACGTATCGACGCTCGTCGAGCTGATTTTATTCGCTGATGATACTAATTTATTTATGTCCCATAAAGATCCTGTATACCCGGTGTAGGATGTTTCGTGTAAGTCTACATAAAGAGCGCAGATGTATATTTCATGCTGTCCTACATGATGTAG
Organism: Montipora foliosa; assembly: GCF_036669935.1. NCBI lineage: Eukaryota > Metazoa > Cnidaria > Anthozoa > Scleractinia > Acroporidae > Montipora > Montipora foliosa. Next base: position 25,353,735 of record NC_090877.1, on the reverse strand, counting down.
GAGCGCGTAAAAGCGGGCAGGCCATGTTGGATTATTAAATGTATTTTGTTGTGGTTTAATCCGTGTCCATCGAGTCGTATCTTCTTCGGGGATTCTACAACTGGCGACGAGGATGGTTCTCAAGGTGTAAGGAATACTTTTTAGCGAAGATGAATTTCAAAGATTTGGAAATTGAAGGAATTCGACCGTTTGATGTCAACAGTGATCCGAGTAGCGTGGGTACAGAATGGAAAAGATGGCTTCGAAGTTTTCAGTTATATGCTGATGGAAAAGGTCTGATTATCGTTCCAGACAAGGATGACAACAAAGTGCAAAGACGGGCGCTTCTTCTTCATTGTGCAGGATCGGATGTTCAAGATATTTTTGATGTTTTGCCAAACACCGGTGGTGCAAAGGATTACCAGAAGGCTGAAGATGCCTTAACAGCACATTTCGTAACTCAAATTAACATTCCCTATGAGCGGCATTTGTTCAGAGAAATGGTACAGGAAGAAAATGAAACGGTTGACCAATATGCAGTGCGATTGAGGCGGAAAGCCCAGCAGTGTGATTACGGAGATCAAATGGAGGCCCAGATTCGAGATCAAATAGTTTCGAAGTGTAGATCTAACGAGCTGCGCCGTAAACTTCTGGAAAAAGGTCAGGCCCCCACTCTTCAGAATCTACAAGAAATTGCACGTAATTACGAAGCAGTCCGGAGGCAAACACAAAGTATGAATTTCTCCACTGAGCCAGTCAATCGAGTCCGTGAGAGCTTGCCTGGGAGGAGCAATAGAAAGTTCAGCACACAGTCAAGTAGTGAGTGTTATCGATGTGGAAGAAGGGGTCATTTTGCCAGAGATCTCCAGTGCCCAGCAAGAGGAAAAACGTGCACAAAATGCTCACAGGTTGGACATTTTGCAAATGTATGCAAAACAAAATTCCTAGCTACTCCTGGAAAATCGGATGTACGGTATATGCAGGAGGATGCCTGTGGTGATGACGATGATGACGAGTATGTGTTTGCAATTGCTGGTAGGGATCATGGAGGAAAGGTAGTAGTCAACATTGGAGGTGTCCCAGTGGAGATGATCATCGATTCTGGCGCGAGTGCGAATGTCATTACTCAAGCCTCCTGGGAACAACTGAAGAAATGCCATATCAGGTGTGTCTCACAGCACAACACAAAGAAGCTGTACGCCTATGGAGCAGTTAGCCCGCTTGAAGTTATTGGTACATTTACGGCGGATATCACAATGGGAAACAAGAGTGTGTCAGCTGAAGTCACAGTTGTCAGGGGTCAAGGGGAGTCACTTCTAGGAAGAGAAACGGCCACTGAGTTAGGAGTCCTGAAGTTGAACATTCCAGTTAACAGTGTGGTCAATTACAGTGAGCTAATGACTAGATATAAAGATGTGTTCACAGGAATTGGCAAATTGAAAGACTTTCAACTGAACTTACATATTGATCAGCAAGTCCAGCCGGTAGCACAACCATTACGACGGCCAGCATTTAGCTTGAGAGAGAAGATTGAAAAGAAACTTGATGAACTTCTCCAGGAAGATATTATTGAGAAAGTTGAAGGTCCAACGCCATGGGTAAACCCTGTTGTGGTGGTGCCCAAGCCCAACGGTGATGTGAGATTGTGTGTAGACATGCGGTGTGCCAATAAAGCCATTATTCGCGAGAGGCATCCAATCCCCACAATTGACGAAGTTTTGGAGGATATGCAAGAAGGTAGTGTCTTCAGCAAATTGGATCTGAAGTGGGGCTACCATCAAATTGAGCTCAGCGAGGAGTCACGTGGCATTACAACCTTTGTAACACACAAGGGCCTGTTTAGATATAAGCGGCTGATGTTTGGCATCACGTCTGCACCAGAGAAATATCAGCAAGTAATTCAACAAGTATTGCAAGATTGCAGTGGAACAGCAAACATTTCAGATGACATCATCATTTATGGTCCTAACACAGCTGAGCATGACAAGCGATTGGAAAAAGTGTTGACCAGGTTGAGGGACAGGGGTCTTACTCTCAATAAGGAGAAATGTGTATTTCATATGCCGAAGCTCACATTTATGGGCCTGGTACTATCTCGTCAAGGCATTGGTCCAACTGAAGAAAAAGTCAAAGCAGTTAATGAGGCTTGTGAACCACAGAGTGTGTCAGAGGTTAAAAGTTTTCTTGGCCTAGTTAATTTCAATGCGAGATTCATCCCGGACCTTGCAACTGTGGCAGAACCACTGAGGAGGCTGACAAAGAAAGGAGAGCCGTTTGTGTTTGGTCCAGAGCAGCAGGCAGCCTTTGCAGAATTGAAACGGAGGTTAACTCAGGCAGAGACTTTAGGCTATTTTGACCGCAGTGCAAAGACGAAGATTATTGCTGATGCAAGCCCAGTGGGTCTGGGGGCAGTCTTGGTTCAAGAGCACAAAGGAGAGAACCGGGTAATTTGTTATGCCAGTAGAGGACTTTCTGAGGTGGAGCGACGTTATTCGCAAACTGAAAGGGAGGCATTGGGACTTGTGTGGTCTTGTGAGAAATTTCACGTTTACCTTTATGGAATAGAATTTGAACTATGGACTGATCACAAACCTCTTGAATTCATTTATTCCACACGGTCCAGGCCTTTAGCAAGAATTGAACGATGGGTTCTCCGGTTGCAGCCTTATGTATTTTCAGTGAAATATTTGCCTGGGCAACTGAACATTGCAGATGCATTGTCGCGCCTTACAAAGATTGAAGAAAAAGAGTCAAGGAGTGTTGCTGAAGAGTACATCAGATTTGTAGCGAACACTGCTGTGCCACAAGCCATGACTGCTGACGTAATTGAAAGAGAATCTTCAGTTGATGATGAGTTAGACACCCTACGAGAGTGCATTAAGACTGGAAACTGGGAGAATTCTAATTGCCCTGGTTACAAGCCCATCCGAGATGAGCTTTGCCTTTTTGGAAATATTGTCCTGAGAGGAACAAGAATAGTGGTACCAAAGAAACGTAGAGGAAGAGTGATTGAATTAGGCCATGAAGGACATCAAGGACTGGTGAAAATGAAACAGCGACTACGAACAAAGGTCTGGTGGCCAGGCATTGATAAGGACGCTGAGAATTTTTGCAAGACATGTCATGGTTGCCAAGTTGTGGGCGGACTATGTAATCCTGAACCTCTTCACATGACTGAATTGCCTCAAGGGCCCTGGCAGGATATCGCGATTGATTTTATGGGCCCACTACCATCAGGGGACTATGTCTTCGCGGTGACCGACTACTACAGTAGATATGTAGAAATTAGTATTTCAAAGAGAAACACAGCAGAGGTGGCCATCAACAGCCTAAAGAAGATGTTTGCAACTCATGGATTGCCATACACAGTGACGAGTGACAATGGTCCCCATTTTGTGGCAGAAGCCTTTAAAACGTTCTTAAAGGACAATGGAATTAAGCACAGGAAGACAACCCCGCTGTGGCCCCAAGCAAATGGAGAGATTGAACGTCAGAACAGGTCCCTTCTTAAAAGAATGCAGATTGCGCAAGTGGAAGGAAAGGACTGGAAAGAGGCCGTACAGACGTATTTAGTTGCCTATCGAAATACTCCCCATCCAAGTACAGGAGTGTGCCCATCAGAGTTGTTGTTCGGAAGGACATTGCGCACAAAGCTCCCAGGTTTGAGGCAGGCTGCAAAACTAGATGAAGAAGTAAGGGATCGAGACCAAGAAAAGAAAATAAAAATGAAGGAATACTCTGACAGAACGCGTAAGGCTGAAGAAAGCAATCTGATGGCTGGAGACAAAGTCCTGTTAAAGCAAGCTCGAGCAAACAAGTGGACCACCCAGTTTGAGAGCCAGCCATACGAGCTAATTGACAAGTACGGTAACAGTGTTGTGATCAAGTCGCCTGAGGGGGCCCAGTATAAAAGAAATACCACTCATGTGAAGTTGTACCACGAAAGAGAGAAACCAGAGGGTCCGGAGAAATCAGCATCTCAAGAGGTGGATGTTGGAGATGTTGCAAGTGATCTGGGAGAAATGCAGTAGAGTCAGAAGGATGAAATCAAGCAGAGCGACGCCACACCTGTGAAGTCACCACGACCAGTGCGGACAAGACATGCACCAAAAAGATTTGAGGACTTTGTTATAGAATGAACATTTATTATTGAACATTAACTTTAGCGTGATCATCGGATGTCAGGATGACTCTTTAAGTGTTGTTTAAGTTCACAATGTTATATTTGTCTTCTTGTTTTATGAAGAAGGAAAGGGATGTAGGATGTTTCGTGTAAGTCTACATAAAGAGCGCAGATGTATATTTCATGCTGTCCTACATGATGTAGGAGCGCGTAAAAGCGGGCAGGCCATGTTGGATTATTAAATGTATTTTGTTGTGGTTTAATCCGTGTCCATCGAGTCGTATCTTCTTCGGGGATTCTACACCTGGCAGCATCACTCAATTCCGAACTTAATATATATCCACTTCGTTTAAGGCAAACATACTCTCCTTAAACCTGAAGAGAACAAACTTTATGTTATTTAAGCCTAGACAGAAAAGGTATCATTTTCCAATGCAAATATGCATAAATGACCAGAGAATCGAACTGGTTAAGGAAACGGTCTTCCTCGGTGTAGTCCTTGATGAACATCTGTCTTGGAAACCGCATATTTCTCAAGTAGCTCGTAAAATCTCGAAATCAATAGGTGTCATTAATAGAGCAAGATTTTTTCTACCTAAACCCTGTCTAAAAACTCTTTATTATTGTTTAGTTTATCCTTATCTTCATTATTGTATTATTGTCTGGGGATCTACGTACAAAACCAATCTTCGCCGTCTTGTCTCTTTGCAAAAGCGAGTTATCAGAATTATTTCTAAATCAACTTTCGATTCTCATTCAGACCCTATTTTCAAAGAATTAGAACTACTAAAACTTTCCGATATTAGACAGCTAGAATTGGGCAAACTTATGTTTGCTCTTAACCATTCTCTT
>NC_090877.1:25341281-25343781 GCF_036669935.1 Montipora foliosa | reverse complement strand
CTCATCAACGCTTGATGTTCCTGTGTCCCTCTTTAGCGTTGCGATGTAGTCCTGCTTGGGCCTGCCTCTCCCTCGACGTCCATGTGTTGGTTCCCATAACACTAAGCGCTGGGTACTGAGCTCAGAGTGTTTATAACAGTATTACTATTGTTATAATTATGACTATCTTTATTGTTGTTATTATTATCACTGTTACTATAATCTTTATAAGAGGGCTTTCACTCACGTGCTCAGTAACCTTCTTTTACCACCGGAACAAAAGAAAACGTTTATATGATAATGGAGCTCAATTCCGGGAGGATTAGTTGGGGACTCATGGCGCCTCCTTTCCTTTGTTTGGGAGTACCAACCTGGCCGCCGTGACGTCACATGAAAACACTGTATAGGTAGAAATCGGCTTAGCGAGCCCATGACTATAGGAGCGAACAACTCCAACACTAAGCCAGGCTTTGTCATGGCAGTTTTACAGACCGATATATTTTTGGACTACCCTTTCCGCAAAAAAACAAAGGCAGTTCAGGTTCGGTGAAGCTATGACGTCAAGTCAGTTTCTTGTGATTGGTCATCGGGCTCCTGCAATGGGAGCGGGAGCGCAGTGGTCCATTGTCCAAGGAAAACTGGGTTTTCGGACGAAAATTTGTGACTGGAGAATAGCACTGTTGTTCGCTGCTAGTCATGGGCTCCTGGCTTTGCTTATAGTTCGGGCGTAGATTACGTTGCCTTCGTTGTTATTTAAGTAGCCAAAAAGGGTTGTTTTGTTTTGCTGCAGCAAAGCGATCCGAATTCGGACATCTTGTCGTCATCATCCCAAGGGTCATCGGCAGAAGTAGAAACGTCTCGTGAGTGGCAACCCACCCCGCGAGTGGAACATCAGCTGCAATACCTCAACAGTTTCCTGCTAAAATCAACTGATGGCCGGATAAGTCCAGTTAGGTCTCAATGTAAGTCCGATGTTATGACTGTCTCATCGTCAACGCAGCGTTACTACCGAAAAAAAGCCCACCAAGCTGTTGAAACCACTCTAGAGGCTATTGCACCGGGGAATTCATCGTGGTTGCTTCAGCAGGTTTTCACAAAGCACCAAAGCGGACGAGCAATCTCTGCTGCTTCCGAGGAGGAAAGTCTGGTATCTAGACTCGTGACCCTTTACAATGAAGCCAACTCTTGGTACACACAACAGCAGATTCTGTCCCTTTTCGCTAGCGACTACTCTAAGACAGAATTACTACAGCTGGTGCCGGGACTGACCAAGTTCAGGATTGACGAGGCCAGGAAACATGCCTTTAAAACTAAGCCAGGACAACTCGTAGAGCCGCCAACCATCACTAGAACAAGGCTTAATCCCGCTAAGGTTGACCATTTCTTGGACTTTATATCCAGTCCTTCGTTTCTACAAGATGTAGCATATGGAACGAAAAAGCTAAAGCTGTCAAATGGAGAGACAATTGAAATCCCAAACGTTGTGAGAACAGTCATCTCCTCCCGCCTCATACAGCTGTATCAGACGTATTGTGTAGAAACGAGCTTTAAACCGTTAGGGAAATCAACGCTCTTCAATATCCTTAAGGTATGTATGGATTCCGAGGCCCCATTTTATTCTACAGTTCTCATGTGCACATAGTTGGATTTCAATCTATAAGTTAAGTTTATGTAACATTAAAGCTAACGTAAACTGCTGGTTTCGTTTTATAGTGTAATTGGCTGTTACCCTCGCATTCCAAAATTTAATAAGCGATTAATAACGATTTACGCTTCAGATGTGCGCAGCTTCTCAAAAAAAGTCACTGGCAGGCCTGGACAGCACGCAGACCGATGGCGTCAATGCAATTGCATCCCTGGAGGAAATAACTGGTTTTCTTGGCAGAAACGGTAAGTGTATTGATCAGATACCCACAGAGGAAGAGCTAATGAAATGATGAGGAAAGAGTTAATCTTTTGCTTAAAGATGGGTGCAGTAAAAATGAGTGAGAGAATTAGTTGATAAAGATCTCACTATTGCGGCCTTTAAAATTATCTGTGAACAATAATTGTCTCGCTTTTAGTCAAAATATAAGGTTACAGATTAAGGCGAATGTTTTCAATTTGTGCGTGTTTTTAATTATTAGACTGGTAAAATGTTTTGCGGCGGGAAACTTGAAATTCAGATCCTCTTCAAAAGCAGCTGTTGTTTTTTACGACGTACTCTTGTGTGGGTGTCCTACCCGACATGATCGACCAAGGAATTTCATAAATTACTGAGGCCCTCCCAGGGGTTTTGGGGATTAAGGGAACATGGCTAATTTGAACTGGTGAACAGGGAAACAATGTCAAAATATTTTAGGGAACAAGGGAACCAGGAAACAAAAACAATTTTGACCAATTTTATAAGCTGGGAGCAAGTTTGAAAGTAAGTTGGGGAGAACAAGGGAACACAAGCAAACATTTAAAGGGAAGAAGGACCCCCTCCCCCCCCCCCCCCCATCCCGGAGGGCCTCAGTACTTACAATCACTTAAGTCACCT
>NC_090877.1:25271281-25323781 GCF_036669935.1 Montipora foliosa | reverse complement strand
CTGGAAAAAAAATGGGAAGAACTGAACGTAGCAGTTAAAGGACTACAAAGCAAGGTAACGTCTTTGGAGATAGAAGTAGACACAGTGAAAACTAAACAGAAAGCCTTAGACGATAACTTCACTTCGTTGGAAAAAAATAATGCATTCGTTGACGAGCAAGTACAATAATTGATAGCTAAGACTTACAAAAATAATGACAACGTTAGCGACACACGCAAGAAACTGCTATACTTGGAGGCCTATAGTCGTCGTGGAAATTTGAAATTTGAAGGCATCCCCGGAACTTGCGCATCAAGCGAAGAAGATGGAGTTATTTAAGGGGGCGAAGTGTCCACCGAAAATACAAAAGCGGTGCTAGCTGAGTTCCTAGAGAGAGTTCTGGGAATAGATGATGCACAGAGCATTGAATATCAACGAGTACACTGAATGGGTAAGCCGAGAAAGGAAAATGGAAGAGAAAGGATCATCACTGCGCGTTTCCTAAGGTTTTCAGACCAAGAACGGGTGCTCCAAATGCGGACGGAAACTCAAGGACACAGGATACAGGATGTATGAAGACCTCCCAAAAGAAATCTATGAGATCTGAAAGATTCTAATGGAAAAGTTGAAGAATGCAATATTTTAGTAGATCAGAGCTTTGCATCAACGGTAAATACGTCAAGATGTAAAATGTAAGAAGTTTATCTGAGTTAGCGTTGCTATCATGATTATCCATTTTCTCTAGAAATGCTGATTTCAGAAGTAGTAGAAAATTCCTGCTATATTTGACACTTTCTACTTTATATGTTATGCGTATTTTATTTCACACCTCAAGGACGTTTTACACACTCCGGTGAATGAGCTTGGGGTTGAATGATGTAAAAGGCGGTTGTTTGTGCTCGTAAACAGTTTTTCAGGAGCAAGAGGTATGTGGGATTTGTTCACCAATTTTCGCCCTCAGTCTTCGTTTTCGTTTTATGTCCATGTAGTTTTTTTATCGCAGCCTGTTAGATACCGTACCCGATTATTATATTCTGCTCACTATCAAGCTTTTACTAATGTAACATCGATCAACCAATTTGTATGAATAACGTCTGCTTTAATGTTTTATCCTTAAATGTTAGAGGAATTCGTGATCTCAACAAACGTAAATCGATCTTTACATGGGACCAGAAAGACGATTTTATTTTTTTGCAAGAGACACTTAGTACGCCAGATGTTTTGATAGTTGGAAATTTCAGTGGCCGGGAAACATGTATTATTCGCACAGATCAAATCATAGCAATGGCGTTCTGGTGTTAATACGTGAGGCCCTACAATTTGACTTGAAGTCGGTCAGGAAAGATAGTCATGGCAGATTTGTCATCGTTGAAGCGCTAGTTCAAGATTATCCTGTTTTGTTGATCAACATTTATGCTCCTCACAAAACCTATGACAGGGGCACCCAACGACCAATTTGTTGTAAAATGTATTATTATACCCCAGTTAATGAAAATACGAAGTAATAAGTTCTTACTAAAACATTTAGTTATAAAATCGAGCGATAAAAAATAAGAACGACGTTTCGACCGCTCCACGGTTATTTTCAAGTTAGAGTTCGTGAATAAAATTTCCGCATATATACAATTTCTGAAACAATGGAATGAAGGTAAAAGCTAAGTACGAACAATAAAAATAACAGAATGCGAAAATAAAGTGTAAATAAGAGGTGAAAAGAATGAAAACTATTGGAAGTGTTAAGCAAACAGCTTTGCGCGGATAGAATCACTTTGTTTGTTTAATTTTGCCTTAAGGTCCCGAATAAAAAACATTTCAAAAGTCAAACAATCGAAGTTGTTCGAGCACTTCCTCAGAACCCTAAAGTTCTTGGCGATTTCACATGGCTCGATTCCATGTTGTCGGCTTGTAAAGCCGACATAATCTTTATCACACAGATCACACTGAAAGGAATATACAACGTTTTGCTGGTTGACAATTGGAGGTTTAGGTTCCTTAGCTTTAAGCTCATCTTTGATCTTGCGGCTTGTAAAGACAGGATGCACTTCGGTATTCATCTTTCGGCTTCAGAGTTTCTACAGCCAGCTCGGATTGAAATGCTAGAAAAAGTCAGTAATTCCCAGGCACAACCTCTATCAATTATAAATTTCCCAGCCAGCTCATCGGAACACCTGTATTTTTTCCAGCCAACAAGATTCCTCTGGGGAACAGATAAAGTGAGGAACAGATTCGTTGGGTGCCCCTGCTATGAGGCCATTGACTTCTATGAAAATCTCAGGACTACTTTACTTGAGAGTGACTATGACCAGGACTACAAGTTTATCATGGGAGGTGATTTTAATGTCTCTTAAAAGAGACGTGGTAACGAAAATCCGTGAGTTAATGTTGGACTTTAACCTGGTAGAGATATGTAGACTCAGGAACCCGGATCAAAAGCGCTTCACGTTGAAACAAAATAAGCCTTTAGTCCAACGTCGGCTAGATTATTGGCTAATAAGCGATGATTTTCAAGATGATGTGGACAACACGGGTATAATTTCAGCCAGCAAAACCGACTGTGGAATAGTTTGAACAGTGCTCTGAACGTTTAACTGATTTGTTGATATTTGTTAGCTCTTACTTGTTATGCATGGTGATTTCCGGTCAGCGGTCGTGACTGTATTTAGATCCCGTGATTGTTTACGTCATTAAGACTGAACACGTTTTTGCCTTTTCACCTTTTGAACAGTTTAAATATAGTTGAGTTCCTCCAATACCGCTACATTCATTGCTTCGTCACATTTTTCGGTGCCGGGACCAGGATGGAGGAATTAACCAAATTGTTAGCACAAGGCGCACGTAACTAAGTTGAGACAGAAAATCGATGACACAGCAAAGGACACAATTACCGACACACAGATCGCTCTACTCAGGTCATTCGTCAACCAGCTAAAGCAAAAGAGACACTTAAGGAATTTAACGACAAGATAGTAGTTTTGCTGGCAACACCTGAGGATCTTGAGCAGGATATACTCGTAGCAGAGGAACTAGATGGGCTTATCATAGAGAAAGTATGCGTTGCCGAGAGGTTCATCGAGCTCACAAACAAGAATTTTAGTCATCATGCGTCTTCTCATCAAGATGCCGGCATTACCTTACCACAACAGCTGCAAATGGGAAAGGAAAATCAACCATCCATTCCATCTACGTCGCAAACGGAACAAGAAAATCAACAATTCAACCCAATTCCGTCGACTAAAACACCAGGTAACGATCATTCTAGTAATCTATCCGCCTCATCACAGAATTCACTGATTACATCGCCGCCGCTGAGTACAAGTCATTCGTTTAAAAGTAACCGTTTTCCTAAACTTGTATTACCATCGTTTAATGGGAACCCGCTTGAATGGCAATCATTTTGGGACACTTTCCGGTCTGCAGTACACGATAACTCTACAATCAGTGATGTCCAAAGGTTCAATTATTTGAGAGCGCAGTTACGCGACGGAGCTGAAAGAGTCATTGCCGGGTTGCCATTAACCAATGCTAATTACGCTAAGAGTATCCAGTTGCTGGAAGAGAGATTCGCTCGACCCCACAAGATCATCAACGCACACATGGAAGCACTACTGAACCTATCATCACCCACCGATCATTTAAGACTCACATCAGGGGACTTGAGACACTAGGAAAGAAAACAGAAACTTATGGGGACATTCTTGTTCCTATCATTCAGTAGAAATTACCTAACGGGATTAAGAGAAATCTAGCAAAGACAAAGTGGAAACAAGGAGTGGCAACTTGATAATTTACGCAAGGCAATTTTGAATGAAATTGAAATCTTACAGGGGGGTCATAACACTTCTTGTGATTATGAATTCAGTGGCAACTCAACAACTGCTACTACTGCTACATTTCTCACGGCTTCAAGGCCTCGTACACCTGTTTCTGCTTCTAACAGTGGTGACCGCCCCACCAAACGAATGTGCCTTTTTTTGTAAGGGTGAACACAGTCGAACTGACTGCAATGTTGTGACAGATAAGGAAAAGAGACACTCAATTGTACGTGACGCAAGGGCATGCTTTAACTGTCTGAATCGTCATTCACTATCTAAATGCAAATCACATAACCGCTGCAAGGTATACCGAGGGATCTCAACGCTCCTTCGTTACATCAGATGTGGCAGCCAAGCTTGATCTGAAACCAGAAACGCAAGAGGCAATATCCCTGTCAACTTTCGGTGGAAACACATCATCTGTTAAGCGCATTAACACTGCTACCATTTGCCTTGAAACCACTCAAGAGGAGACCATTCCAATTCACGTGATCATTGTATCAACAACCGCTGCACCCCTCACTACTTACACTGGCGCCAATGTAAGGGACGTGCCGCATTTAAGGGGACTGACGTTAGCACACGTTAACGTTGATGATTCACCTTTCACAGTTGATATTCTAATCGGCGCGGATCATTACTGGGATGTAGAGGGAAACGAAGTTATCAAGAGTCCAGGTCCCACAGCAGCCAAATCAAAGATAGGGTGTCTCCTCTCGGGCCCCCTCTCCAAAAGTAACCATTCGGAGAACCTCAACACTTCTATGTTAAGTGTTGTGACCGAGCATCAACAAGAAAAATTTGATTTGGAACGTTTCTGGCGTATTGAATCAAGACACATCTATTATAAGTATTATGAAGACACATCTATTATGTTGGAGGACGGCCGGTACAGTGCAAGGTTGCCATGGCGACCACAACATCCCCCTTTACCATCAAATGCAGAAATTACTAAGCAGAGAACTCGCTCCATGGTCAGACGACTATCTGCAAATCCTGAGAAACTACACTTGTACAATGACATCAGTCTCGAGGTTTCATTGAAAAGGTGAAAGATCCAGATACAACCAACCAAGTATGTCACTACATACCCCACCATGCTGTCCACAAGGACTCCACCACAACTCCTCTACGCATCGTGTACGATTGCAGTTTCAAACAAGGTGATCAACCCAGCTTGAATGATTGCTTACAGCCAGGCAGCCAGGTCCTCCGCTGCTCAATGACCTTACTGGTATACTTCTAAGATTTCGTCTCTATCCAGTATGGCATAACTGCGGACATTGAAAAGGCAGTTTCACATGTAAACCTTGACGAAGCCGATCGAGATGCCACACGATTCTACTGGTTATCTAATGCAGATGACTCGGAGAATGAATGCATTGTATACCGATTCAATTCTGTTATGTTTGGTGCCACAAGCTGCCCCTTCATCTTAAATGCCACTCTCAACAAACACCTCACACAGTCTACAGACCAAGTCAGCATAGATATGTTAAGAAATCTGTACGTGGACGACCTCGCCTCTGGAGTAAGTGATGATGGTTCAGCAGATAACTATTATCAAGATGCCAGGAACACAATGTCACCAATGGATTTCAATCTCACGTCATGGAGTTCAAACAGTCCTGGACTTCAGCATCTTGCAGCCAAGGATCAAGTCCTTGACACAAGCCCAGCCAAAAAGGTACTTGACATACTATGGAACATAACTTCAGACACAGTGGGATTCTCATATAAGCAAGCAACTTCTATCCATCCGTTATCAACCAAGAGAGAGGCTTTACAAGAAACAGCAAAGGTCTTTGATCCACTCGGCCTACTCCAACCGGTCACAGCTGCTGCCAAGATTCTGATACAAGAACTGTGGTAGGAAGGGATAGATTGGGACGAACCACTTCCACCCTCTCTTGATCAAAAATGGCGTGTTCTAGCGAAGGAGATAGGAAATGCAACCAAACTTGAGTTCCCGCGTTGCTACTTCACCTCTGATGTCTGTGTTGACGGCAATGACACAGAACTACCCATTTTTGCGGACGCAAGCCAGAGAGCCTATGGAGCCGCTGCTTACTTAGTACGTGGAAACCAATCCTCACTTACCATGGCAAAGTCGCGTGTTGCTTCGACAAGGAAGCATTTTACCCTTCCTGAACTTGAAGTTATGGCAGCTCTGACAGCTGCACGTTTGGCATCATATCTCCACCCTTCCAAAGTCAAGAATGCAACAAACACAGCCCTTTGACGCCACTGGGGTGGACTTCACTGGAGCCTTGTATGTTCGAAACGCTGGTATTGAAACAAAGATCTACATATATTTGTTTACTTGCACAACAACTAGAGCTATTCATCTTGAAGTTGTCGAAGACTTAACTGTTGAAGCCTTCTTACTCGCCTTTCGCAGGTTTGCAAGTCGCAAATATCTTCCAAGGAAACTAATATCCCACAATGCTTCAACATTTCTATCAGCAAACAATGAACTAAAGGAACTGTTTGAATCTCATGCACTCAAGGAAACACTTGCACGGGAAGGCGTTGAATGGCAGTTCATTCCCAAGAGGGCACCTTGGTATAGGGGTTTTTGGGAACGTCTCAACGTCTCACTAAATCCACCATTAAGAAAGACCTGCGCACGCTTCAAACAATTATTGTTGAGGTAGAAGCAATTCTCAATGACCGCCCCCTGACCTATCTTTCTTCAGACATTAAGGATGCAGAGGCACTAGCCCCGTCACACCTACTTTATGGTTGACTAATAACGTCACTTCCACATCCGCTAGTAGAGAGCGACGAAGTGAGTGATCCCACCTACCAATCGAACGCAGATTTCCTGAGGAAAGCAAAACGTGTCGCCTTACTGATTAAACACTTTTGGCAACGTTGGCGTCACGAGTACCTCACTTCCCTTTGAGAGTTTTACAAAAGACCAGGAGTCAACACCGAATCTGTGAGGGTTGGCGATGTAGTTCTCATCCACGATGACAGCCCGAGAGTAAACTGGAAACTAGCACTTGTCACATCCATTAACAGAGGTCATGATGGACTTGTACGTTCCGCCAATGTACGCACCGCCAATGGAACAACAAACCGCCCTATAACAAGATTGCACTCTCTAGAAATTCAGGCCAAGGAAGTGAGTCACACAGGGAACAGAGCTGCCACAGTACAAACTCCACCCCCTGTGAGAAGACCACAAAGACATGCTGCACGACAGGCTATCAGGAGAATTGCCGACCGGGTTAAGGACATCTGCGTGCCCCCGGAAGATGTGGAATAGTCTGAACAGTGCTCTGAACGTTTAATTGATTTGTCGATATTTGCTAGTTCTCATTTGTTATGCATGGTGATTTCTGGTCGGCGGTCGTGACTGTATTTAGATCCTGTGATTGTTTACGTCATTAAGACTGAACAAGTTTTCGCCTTTTCACCTTTTGACCGCCATTGTAACCCTTATTGAACAGTTTAAATATAGTTGAGTTCCTCCAATACCGCTACATTCATTGCTTCGTCACACAGAGCACGCCGCTATAGTGCTCCAGGTTAACAGTGTTGAAAAGCAACCAACTGGACCATCATATTGGAAATTGAATTCTAGCCTGTTAAAAGATCCAGAATATATCAACCTTGTAAAAGACAACGTTCCCTAATAATAATAATAATAATAATAATAATAATAATAATAATAATAATAATAATAATAATAATTTATTCATTTCTAGTGCGCATCTTTACATGACTATGATCAGATGCGCATGCTTAAGTTATAAACACGAAAAATAATAGATAAATATCTAACTAAATATATGGCAAGGACTAATAAATGAAGAATATATATATACAATGTGGTAAAAACTAATTGATAAATAATAAGGGCAAGTATTATTAAAATCTCTGTTAAGTATATGCATGTCTAAAAAATAGGGTCTTAAGCATCCTCGGAGACCCAGGGGCAGATCGCGGAAGCAAGGGGAAGTCTAAACCGGTAAAAGAAAAAGGCGACAAAGAAAAGCATAGTGGGGCGAAAAGAGCCCCTGGGGACACGTTCTTACCAGCCAGTTCCAGACAGTCGGGGTAATTCTCAATTCTGATTGGTGCCAGAAATTCTTTGTGTTTTTCTGCCCAATGAGAAGTCGTTTCGTGTCTTCTTACACGGAAATAACTTGATCGCCATACTTGCCTGGTTCGTTTGGCAAGGTTTTGCTCGAGGAGAAAAGTCTCAATCATAGCACAAAATGTACAGGAAATCGTTCGGAATATCGGCGGAGAAATACGCTGAACCTTTCGCAGGTGTCGTTACAGTAGCGTATTTCCAAGTGTGCGGGATTTGTTTAAAGTTTTCTTTTGCCAGTTTAGACTTCCCCTTGTCTCCACGATCTGACCCTGGGTCTCCGAGGATGGGTCTTAAGATGAGTTTTAAAAGTATTTACTTACGTGATGAGTAGAATTTATAGACAAAGGCCTTTTGTGGGATTTAATTAATATAAAACAAGACAAGTAACAATGAAATATACCAAAACAAAAGCAAGAGAAGGGAGAAGCCGTCTTTGTGAGGAGAAAAACAAGAATAAAAGATATTTTGCGAATTGGGGACCCATTTCTTTGTTAAATGTGGATGTTAAGATCGCGTCCAAAGCAATACCATTAAGACTTGAGAAAATTCTTCCTGGTTTAATTAGTGCTGATCAATATGAATATGTAAAAAGGAAGGTACATCTTTGATGCAGTACGGAGTATAGGTGATATTAATTACGGACTACACAAAGTTATACAATCTTCCTGGTCTTATGGTAACCATTGACTTTGAGAAAGTGTTTGACTCCTTAAGTTGGAACTTTCTTTTCAGAACCTTGAAAATTTTCAATTTTGGAGAATCCTTTGTTGAGTGGGTACTATACTAATATATCGAGTTGAATTATGAATAATGGCGTAGCAACTCCGCTTTTTCTATCGGAAGAGGGGTTAGACAGGGAGATCCTCTCTCGCCCTATATATTTATTTCAGCTTTGGAAACCCTACTTGCCCCTATCAAACAGAATCAAGATATAAAAGGCATAGTAGTAGAAGACAAAGAAATTAAATGCATCGCCTTCGCCGATGACTTCACAAACTGTTACGTGATAAAGAATCTTATGATTCTCTTAGTTCCTTATTGAACACATATGGTCAATGTTCAGGGCTTAACTTAATAAGGACAAAAAAGAAGCCTACTGGTTAGGAAGTTCTTATCGAAATCACGAAGTTCTCGATATAAACAAGGTGAACGAGCCTATTAAAATACTGGATATCTTTTTTACTTATGATCAGTATAAACGTAAAGAGCTCAACTTTGATTTAACTTTAATGTCATCAAAAAAGTCTTCAAGTTGCTGGCAATGGAGAAACTTAACATTCAATTAGTCAAAACATTCGCTATGCCTAAGTTTATGTCTCGACCCTCTCTTATTTCCTTTGATAAGGATATAATTAAAAACAAATTCTGTGATATTCAATTTTGTGTGCAGAGGCAAAGACAAAATCAAGAGATTAGCCTCAACTAGTGAATATCAAGATGGTGCCCTCAAAATGCCTCGCCCTGAATCTTTAATTAAAACTCAAGGAATTGTGTGTCTTAAAAGGTATTTTGATGATAATGTTAGCCCTGGGGAAGTTTTCTTGTTTCACTATTTTAAGAACGTAGGAACTAGTTTTCTGCTTCAGTGCAATTTCAATCCATCGTGCCTACCCTGCAAATTACCATTTTTTTTATAAAGAATGTCTTGTAACTTGGTCTGACTTCAATGGCTATCATGATATCTTAGCTACAAAACAGGACGTTTAAATGAGATCATCTGGAACAACCAGAACCTCTTGATTAACAAGCAATCAATATACAATAAGAGAATAAAAGAAGTAGGTTTTGTGTAACTTGGAGATATTGTCTCAAACAACTCTAAGTTAAAAAGCTGGGATGCTTTTAGAGGGAGGAATCTCTCCTTCTCAGATTACCTCCTCCCTCCTACAAGGCAATTTTTCAATTTTTTCCAAATTGACAAAATTGTCTTAGACGATGATGTTCAAGACGTAACTACAATGAATTCAAAATCAATCTATTCCACCCTGGTCAAACGAATCCAGATTCCTCCAACTGCCCAATCTAAGTTTAATTCCTTATATAACATTTCTGGTATTGTAGACTGGAAACGTATTTATCAATTACTGGGTAGAGTCACTCTTGACACCAGAACGAGAGCCTTTCAATACAAAATCCTAAACCGTATTCTCTACACTAATAGAATCCTATATAAAATGAATTTAGTTCCTTCTCCGATGTGCACTTTTTGAGCATCTTCTAATCAGCTGCTTATAATATGAAAATGGATAAGCTTGATGAGATAACAATTCTCTTTGATATTTCCGATAAACTAGAATTTTCAATTGCAAAAAAGAATAAAAAAGAATCTCTTCATTACCAAAAATGGCAAAACATGTTGTCATAATTTTTCTTTTCTCAATAGCTAAGTAGCAGGTATATAGTTAAATATACGGTTGCAACAGTGTAACAGATACATAGTATCTGTATAAATTACTTTATAGTTTGTATTATTAAGAAGACCCTTAGCTAGATCTAGCTGACCGTGAATGTAATGTATTGTAAATTTGTAATTAGTGTCAGTGGGTAGCGTAAGCCGTTAGTAATTAACTATGTAATTGTTTCTATCGCTCTTGTAATTGTGCTTTAAGTAATAATAATAACAATAAATAAACAAATAAATAATACATACATACATACATACGTTTATTGTAACTCCCAATTTGGCTTTTCGGTTACAATGTCTAAAAATATATATAAATTGAAAAGAGAAAAAGGAATAATATAATAAACGTTACATTTAAAAGCTAGAATCAGTTACAAAAGACCTCTGAATATAATTTACAAGTTAACTGAACACATAATAATAATAATAATAAAACAAAACTTTGTAAATAGTCAATGCCATTTCCACTAGTAAATATTTTGTCTTGAAGCTATGTCTAGAATTTATACCAACTCCTTAAATGTCATTGCACCATGGAACGATTTGACATTTCAGTTCTTTCAGCATATAAAATGTTTGTCACGAGCCTAGATCAATGGTTTCAAACTCCCAGGAATCTCTCATAGCTCAGTGGCAGAACATCCCAAGTTGCAATCGAAGGGCTTAACAACCTTTGTTTTATTAGTTTTAGTGTGGTGAAGGCCTTTAACTCACACAAGCGTTAAGAATGCTTCAAAAATTTGACCAATAATACAGCACACAAAATTAAGACGACATTAAATTCGTACTCTCTATGAATCACATTTGTACTTTAAACCAACCTTCACACTGGCTTTCCTTTAGTTTTCTCTGTTTATTTTCCGGCTCAAAAACCTCTTCGCTTGTACCTAAAGATAAGAACATTGTCAACCACATTTCAACGCAAATCTTTCACAGGTTGGTGTGATCACAGTGTCTCCAAAACCAGTGATCAATGGCTCCTGTGAGCCAGCTCATGGATGAATTGGATTAGACTAGCAAGGGCTCCTTTGGTCTATCTCATGGTAAACAATACGCATGCATGCGCCATGCGTTTTTACTGTGGTGCCGTTCCCTGAGCGGACTGGATCTTGGAGTTATGCGCATAGGGAGTACAATGTTTTTTTCATGATAGAGACGAGATCATCAAATAGATTGCAATGGATTGCATTGCACTGTACTGTTGTTTTCAAGGGACATTATTGATAAATAAACGTGCCATTCAAAACTTATAACTGCTGTTATTTACAACTGAAATGTCTTTTTTTATTAAAATTCTCACCTCAAGAAATATGTTACTAACGAAGGTCTACAAGAGAACTTTACGTTTTGTGTTATCAATAACTAATAATTAAAATTACTGTAATTGATATCCATTTATCTGCAGTTAGTACTGTGATATTAATGGTGTGTTTTCACTGTCATGCAACAAGAAAATAAATTCGAAACCGTTTAATGAAAAAAGCCAAAAGCTTGGAATGTTGTAGACAAATTCATAAATCACCATTACAATTCTCAGGTCTGTGCAGTACATCGTTTCCGAGTTACTTGTTGAACACCCTACTAGCAGAGCGTTTCTTTAGCTTGCTCGATTTTGGCGTTCTCGAGAAAGACTCTGCATGAATCGAGTAAGATCTTTATTGAGTGTGCGCTGCATGTTGCCAGGATACAGTCTCGAACCCAAGCCTAATATGCCAGATCTCGCCGCCATCTTGGTTTTTCACGGTACAGCGGGCTCAATTATAACCATCGGTTTTGTCACTAAATTGACGCTCGCACTGGAAAAGCCGGTTTGACAACAGAAAACAAGATTGACTAGTCCAGAAGTTCGGGCTGCGGGGGCTTCAAAGAGTTTTGCTTGCTCGATTTTGGCGTTCTCGAGAAAGACTCTGCATGAATCGAGTAAGATCTTTATTGAGTATGTGCTGCATGTTGCCAGGATACAGTCTCGAACCCAAGCCTAATATGCCAGATCTCGCCGCCATCTTGGCTTTTCATGGTACAGCGGGCTCAATTATAAGCGGTTTTGTCACTAAATTGACGCTCGCACTGGAAAAACCGGTTTGACAAGAGAAAACAAGATTGACTAGTCCAGAGTTTCGGGCTGCGGCGGCTTCAAAGAGTTGACGCGATTCGGGCAGAGCCTCCTTTTCTCCTCCTCAGTAAAGAAAAAGACAAAAGGAGGCTCTGCTCGCAGGGTGCTTGTTGAAGCGTTTCAGGCAACTTATAGAGGTTGTATGGAGACGCCATGTTGGTGGATCATATGGCGGCCGAAAAGAAACAAAACATCAGGAGTTCACTCACTACTTTTCGCTAATGAAAAAATAATAATGTGCATGAACACATCTCCCAATGTACTTGAAACGCTCAAACTGCTGAGATTCATAATACGGCTAGACATTTTTCAACCAAATAGCTTTGTATCATGGTGTCACGCAAGAAGACAATTCGGAATTTCAGAATGTTGTATTTTCGAAACGAAAGACGTCACGGAATTGGAAACTTGAAAAAATATTTACTCTAGTCATCTTCAACATCGTATGGATAAAAATTCAGAAGACCTTGCGATTTGATGACGTCACTGTGAAAACACCATATGACAAATGATTTGACATGCAATCACCAGAAAAACAACAAAAAATGAAAAAAAGGCATAAACATGAAATGTTGTAGAAGACCATTGCATAATTTCATAAAACAAACCTCACTAAGTCTGAGTGGTACATTGTTTCTGAGTTACTTGCCGAAGCGTGTGACCTATACAGCCGCAACGGTGGTCTAACCAGAAATCAACAAAAACATGTGGAGTTCACGTTGCCATTAAAACGCTTACTTCTCACTCGCGAGACAGTACACATAAGTATAAACATATCTCCTAATATACTTGAAACGTTTCAACTGCAGAGAATCATAACGAGAGAATTTTTTTCAATCAAAACAAACGATGTATTAAAGTTAGTGGGACTTATTTTACTTTGTCGAGGGAAAAAAGTATTGTAAATGTGCCGAAAATTAACCCGGACCACCCCCCAACGCAACTCTACTACTCACAGCTCTCCCATGGTACTAAATCAGTCAGTGCTCCAAAGAAAAGGCACAAGGACTTGCTAAAGCACTCCTTGCTGAAATGTGGAATTAATGTGAACGAGTGGGAACAACTAGCAGCAGACAGACAGGTCTGGAAAAGTACAACTCGGAAAGGTGTTCTACACTTTGCAGGGCTCGAAATTGCGACCGATACGGTCGCCAATGCGACTAAAACTGTTAACTTGGCGACTAAAAATTCGAGTGTAGTCGCCAATTTGGCGACTGTGTTCCTTTAATAAATAAAACACTTAAGGTGAGAAACAATTTCCTTAGTCTCGTTTCTGCTTTTCTGCGAAAGGAAATGCAAATTAAGTCTGTTTACCTTTTTTAAAAAACTTGAATCGCGACTTCCGTGAGGATCTTACAGCGGCTTTTGCATGGTGATCGCGGGCGCAACATTTTGTTGAAAAATGGCTTTCAAAGCACGTGCTTTGTTTCACCATGTGCTCGATCAAGTGAGACGAGTCTACAACGAGAGTCATGAATTATTTATCACAAGAGAAGGATACACTGAGCGATTTTCGTAATTTGCTGGTACTAAATGGCTATCCGCCATGTTTGATTGATTTTTTTATGCCTTCGCATCGTACGATTTCTCGCGTGCAATGTGACAGATGCAGTTGTTCCTGGCCAAAGTAACCCTCAACCGTTCTTATTACTTTGTTTGTTTTTTGTTTGTCTGTCATGCAGAAGTGTTCAGGTATTTTTTTCTTTCTTATTTTCATGTTGTAAGTCATTCAAGATCGAGTATTTCGGTCTGTCCCACAACTGCAGCCACAATAGACCTAATCGGCTAACTCAATGTTGTACCCAATTCAAACCCTTTGGGAATAAAACGTTTTGTTCCAGGTATTTCCATATCATTTAAATATGAATGCTACATTATCATGCAAATACAGTAAACAAAGAATCTTAGTCCCGGGAGATTTGAATTGGGTACAACATTGAGTTAGCCGATTAGGTCTATCTACCAGAAGCCGTACAACAATACTAATTAAATGAGGCTCTAATCTGAGTTTCTGTTCTCGTACCAACTGGCGACTGCATTTTTGCATTTGGCGACCATTTTTTCTTTGATAGTCGCCAAAAGGCGATTTAGAATTTTTTTAAACTTCGAGCCCTGCTTTGAAAACACCTGACTCACTGAGGAAGCTGTGCGCCGTGAGCAGAGAAAGGCTGCTGCCCAACGGCGCCTTGAGACCCTGTAGATGGGGCTTGTTTGAGTCTCTGCTCTGCTAATCCTTTTGGCCGCCAAACTCGCTTGCGAGTGGCTGCGACGACGACGACGACGACGACAATCTCCCACTGCACCAGATCGCAGGAATCGAAATATCCCTCAAATGTTTAAATTGTATGCAGAAAGAACTCAAATTTTAACTTAAAATCTATCCTGGTACTCATCAACAAATAATAAGTGCTATGGCTTGAAGCACATGGCAAGCTCAACTTATTACAGTGCAAGTCAGCTTCGATTGCATGAATTGCAGTAAATTTGAAAATAAAGTGTTTTACGACATTATCAAACAGACCGGCTAAATGCAATCTCGCTTATGTAAATTGTATATATACCTTTATAACCCCTCATAACTTGTTTTGTAGTTTAATATAGTTTTTTAAATTTTATATTTAAGCTCATGACCCCATCAGTAATATATAGATTTAGCAAAGCCTAAACGCGGAGCTCCCGTCTCTAACCCCCGGACTAACCCCAGAAAGCAAATTATACACTTTTGTTTTTATAAAAACGTCGTATTTGGAACTAAGGCTGAACGTTCTTATATAATTTGGCGTTGTGAGGCTGAAACGTTCTTAAAGATGTTCTTAATTCTACATGGTATAGTTTATTAGACAAGAGGCGTGCGGTTGAGAATAGTATACAAATAAAAAATATTTCTCTTCGAAACGTTCAGTTTGTAAGTCTCATGTTACAATTATTATTATTATTATTATTATTATTATTATTATTATTATTATTATCATTATTATTATTATTATCATCATCATTATTATCATTATTATGGCAGTTTAATACGCCTGAATGCCAGGCCCTAGTCACAAATACTGGGCGTATAAACGTAGCCAGTATTATCTCAAAATGTACAAGTTTACACAAGATAGGAATAAAATTGCGTAAAATTAATAAAATGAATATCTAGCCAAATAGTATCCACGGAAGGCTAATTGTGTGTTGTCTCATTAGCGCCCCAAAGGTGTCCAAGTGGCTAGCACATGACTTTGAATGTTTTAGCGATGTGAAGGGTGTGGCTCAGGACGGCTTTCTGCATTCCTCTGAGTACCTCTCGGTACCTATCTGAGCCCACTAACGTCTTGACTTCATCCTTCAGACTCCTTGAGTAAACACCAAAAGCGTCAATAAGCGTCAATATTATTATTATTATTATTATTATTATTATTATTATTATTATTATATATGCAGTAAAAACATCTGTATGATACATTCAAATTAAAATTGCTCTTTCGGTTCAGTTCGACATCACGTTGCAACCTTGAACATCCGTGCAATATTCAGTGTGCTTCACAACACTGATTTTTGCATGTTCGTCAGCACATCTTTGCTTCTACTTCCTAGCAGTTCCCTAATACTAGTGTCCAACGTGCTTGACCAGCCTCCCAAGACATCTATAATGATGTTAACTTGATGAACTTCATATCCGGGATAAAGTTGCTTGAGCCCCCATCGTAATGCACTATACTTCAGTGTCTTCTCCTCCTCCTACTTAGTAGACATGACAGCTCATCTCGTGCACGATGACTTGATGTTTCTTCCGATCGATGATCCTTGCGTCTATCCTATTCGCCCTCAACTCTTGGCCTGTGCATCGTCCGCCTCATTCACGGGCTTGGGTTGAATCGGTGAATACCAATGTGGTGCTCTGTCTATAAGATCTAGACCGTGGATGATCTCAAAAAATAACATCTTCAGAGCCCTCTTACGGCGGGAACGCTTTCTGGTTCTCTGGTCAAGTTCCGACGATGTCATTTCCTGTAGCTCTTTCGTTTCGTTGATGCTGGTACAAAAACGCTGAAGTGCTTTCATGTTGGACATCGTTTTCTTTAGTGCATTGACTGACCTTGTGCATGGAAATAAAATCTTTTCGCTCTTGGCTATTATTGTCGACAGCGAGTTCAGTTTCATTGTGAAGGTTGTTGCTACCGTTTCAGTGTAAATTCTCTCCCGAAGGTAAAGATTTCGACATTTTAGCTGCTTCACCACTATTCGAGTCTTGAGAAATGTTAGTATTTCTGTGTCAGCTATCCACTAAGGAATTCTGCATTGATTTTTGAGAGAAGAGTAGTTCCTTCTGTCCACCATCTTGATTTGAGAGGGAAAAATTATTGATCTGAACAGCGCGGGATCATTCGGGAATATACCCGGACTCATACTGAAAAAGTATCGGCCCTCGCGGGACCAGAAATAAAGCAATGTGATTGGTTGATTTTAGTTATTGGTCCTCGGACTGTTTCAGTCGTGTAATAAATGCTATTATTACTATCGCAGTTTTTCTAACCATTCGACAAGTTTGAATAACGACTATTTCATTACAGTTCTTCTTATGATTCTAGAATTCAAAAGCCAGAGGAGGCATAACTGCGCCAAACGATGAAATACGAAGGTCAGAATCAGTGTTTGCAAGAAAAAACGCGAACGATTTATCTTACAATGTGTCTAAATGCAAAGAACTTTCACATACTGGAACGAAAGCGACGAATGCGAAGGTCAGACACGACGCAAAATGAGAAAGCAAAACGATAATTATTTCATTTCCTTCATACGGTCAGATTTCAACAATTCTTGTTTCTTACTATTCATTTGGTCATTTAGTCCTATATCTGCAATTATGTAATCCAGAACAAGGACATCGAAATAAAACCGTGCAACATCAGTGGTTATTCATCACGTTATTTAAAACTAACAAACTTCATCCCTTGCAGAATGTTACATTTTAAAACAAAGGGGTCTAGGAGCCAAGTCTGTAGAACAGTGTACAGGTTAGGAACGCTCGTTTCATCTTGTACCGGTATCTCTTTACATCTCTATTGTGACTCATTAGAGCGCTATATTATCTCCAATGGAAAAAATTTCCCAATTTTTGAATCACTGTGTAAAGTGCGTAGTACTTACAGCGTGTTTCATGAAAACTTTATACCATGAACTAACATATGCATAGTTTGCAGTCTGTTGCTTTTGAAGGAGTCCTGTACATACATTGGCTATGCATTATATAGTTACATGCGATATGTTAGCGATTTTCGCAAATTGTCCTTTGGCGATTTTATACTGTAAATTCGCAAATTTCGCAAAAAATCACAAAAATCGCGAGTCCCAGTCGGGGCCTTGTAAAAGGTGAACCTTTTACGATTTTGCGATTTTTCGAAAATTTCGCAAAAATCGCGAGTTCTAGTTGGGGACTCACCGTTTACAATTTTTGCGACTTTTCGCAAATTTCGCAAAATCGCAGAAATCGCGAGACCTAGTTGGGGGCTTTTTCGCAAAGTTCGCAAGGGAACTTGTCTTCTTTTCAGCCGTTCACGATTCTTGCGAAAAATTGCAATTCTTCCAGCTGCGTGCAAACGTGGACATAAGTGGGCCAGTCTGTCTGGAAACTCCTCTATCATTTGTGTGATAATTTAATTCCCGGCTAACTAATTACTGTGAAGATTTCAAATGCTTTGGGTTAGTGCCAAACGTCTGCATGGTAAAATTAAGACTTGTGCCACTTTCTAAGCCAATTAGAAGTGAAACCAAAGCCACATGCAAGTTTTCCCTAACACTTTACCCTTTTTGGCACTAGTTTACCTTGTTAACTTTTGTACTGTGACAGTCGATGCCATTCCTACTAATCAGGTCTCTTGTCTTAAAACTAGATATAAAATATTTACCATCTCCCTATATGACTAAATTTTAATGAGCCTGCATGAGTTGATTGGCTTTAGGTCTCACGAATCTCTTGCTGCTGAGTGGCAGAGCATCCCAACTCGTATCAGTACAACATGATTCCTTTTGATTTAACTTTGATTAAAACGTTTCAGCAATAATTCAGTGAACAAACTAAAATTGTCACTTCAGTTTCATCGCATTAATACAACATCAGTTATCAGTGAACTAACCTTCATGTTGGCTTTCATTTCGTTTTCTTTTCCGTGCATTTGCCTGCTCAAAGTGCTCGTTGCTTGTACCTGAAGATAAACAGTTTATGAATGTCAACCACTTAAGAATTCTTTATTGATTTGTAAAAATATCCGGTAAGTTGTATAAATGAGAACATTTCATCAACTACTGTAATCAACAAAGAATTCTTCGCCCAAACCGTGCGTGATAACACTAACATAATAGATCGCGATGATAACTGGAATCTATTACTATATAAAGAAGCTTACCATATTAAGGGTCTAACACCATTTCTGAACAATGGCTTAAAAGCCAGTAGAGAACTCCGCCTATTCTCCTGACAGTTTCGTTTCTTTGTTTTTCACTTTCACGTGATTATACTGTTGCACAATCTCGCAGTATTTAAATTCTGCTACTTGTATCCCGCCTTAGTCCGAAGATGATATAGATTTATATCGAAATATTACAAGCACATAACATCGTTTCCTTGCATTTGTTGTCTATCAAGTTTAGTCACAATGCAATTACTCGGTATAGCATTTATTCTTTATTTACTAAAGCTATCAGCAGGTAATGGATTTAGTACCAATCCAGCTATAGGACGGTTCACTTTGGGTCTACGACGTGAACAAGATGGAATAATTGTAAAGCTCCGCGGAGTAAACTAACGCAACAACTACCAACATTAGGGACTTTACGATCAACGACGGCGACGTCAACGAAAACGTCACCTCAAGATATAACTTTGCACTATCGTAAATTTCTCGCGGTTGGGCCATCTCGTTCACGTCATACAATGTGGGCGAAGTATCCTAAAATTAAATTGGTACGAGCGGTTTCAGAGTAAAAATAGATAATTATAGATTCACATTTGTGCGCTCGCGTTGTCGTCAAAACCTCAAATTTGGTGATTTCACGTCGTTGTTGTGCAGAGTATACCGCAAAAATAGGGACTTTACGACGTCGTCCGCCCTTATTGCCTGGTCTTGTGCAGCAACGATAAGGTATTCCGCCTTCCTCTTGAGCTCTCTTCGCCTTATCCATGCCCAAGTATTCTCGTTTCTCTCAATCTCTCTTTGTCTGAGAAATTGAGTACACAACACCTTTTCTATCCACTCTGCCTTGCTTTCAGCTCTTCTTTGTTCTTTGAAGTCTTTCTGCATCTAGATCATTGCAACCCACTTCTACCTTCCTGTCCACTAAGAACAGTTTTTCATCACTGCTCAGGATGTAATTGGCAGCAAGATCCTTCCTTGCCCAAAGCAATCCTCAGCTGATGTTAGACCTTTGCCTCCCTCTGATCTAGGCACATAAAGGTGGGTCAGAGGGAGAAAAAAGTTTAACATTGGCTGAGGATTGCATAGGATAAGAAACAAGGATCTCGTACAGCAGGGCATTTGTAGCAGAATTTAATCCTTGAGATTTTCTCACGCCGTGACGTCTTGTGCTACTGATAACTCGGCAGAATCCCAATCGAACTTACAGGTAAGTCTCGTTTAATTTTAGATTTTCTGATCACGTATTCACAATGATCTAGTGCTCTAAGGAGACGTATTTGTTCTGGAATGGATATTTGTATTTCCTGTAGGTTAATGCTTATGCGGTTTTAAATGTAATCTTATCGTACTGATATACGACAATGTCCAGGTTTTTATTTGTTGGCACCCAAAATGATATAATTTCCTCGTGCAATTTCATGGTTGTGTTAAAAGTAAATTAGTGGAATATTTGAATCAATATTGTTAATATTTTGTAGTCCTTGAGAACAGTTTTTTTTACTCAACCTTGTTTCATTTTGCGACTTGCTGTTGACGCTGTTCCCCGAAAGATATTCAAGGTATTTCCCAACATTTGAGTTAATGGTTTACTTCTATCTTCTTCCATCTCCATCCATGACTTTTAACAAAGTGGAATTTGCTGCTTCTCAGAAAGGCAGGAAAAGAGTATCACATGATTACCCCTTCCGGTTTAAACAAAAATCTCGAGGTTCGTATTGTTTATTATTATTCCACTATTACGCCATTTTACCATATTTGGTCAAGAGAACGCGAAAAAATATGTAGTGTCCCGGTTTGACCGGTTTAGAACAGAGTAAATACGGACGGAACGTGAGATTTTCAATGAAAGAAATTGTTTTCAACACGATACAAAGCCTGAGAATTTAGCTCGTCATTGCTTGTCTCTCCTCATTTCGTTTACACAATCAAATAAAGGACATTTGGCTGGCCAAATCGAATAAGATGTATACATCCAACCTCCTGTCACTACGACATGCATCGTCAATAATGGGGAAACGTGTATTCTGTTTGCTCCAGTTTCTTGCCTGTTTGTATTGAGAAATTATAAAGTAATAAGTAATTCTTGTTATCCTCAACATTCTTGGGAATAATAGCTTGGATTGCACCAGTTCTTGATGATTGGCTTTTGGTCGCCAACAACAGCCCCTCTGTTTCCTCCTCAAGATGCCCTTGTTGAAGCCACGTCCAGGTCCTATTTCTTACCACTTTATCTATTTCTCTAAAGAATTACCCTTGAAGCTCTTTTCCTCATAATCCTTATTTCTTTTGTCTATCTTCCTTTTCTTCAAATCGACAGTGCTTTCCAGACCTTCACACTTTTTGCCTTTCACTGCCGCCAACAACTCCTCTTGACTACAAGCAATGTAGCAAAAAAGACCCAATCTTGTCAGTTTGACGCAGTCCTCAACAGAGCACAAAACTCTCCCACCTATCTTTCTCAACAGGACCATTGTATACTGTAGATGTTAGAGATTTCCTCATCTTTCCATTAAGTTCTTTTAACTCTTCCTTAGTCCAGTCTATGAATTGATGCTGCAGAGTATATGTATCTAAGAATTGACACTGCACACATATTAATTCCGTTTATAATACATACCACACATATTTGGTGCTCTGGCTCAGAGTATAATCTCGAGCGTGGGATGGAATACATGTAAGTTCTGTTATTTTGCTTTTAATTTCATCAATTTCCACTTCAAACAGCCATCCATTACCTCAAACTCACATAGTTGTTCCCAAAAGCAAGCTTCCATTTCCGATAGACTCTTTCAACTGGAGTCAGGCCCCTGAGACCGCTTCCCATCCTCTCCTTGCAGTAGTTGGATTATGACCCTGTTCTGGCTGCAGTTCCCTAGAAACCTTGCTGAGTGATGCACCTTGACTATGTGTTCACTGTTTCCTCTATCGTCTTATTAGGTTGTGAGGGTTATCATTATTATTATTATTATTATTATCATTGTTATTATTATTATTATTATTATTATTATTATTATTATTATTATTATTATTATTATTGTTGTTGTTAGTTACATATTTAACGTACAACTGCATTAAACAGCCAGATTTTTCATGATGAAGTTTACCTTGGTTACAGTGTGGCCATTCTTGGAAAACAACAGGATCATTGAGCATATTTGCCACAACAGAGGCCGCCATGGTGCTTGCAAAAGACATCCACTCACTTCTTGACTGCTGAGTTTGATTGACAAAACTTGCCACACCTTTTACTACCACCCACTCAACCTTTTCATCATAGGCTGCAGCAAAGACACCTGAAGTTAAGGACGAAGGGAGTTAACATCAGACCTTCAAGGTTTTAGGGAAAGGTCTTTTTAAGCAACACTCTGTTGCTTCATATCTCTTAGTCAAATCTTTGAAACAGCAGCAATATATACTTTCTGGCTTTGATTTTTTTTAAAAGATAGCTGTGACAATTAACTTACACTCCCCAGCCATTCTATTCTCCTCATATGTTACAACAACCAAGTTTTTTAGATTCAAATGTTCTTCAGACAAAGTGATAATTTCTTCCATACTATCAACACAGTCTGTATGTCCTGATTACCTGTACACAGTAAAACGAAACCTTCAACCTTGGAGATAATGAATTTCAATGGAAGCTACACATGTATCTCATTCACACACTAAAATAATCTTAGCTACCAGTCTTCTATGCACCTTCCTTGCATGGAAAAAATGTTCAGCAAATACATGTATATCGCTTACCTTAGTACATGTATTGCCTTGGAAAGCTAAGTTTCATTGACAAAAATATGAGAGAGGTACCAGAAGTTAATAACTTTAGGATTTTTCTTGGATTTGTCTAACACAAATTAGTTATGGGTTTAATTCCCATTCACTAGTAAAACTATTACCTTGCCCTTCTGTCTCAACAGCAATTGCTTCTGGATGTTGTTTTTGAAGATCATCACATCCACACTTCACTGCTTGGCTCAAAACATCACTATCACAGTGTACTTTGACTTTCAATTCACCTGGATTTTCCAAAGGAGCAACCCACCCACAGGGTGCATCTCTAACAAGATCGCCAAGATGTCGACTCACAGGCGTTTTGAAGCCAGGTGTTGTTAACTTGGAAGATACAACTACATCTCCTAGTTTGACTTTATCTGGGCTTAAACCGCTACAAGTTCCCACTGAAAAAACCGCCTTTGGCCTCAAGACCCTAACGGCATTCTTTACTGATGTTAATGATTCTCCTGGGCCTGCAGCACCTTTGGAACATTTCGTTAATGCAACCTTTAGCTTCTCTTGGTCGCCAGCATTACCAATGTATCCAAAATAGATAGGACCAACGTCTATTGTGTAACTTTTGAAAGGTCGATCCAGAAATGAGAAGCAACTCAAGAACTCACAATCCTCCACAGTCAGTAGCAAAATATCAATCGGCAGATCAACACATTCCCAGGGTTTGCTGGTGTTTGGAAGATCACTCAGTTCTGGGAGCTTGACACTGAGCCGTGGGGGCATGTCGTTCAGCAAAGATGAGCCAAGTTCCTCTTCTTTCCAGCTAAAACAATCAAGAGAATTGCATTAGTACTTTCCATGCCAATTATTTGCTTGAATTTAACATGTTATGTTCAACCAGGAAAAATTTGCAGGGGACAAGCGACTACATGTACTTGCTAAGACCTTTGTCATTGTGATAAAAATTAAATTTATCATATACGTACTGAGACGTACTCACAGAAATGACAGTGATGAAAAACTCATTTTGTTTTTGGACACAGCCAATCAGCGACGTGAACGATGAACTTTCACTAGTAAAAATATCATTCACGACGACTTGCAAGCCGCCTTTATCGTTCAAGAAACCATGTCATACTTAGTGCCAAAACTTGCAAGCTACCCTTTTGTTTTCAACATGTCAGAAAGGTCTGTGGATACTGGTTCAATTGACAATTTCATTGCTGAACAGGAGAACAAAGCCACCTTGCAAGAAACAAAACGTGATGTAAAACTTGTCCGAGCCTTTTTCAAACTAAGAATGAAAGTAGAAAAGTTGAAGACTACAACTACAGCCGATGGCAAAGCATTGCCACGATGGAAGAGAATAAGGCTTCGGAGGAGAGTGATGGCGATTAAGCTTAGCTTTTATATCATTATTTTGCTTAAATATTGAAAAAAAAAATGATGACACTTTTAAAAGAAGATGTTGAACTTTTAGAACGTTGGAGTGAATAAAACTCTCTTCATCATCTAAGCTCTGTTGTCATTCTTGTTTGAAAGACATCTCAGTACTTATAAGGTAAACAAATTTAACTTCATAGTTGGTTCGTTGGTACAATTTTTATTCACTCAATGTGAAGAATCGCAAATTCACTTGTTTGCTATGCTCCCTCATTCATTTGCAATTCTCCACAACTTGAGAACATAAATTGCACGCGTTCACCAACCACAAAAGTAATCTCCACATACCATTACTTGACCGTTTTTGCCCAATGGCCTTTGGACATTTTAAAGCAATGTTAAATACGTAATTGGTTTGATTTTGTATTACTAACAAAACAACGATATCTCTCACTTCCCCAAAAAGAAACATTTGAACTGATTTCACTTGCTTCAATAGGCCACTTTCGAATTCAGCTTGAAAGAGAGGTTTAGAAGACAAAGACAAAGGAAAGTGGCCTGATATGTTAATAATTTTCACATTCATTGCAACTTGTTTCTTTTGTTTTTGTTCTCTCTGCCTCGCTATCAAGCTGAATATTAATATTTTGAGAATGGCCTATAGAGCATTTTCACTCACGTGACCGGCAACCATATTAGATTACTGAAACAAGAGAAAGTATTTGCATAAAAATAGAGTTCCATTCCCAGGGAATTAGTTTGGTACACCGTCACGTCATGTGAAAACGCTCTATTCCATTTGATTTCAATACTTGTCAAATTGACAGTCTAGTAGAGCATCTGTGCTCAGCTATATGTTTGACCTCAACTTAAAGGGGCTATGCCACATTCTTTTTTGGGGTGTTTCTGGCAAATCTGGCAAATAGTAATAACGGTACGTTATTCCTATCATGATAAAATAATATTTATCATTACAACACAAAGATCACTCTAAGAAAAAACAGACATTGTTTCAAGATTCCCTCAATGAAATCATTTTAAATCTTGCATTTTTTCTATCCATGTATCTACTTGGCTTAAATTGTAATTCTTTTTTTGTTGCTTTACAGTTTGTTGCGGTTATTGAGATATTCCATTATATTATCTTGTGCAGTTTGCCACTCATGAAATTACCTAAAATTGCATAACATATGTCCTTTATCCCTTTAACATGAGCCTTATCATTATAAAATTAATAAAGAGGATTGGGCGATACAAGACACTTGTTGACTGTGTCATGCTACAGCAGTGAACAAAGAAACAGAGGGTGATCGACAGACATTCGGTGCAAGTCAACCACCAATTCTTACAGCAACTGCAATGCCCCTTTTACAACTGACTTAAACGATAACTATGTCAAAACGAGGACGTGTATGGACATACACGTATGACATATATTTTGGTTCATTATGAAACGACAAGAACAACGCAACTTTTCGCCAATGGAATCTGCACGCTAACCTTCAGTTCCGCCCTCAACAACAATTTTCTATGCTTGTCAACAATCAACTACTGTAGCTGTGTTTGTACATGTATGTGAAAGCACTGTTGCATCAACTAAATGTCTTATTTGATGCCAACAAATGTCAACCATGGGGCATGAGGTGTTTGAATCTGATCAAGGTATCATATGAAATCAACTTGCACAATCAAATGACACACGAGGGAATAAGGACACAATGAATTTGCGAACACTTTCCATTCAACAGGATTTTTGAAAATTTTAGGCTGAAATTTTATTGAACAGGGTGAACTTTTTTTGCCGGAAGATTTTCGAAGAGCTTTCTTTCATTTTCTTAGAAAGGGCGAAAAATGTCATCTGAATTTTACTAGCAAACTAGTCCTTTTAACAGAAACTAAATGCACCTGCATTCTCGATTCGTCTTTGACAAAATGGCATGAAAATGCAGTAGAATATGAGCAATTACAAAAAAGATTGATTCACGAAAACGCTCGAAGTCGCAAAGGAAATGACTTTGTTCGATTCTCGTCACACTAATTAAATAACCTTCCTTAACGCTTTTATCACGTCTCTTGTGACTCGCAGTCGGCTTCAAGGGTCAGTGACATTTAATAATAACATCTTTATAAATCTCGACTGATAAAAGACCCATGAGCCAAATCAAAAGATTTGCTGGTGTAAACCGGTGATCACTAGCCTAAATTACATTAAAAATGAAATAATAGTATCATTAAATATCTACAAATATACAGTCACATAATCAAATTAAAATCAGGAATAGAAAGACTAATGAACACAACAAACACGTGCATCTTAATCAAGATTTTGAAAATAGAGGAACAATTTTAACTTAAATAACCATATCTACAATCGGCGTCAAAATTGTTGAGACACTCTTATCCTTTAGGGTCTATTTCAAGCTCTGTGCGAAAATGGCCCCCTCCCCCGCACCCCCAGGACAATGTTGTGTTCTTTTCTGTTTCCTATGAGCCTTGTCAACAGCGGTACAACATTGATTGGGGGAGAGGGGGGAGAGGGGGAAGAGGGAGGGGTATCCTGGACAAGTTTTCTTTGCAAACAATGAATGTGTGGCTGACAGTGTGCTCTGTTGGCAACTGTCTCAACGAATTTTGTCGCCAATTGTGGGTTGGAAGTTCCAGTCCAAGGCAGGTCCACTGGCCCACTGTTGAGTTAACTCTCAGCCCGTCTATTAGTGAGCTATCTCTAAAAGCACGATCAAGCAGCTGGGAGTGTTAATTTGCAACCAACGGGTCTGAACGTTCACATTTTACAGAAACAACAGAATCCCACATAAACGCCACCAGGTGTCTTGTTTACACAAGATTATACCGTGCATCTTAATTCCTTCATTAGCGCATAACCAAAATTCCTTGCGTTTTGAAGA
Source organism: Montipora foliosa (assembly GCF_036669935.1). Taxonomy (NCBI): domain Eukaryota; kingdom Metazoa; phylum Cnidaria; class Anthozoa; order Scleractinia; family Acroporidae; genus Montipora; species Montipora foliosa. The sequence goes on along the minus strand of NC_090877.1, from coordinate 25,296,946 downwards.
AAAAAATTAACGTGTTTTTCTCCCGATTAGAGAGCTGACTTGTTCGTTCGCTTCTGGCTCACTCACCGCGGCATCAATTAGATTCTATATTTTCTACTACATTCAACAGTTTTCACTTGAATATGTAGCAAAGGCAATGCATACTGGAGTGGCTGTTTGTGTCATTTTGCATGTACATGCTCTTACATTGAATAAATATTAGAAAGAAGCAGGAAACACTGACTGCTGCCAAACGGTTCTGTCATTTTGAAGAACTCAAGTGTTATGATTACGATTAATTTTATCGAGGTTTTGGTTGTCAAACTAGTTTAAGTAGTTCAGCTTATTGTTGTAAAGATTTCTTATTTTGACTGGTTTGTTTTACATCATATGTCTAAAATAGGTTCCAAGCAAAGGTTATTACATTTTACAAGCAAGGGAGACTTTTATTTTGTCTGATTGGTTGATAATTTGCTTGTGCCCAGGTTTTTTTGACACGCACGCGAGCATAATAACAAACAAAATGGCGGCCAAAGATGTCTCGTTCCATTACTTGCTCAATGAATTTTTTATAGCAACAGCATCGCGTACACCTTTTCTTCTTTCAAAATAGCGGTATTTTAGTGGTAAAACTTGTTTGCAGTCTTTTGTTCTTGCGTGATCAAATTTTCGTTGGTGGCTTCATGCACAATTGAGTTGGGCAGATTCCCGAGTTAAATGTTGTCATAGATTGATTGATTGAGGTGGGAGTTCAGCCGAGGCCCTGCTGTCAGTTGAAGTCTGTTAAGGTAAGATGAGTTTGCTATTCCTTTGGTTTTGTATATAATCTCAAGCTAACATAAGCTAGTACAGCCTATTAAATGTTCTTTTAAAAATTACTGTATTTTACTTTGAAATTCCTTCTTGTCAACAGAGAAAAACTTATATAAAATGCCAGCATTATTAATGTCCTTTTCTTAACCAGTTCCTAAATTTTAATTACAAGTTTCAACTAGCAACTTGTGTGGAGGTTTTACTAAATTGCCATGGATTGAAATCAGGGGTTAGATAATAGGGAAACTGTAGGAAGCTGCACAGTAGATAGTTGATGAAGGTGCGAGCTATTGTTATTTCCTATTGTTAAAATTCGATTGTTTTTCAAGGAAAATTTTCTGGAGAAACCTCACAATGATGACTACAATTATCCACTTCCATTAAATACTGCTATTTTGTTCCTGATTTTTAGGTAAAAAAAAAAAACGTTTTTTTTAACCTGTTATCCGCTTGACACCCTGCAATTAGCAATTTGTTGAAATTACCACACACATGAATAAATGTGGAGGGGAAACCTCTGCAACGCAGCATGCCAAAACACTATAATTTCTACAGGTGAACTTCTAATAGAGCGTTTTCACTCACGTGGACAGCAGCTACATTGGATTACTGAAACAAAGGAAAGTATTTGCATAAAAATAGAGTTCAATTCCCGGAGGATTAGTTTGGTACACCATCATGGCCGCCATTCCTTTGTTTCGGAACACCAACATGGCCGACGTGACGTCACGTGAAAACCCTCTATTCACATTAACTCTGAACTACCAAATATTTATGACTTCCAGGAGGCAGTGTGATCCAGTGGTTGGGGTGGTTAGGGCGCTTGCCTTGAATCCGGAGATCCCGGGTTCAAGTCTCGCTCTGACCACTTGTTGAATTTGATCCTGGTAGTCCCTGGTTCAACATCCCTGGCAGCTGCACTGGTAAATAGCCAACTGGTTTGCCTCCGACCAGTTGGGATTCTTAACAGTTGCTCCCCCTAAGGGGAGCGGTCAATTAAGTATGCATTGTATTGTATTGTATTGTATTGTATTGTATTGTATTGTACTAGCTTTGTGCCAACAAGTCACCTTGAAATTTAAATAAAACTGAATATCTTATCTTCCAACCTCACCAGAAAATAAATTTAACTTACTTGCATTAACTTTAGCTGGTCAATGCCTTGAACAAGTTTCAATCTTAAGATGATTTGGATATGTCACCATGTGAGTTGACCATCACCAATGTCCTCGGCTAGCTCAATGTTGTGTGCAATTCAAATCTCCCAGGGGGTAAGATTCTTTGTGTATTCTATTTGCCTTATAATGTAGCATTCACATTCAAATGATATGGGAAATACCCGGAACATTTTTAATAAATTTTAAGCCTCCAAAAGTTGTCTGTCCTGACTTTTTTAAACTGTAAATATAAATCCATATGTCAAGGCTTGGACTGCGAATCTCACAAGGATCCTTTTGGAGTGCCTAGATCTCCCTTGGCTCAGGTAGCACAATTAAACTGCTACATATATAATTTTTGATACGAGATTAATCATTACAGGAAAGTACTTATTGGATGTGTTAGTGACTGAGTTGCACATGTGCAATGCCCATTAAAGTCCGTTCACCCTTGTGCACCTCACTGAAAATACTGCATTTGCAAAACAGGGTTTGAAAACCTGAAACTTCTCTTAGCAACAATGCTATAAAATTTGAAGCTAACTTAGTTCCCTCTTAAAAAATTAAATTTCTATCTGGTAGCCTCAAACAAACGGTTATGTGACAATGTGACCCACAAAGTGTCACGCCATGCCTGATATGTAGAAGCAAATACATGTACATCTGCTGAGATGGCTCTGCTTCGAACGTTATTTTGGCCAACGGGTGCACTACTTAAGGTGATTCCCTCGTTTTGCAGTGCGCATCTCACACTGCGCATAACATTGCGACTTCGAAGATGGCAGCGTTTTACGCCGACCATCTGAAGAGACTCAACAATGGCCGCTTTTGCTGTTAAAGAGCTTTTACATGCAATCATGATAACTCTTCTCGGTTAAGAAGGTGTTGTTTTGGATCTCGCCCTAGTCCTTTTGCGGAAAATGTTCATTTTGAATCCAAAATAATTGCCCCTTTGACATCCGTTTATCATCATGTTGCGAAGAAACAAGTAAAGTGACCCCCCATTTTAAATGGTTTTTTTGCCTCGTAATAGGTACACGGAAAACATATTTCAAGGAGAAAAAAGGTTGGATAGTAGAAGTTGTAGTACTTACATATAAATGATGGGAACCTGATGTGGAGACCGACACCGAGTGTAAGGTGATGACTGTAGCGTTCCAATTTGCGTACATTTCTTTGCAAGATTGAACAATTTCAAATCACTTTAGCCTGGACAAACAAGTAGGTTCAAGTTTTCAGTAATACTCAGTAGCTTTTGCTATATGACAATTTTTCCGGTTGATCTAGTTTCGAACGCTTCCCGCGTGATTCGGTAAAAAACACTTCGAATAAAGGGTATACAGTGCGAAAACAAGCACGGTGACCCCATCTTTTCATTGCATTTTTTTAATATCCTGTGTATGAATATCAATTGTGCCAAGTTTGAAAAAAATCTGGATAGTACATGCATGTCATTTTCAAGGGAATTACCTTAAATTTCTTTTGATTTCACCAAATTATTGAGGTAGTCCTTGAAAATATTTTGACCAAGCAGATCCCCATATCAAGATTTAGTTATTGAGAAATAAACAGAAATGCAGAGGCATTCAAGTTTTCAAGTGCAATCTAATTCCACTCCTGAACTGTCGTTTTGACAAGAAATGCCAAAAAAGTTAACGGAAGGATCCACAAGATAATAATCTGTCCTAAATTAAATCTGAGGTTTGTAGAACTTGGTAAGAACTTTACATTTTATTGTAGATTATAGTTTCTATAAACTAGCAATGTCAAAAAGTGTGACGATATAAAACTAATATTTTTAAAATGAAATCCGACCAACGGAACTTTGTCTGGCTAGGGTGAATTGAAAGTGCACCATGACACATTACCTGATTTTGCCAACAGGTTGTATACTAGCAGAGGTATTCCCTGTTAATTCCTATATCACGAAGCGAGACAAAAGTCTCAGGGGTAAGACGACAAATTTCCATTTGAGGTAAAACAAAAACTAAATTTATTAATCAAACCATTCATCTCACCTAACAACAAAAATCATGGGTTTGAAACGACGACTGTACTAATCAAATGGAAGGATTAGTTACTTACAGTATTGTACTCGAGTTAAACAAAGAAATGATACAAACAAAAAAGGTGACATTCTGGTTGAAAAACACCACGGAATATAGAATGATAACAACACAATTTCTTTATCACCACAAAATGAAGCAAACAAAAACCTAAAATAGGAACTTGAGGAAACAAACAGTGATATTTATTTAGTTTGACATTAATTACAATCTGAAGCAGACCCTTGGACAGCACAAAAATGGATCGAAAGCGTGCTCGCCAAATACTCATTGCAGACAAACCGCCATCTTGACTGTCGACATCTTGACACGAAGACTTTCACTAACCGCAAAACTTCGATAATCGATGTAGATAAGATTTTTGTCTTAAACTTGAGTTGCTTTTCACGGTAATATGTTTGATTTGGCTTGCTGACAACCTGTTTATGAAAGATTTATCGCTAAACTTTTTGGTTGTCCGATTTCACAGTGCACAAAACTGCATGACTGTCGAAAACTGAGAAAACAAAAACAATTTTACGCGCCTGCACAGTCAAAAGTCTACCTTGCTCATTTTACAGCAAATCCCACTGGCACAATCAACCAGTTTCCGATAAAGCAAGTCTCGACTGTAAAATTCTTAGGTGTACATATATGTATCGGTGAAAATCTTACTAGGGTGTGTCATATCAACGAGCTTTCTAAAAAGATTGCTTTTGGTATAAGCTTCATTAAACGTATTAAGTACTCGGTCCCATGTAAGACTACTTTCAATTTACAATTCACTAGTCCAACCACCTCTCAATTACTGCAGCTCAGTGTGGGAGTCCTGTTCTACGAGTCTTTCTCAAAAGTTACAAGATCGCGCTGCACGCATCATAACGTTTTCAAATTGTTGCGGATGGTAAATTGGGTCAAACTGGACCGTCAACACCTTGTTAATAAATCAAGATTGACGTATAAGATTGTAAACTAGACGCTCCACGGAGCGTACACTGGGTTGCCTGTGGTATGTGTTACACAAAAACAGAAGGCACTGAATTGGGTGGTATTGAACTGCAGCATTCCAGTTAATTTTTTCAAGTGGGGGGTCATTAAGACCATTTGAGAGGTCACCCAGATGTCGTGCCAGCAGAGGCCCTTTGGCTCACACGTTCACATGTTTAATTATTTTGTAATATCCTGTCCCATTTTGAGGTGTTTTAGTTTTTAACCTTTGGTAATAAATTCAGTTTAAAGATAACAAAACATGCTCTTGAGTAAAATTCACTTGTTTCTTCTTTAAATAAAAAGTCTGCAAAAAACTAACTGCAAATTGCTATGACAGATGTTTTCCAGCATGTCTTGCAGTTGCACTAAGCAAACGTTTATTGCACACACTAAGGAAGGACTGAAGATGTTGTTTCCACTTCATAATTCCTCTTCTTTTCAGTCTAATCTGATGCCAGGTCAAAACATTTTTTGACTTTACGTTTACACCAATAAGTTCCCGTAAATGCTGGGCGGTAACAGTAAAAGACAAGCCAAAAGACAGATGAAGAAAAAAGTAACAAAGTTTTCACATATAACTCTGAATTGAATTCTCATCGAAAGATTAATGACTTTTAGGAATGAAGGGAAAGGTCATAATGTTCTGTCAAAAGGAAGAAATTGATCACATGCCAGGAAAGCATAAAGGTGCATATAATCACCTTGGGTCATCTGAACGAACTACATGTGCAAGAAAGAATGTTAATCGTTCGTTGTTTTTAGAGTACAGTACCCCCTCAAAAGTAGTTTACCACCCTCGCGCGCAACGCGATTCGCGTCGCACGCTACACGAATCATGTCACGCGCAATGGTAAGAAATCTGTAAGTGCAGTGGCTTGACGCTCGCGCGATTTTAATTGACCTTTTGTTTCAATTTTAACCGTGGAAGGTGTTTGTGAAAGGCCAATTTTCGAAGAAAACATGCCTATGATAAATTGCAGTATCTTCATACAGTAATATATTATTACTGAATGTGGCAATTTCCGAGCATATTTCATTGTTGACAAAGCTTCGTTCGCCGATCGACAAACCGTGAATCATAAGCGCTTTAATTTGTGTAAGGAAAGTAAGTTTTCGTATTATTTACACATTTTCAAGATAATAATAATCCTTGGTTTGTGTTTCCTTTTGGAGACTCGCTCTGAAAATTTTAAACACAAATTTTAACCCGATGGTCAAACAACCAAACGCTTCAGATAATTATTTATGCGGTCAGTATAAAACGTGGACTGCGGACCCAGACTGCGGACCGGGTATAAAACGCGGACTAGGTATAAAACTTGAACTGAATACAAAACACTGTGAAAAAGGCGCAGAGCAACGAAATAGCAATAGGCTGACGACGTGAATTGAAGTCGGACATGAGAATGGTGGAAAAAATGTTTCGCGCCATAATTATCAACCATAGTGTTAAAGTGGATACTTTTTGGCTTCTCAAAACGACGAGCAATAGCTCACTGAACGTTTTAGTTCAAATTGCAAAACGTTTGTATGTTGTATTTTTCAGAGGTAAGACATGGGGGTCTCTTTATCTATTCGCAAAATAAATGTTTTTTTGCGATTGATACAACATTTTGTTCACCTCAGTGTCGCACGGGTCCATCTGTAAACAGCACTCGACCAAGAAAGCAACCGTTATAGTCCACGTACTGATTTCCGCATACACACTACCGACTTTAACTTTAACTCTGCTTTAACTGAAGCCTCTTACGCAGACTTTGGAAGTAAGGATTGCGTGACGGGCCAGAACACTATGTGTGTGTTGACTCCATCCGGCCATGCTGGCTCGAACTACGACAACAAGAGTCAGAGGACTTTAATATAAAAGATGCAAATATACGTAGAGTTTAAGTTTCTGCCAAAAGTGTTTCCTTTCTTCCCCATAACAATTTTTCCACCCTAGCATTGCATTAATTGTTGATTTCAGTTTACAGTGACCCCAATTAGTGCTCCAGCGCTAGAAAGACTAGACACTTAAATAAAATTCCTTTCCTTTCCTTTTTAAATTCGTGGAGTAAGGTATAATTTTGAGATAAAATCTCTACTCTTACTTTCTCTAGCCCAGTCGATGTTGTAACTGAGCATTTCTGTGTACAGGACAATATTTTGACACGGAATAAGAGTACCCAAGGGCCTTTCAAAAAATCTTTATCTGGGTCAGTACAAACTTAGTTTTGTTCTATACTCCGTTTTTGAAAACTCAGTCCTTGCTTCATACCTAGTCCGCAGTCGGCGTTTTATACTGACCGTACAACATACAAACGTTTTGCAATTTCAACTAAAACCTTCAGTGAGCTATTGCTCGTCGTTCTGAGAAGCCAAAAGAGTATCCACTTTAATGCTATGGTTGATAATTATGGCGCGAAACATTTTTTCCACCATCCTCATGTCGGACTTCAATTCACGTCGTCAGCCTATTGCTATTTCGTTGCTCTGCGCCTTTTTCACAGTGTTTTGTATTCAGTCCAAGTTTTATACCTAGTCCGCGTTTTATACCCGGTCCGCAGTCTGGGTCCGCAGTCCGCAGTTTGTTGCGCACTTAAGATTGTTGACGATAACAGCACTGTTGAGGGTAGCTAATAATAATCATATTGTGTTATGTAGAAAGGATGTTTTGGAATAAAGTTAATTGTAGTTTTATGCTGTGTAATTACATTTGTATTATTGGTTGATGTTAATGTTCATGTGCGAGCGTCGAGAAAAATTCATCCTTACATTTCGCACGAAGTTTCGTTTTCAATGATGTTGGTGGATATTCAATAAATGTATGTTTCAAATTGCACGCTCCAAAAGTTTTGCGGTTGGCAAGAAATTTTAGCAACGCACAATGGACATTGTTTTTGTTAAGAATTTATCCACCAAGTGGTCGGTGTTTCAACGAGACCGTCGCTTATTCGTGTATGAGGAATTTATTTTCCATCAGAATTTTCGTTTGTGAACTAGATGCATGTGTTTATTGATGCTTAAACGTCGTCTCCTTACGGCAATTTCGACGTGGATTTTTTTATTGATATTGTGAGAGTCTATCGCTAATTTCCAAACAAATAAGGAAAATCAGACCCACACGAGATCGACGATCGATTTAAGGTGTGGGAAAGAAATTTACATCGATCGATTCGAAGTCAATTCCATGCATTTATTAACTTTACACAGAAAATGGGTGGTGGGAAATGGTGTGGTCAACTTATGACAATTCAAGATTCAAGAAAACCTTTCGTGTGACGCGCCAAACGTTTTGCTATATACTAGAGAATATCAGGCAGGATATCACAAAGGATCAGCTGACTGAAATGCCAATTTCTCCGGAGTGCAGATTAGCAATATGTCTTTATCGGCTTGGGAGGGGTGATTACCTGTACACAATAGCAGAATTGTTTGGCGTTGGGCTAGCAACTATCCATGTCATTGTTAAGGAAGTCTGCGAGGCAATCGTTAAAAACTTATGGAAGAAGGCAGTGACAAATCATTTCCCAACTTCTGAACAGGATTTTATAGAAGTCATGGTAGACATGAACCAGCTTTGGCAATTTCCTTGGTGTTGGGGAGCAATTGATGGTTGCCACATCCCAATTCAGTGCCCACCTGGTGGAGAGGAAGCTTGCAAAGAGTGCCTTAACTTTAAAAACTTTTTCTCAATTGTTATGATGGCCATTGTCGATGCTGCAGCAAGATTCATGTGGGTCAGCGTAGGTTTTCCAGGTAACTCACATGACTCGATTATTTTTCAGTCTACACAGCTATGGAGTGATATCACGGAAAAGAAAGTGATCCCCGAAATATCACAGAACATTCAAGGAACAGACATTTATCCTTTGATTCTAGGGGATTCAGCTTTCCCTTTTCGTATTTGGTTGATGAAACCTTACTCCAATGCTGTTCTGAGTGCTGAACAGCACTATTTTAACTACCGCCTCAGCAGGGCAAGGATGCTATCAGAAAGGGCTTTTGGCCAGCTAAAGAGTCGATGGAGAGTTCTCTACCGTAAATCATCTTGTCAACGTGATGCCGTTAAATGCATTGCATTAGCATGTGTTGTTCTTCACAATGTTTGTATAGACGTGAGTGATTCACTACCATCACAGTTAGATTTAACAGAGCATCCAGCACAACATGGGAGAAGAAGCAGGAAGGAGGTCAGAGAACTGCTGATGATGAGAAACTGTACCATGAAGAAGGATAAATCACATCATGCAGAAGAGATAAGAAAAGCACTTCTCGACAAATTTTGGGAAGAGAAAGAAGAGCAGTAATCTGTCAGCACTAACTTTTCTGTTTTTGCTAGATTTTCAGAAGGAGCTAAAAAGTTACAGCATATAACTAATCAACTGTTCAACCTGAAAAGTGTCTTTGATTTGCTTTTAAATTTTTGCTGTTTGCCAAGTGGGGATTTTTTATTGGCAAGGGAGTTTGCTTGATATAGTTATGAAATAAAGGGAGCATTCTTCAATGAGGGGGTGGGACTCCCACTAAAAAGTATGCAACACATCATGATTGTCAACATGTTGTTGCACTTGTTGAACCACTGAATTAAGCCATTTGAGTATAGGGCATTTCAAGAAGTACCATAATACTGTTTTTTCCCTCCATAACTTTGCATAAGCAATGTTTTCAATATAACTTACAGCATCTGGTGAGAGTTTACAGCCCATGAGAAACTTAAAACAATGCTCATGCAAAATATGGGAAGGGCAAAAAAAATTATGGTATTTTTGAAAGTTGAAATTTCAATTTAGGGTGAAATAATGTACAAACACTTTAAGCATATTACCCTTAAGTATATTATTAACAACCTGTATGAGGAATTGTTCCACAGGACTTCTGAGTAAGGGTGATTATACTTTGATGAATAAATAGTGTGTGGTTTCACAAACAAAAAAATTCTGAAAGCAATGACAGTAAAATCATGACAGTTGGTATGGTGTGTCTGTTGTAGATTAAACCTGTTCTTATATGTAAACCCGTTTTTAACCTAGGTTGAGTCAGAATTTCCTTTGTCTCTAATTACTCATGATCATGAATAATTTGGGATGAGAAACAAAGGAAACTCCAGTTTAACCTGAGAACAGATTTTACCTACGACATGTCTACCGTTTGACAAGGACTTAGGAAACAAACATGGGTACACTGTATGTTAGCCAAACTTTATTGTAGCTTTATAACTATTTTGAGTTTTTTAAAATGTCAACTTTGCAACAGATGTTTGTTAATGAATCAAACTGAAACATATGAACAAAGACCTCCCATGTTGTTTAGGGAGTATTTACTCTCCAAAACCACTGTTTTCATGAGAAGCTTATTATCAAAATAAGCCTAAACCAAGTAGAAAATGCAACAAAAAAATGGATCTTGCAGTTTTTGTTCAACAGATTCTCAAACATGCAAATGTCAGAAAACCAGAGTCAATAAAAGTATTGAGTGAAACCATCAGCAGTCTCAGGGGGGTACATAATCCCTGTCTGAGTTTGGTTTCCAGGCACACCATTGTTGGAAAACATAGGTGTGCTGCTATATGCACCATGATGTTGATACTGTTGGAAGGGTTGCTGACCTGAACCCAACAGTATGTCCAAATACCTTTTCTCTTGTTCTCTTGCTAGTTTCATCTCCTCATGAATGCTTTCCAAGAGCTGTTTTGTTGGGTCATTTTCAATTACAGATCTTATTAAATCTACAGTTGATGCAATTTGGTCTGATTTATGTTTTCTACCCTTCCTCTTAACTGGTACAAACATGCTCTTCTCAGGGGGCTCCTTTGTACTATCTTCGACGGGACTGCAATCACTGCTCCCATGCTCGATGATTTCTTTGGCACTACTCTCATTGGCTGAAGGTTCACGAGCTTGCTCAGGCTGACATGAATCACGTGACTTTACTATAGGGTAGAGTAGGTCGAACCACTTCCCATATCCTTTCTCATCAGTCAGCCTCTTCACTCCACTTGCTGTCTTTACAGTAAGACAGATCCTCTTGCATGTGGCTACACACCATTTAAACTTGGTTCTCATCTGCTCTACTGTGAACGGGAATGAATCTTCATATTCTTCGTTCACTTTATTTAACACAGACTGATAAGCCTCAGTGTTGTATGCTTTCTTGGTGTTCGTGAAAACCAACTTCCGAAGAATGTTCTCGTCATTGACGATTATGTTTACCATGTCAGTCACCTGGATCTCCAACCACGTTGCTTTTCTACCACGCTTCTTCCCTTTTACCGCGGTTTCCTCGGGGCTCTCGCTATGACCATCTTCATTCTGCTTTCTGCGTTTTTTGTTGGGGACCTGTGGCTCCTTTTCCTCGCTTTCACTGCTTAAATCTGAACCTTGATCATTCAGTTTTGATCGCGAAGATGTTTCATCTACCAAATTTGCCGAGATAGATGCTTCTGGGCTACGAGGAGTGGATGTTCGTGTATAAATTCTTGCACAAAGAAGACAGTACCCAACTCGCTTTCCCGGCTCCCATCCCTCTGCCTCTTCATCCAGTTCTGCCACAGAGCATTCCAAACGAACACATACAGGTCTGTCACATGAAATACAACTGTATTTCGTTTTAGCCTCGCATGACCAACAAGTCTGACTCAACGTTTTTCGGAAAAGGGCTCCAGCAGTCGCCATGTTTTCTATTTTCGCGGGAACTCCTGTCCCCTCACGCATGCCATGCACGTGAAAACTGTGAGCGTGGGCTCAAAATTAGCCGGTGGAATAATTTATGTCGTCGAAAAATAATGTATGCATTTACTTGGACGCGACTGAAAAGCGACGTATAAAACCGACACGCATTTCAGACGTTGTATCCGTCTGGGGCACACGGATAAAACGTCTGGACGAATATAATTTAACAGGAGCAATTCAGTTCGTTTTATACGTCGCTTTACGGTCGAAGAAAATTGCTGGAATTAAATTCGTGTGAATTAAATTCGTCTCTAATGCGACGTATAAACAGGGCCTTATTCGTGTATGAAGAATTTATTTTCCATCAGAATTTTCGTTTGTGAACTAGATGCATGTGTTTATTGATGCTTAAACGTCGTCTCCTTACGGCAATTTCGACGTGGATTTTTTTATTGATATTGTGAGAGTCTATCGCTAATTTCCAAACAAATAAGGAAAATCAGAACCACACAAGATCGACGATCGATTTAAGGTGTGGGAAAGAAATTTACATCGATCGATTCGAAGTCAATTCCATGCATTTATTAACTTTACACAGAAAATCGCCGGTACAACTACGCATTGTTTTCGTAACGAATTTTTTCCACCAAATTGTCGATGTTTCAACGAAATCATCGCTTGTTCGTATGTGAAGAATTTATTTTGCATCGGAATTTCCGCTTGTAAACCAGATGCATGTTTATTGTCGCTTAAACGTCGTCTCCAATTCGCAATTCGCAGTTTGCAATTTCCACGATTCCCATACAATTTAACAAATCAAAAATCGTCTTCGCTTACTCATGCAACTGCAGAGAGAGAATTTATACGCGAAATCGATTGATTTCGCATAACACGTTAGTTCCTAATATATGCCAGAAATTTACGCTTCGGTTACTCTCACGCTACGCGAATCGCGTCGCGCAGGAAACGCGACGCGAGGTGGTAACTTACTTTTGAGCGGTACTGTAAAACAACATACTTTTTAGCCAAGAAACTTTGGTTTCAGTGTTGTACATAACAGCAGAGTTAATAAAATATTACCGAGAACTCAACGAAGAGGTAAATTAGCGACTAAATTTCCTGTGGCGAGTGGCAATTAATGTTTATTTCAAGCTTCTTATGCAAATTTTGGACAGAGAATATTAAGTTACAAAAAATATTCCACTTCAAGGTCGTTAAAAAGCACACTAAATAAAATACTAACGAGAACTCTACGAAGAGGCAAATCAGCAACCAAATTTCCTGTGGTGAGTGGCAATGTTTATTTCAAGCTTCTTATGCAAATTTTGGACAGAGAATATTAAATTATAAAAAACATTCCACTTAAAGGTCGTTAAAAAGCTTTATTTTTAGGCCTTCATTTGGACGAAAAATGCCACAAAAACCTTTTCCAGTGTAAAAAGTTATTGAAAGAAACAAAATATTTGGTATCAGCGGCAAAACCCCCTCCCTATTTTAATTGCGTGCGTGCAAACAAGGAACAACAGTAATTAAATAAATTTCAGTCTCACACTTCAGGATCTTAAAACCCTTTTCGGAAGAACCTTGACCGTGAATAATGAAGCACAAAAGAGACAACAAGCTTTCTTTCAAATAATTCTTCACTGTCACATTTCTATATTTTTTTTTACTTGAAGACTGTGCAGAGTTGAGTACAAAATAAATGTAAATTGCCAGACAAATGAGATGCGACTTCAGTAAACAATGTGATGCATTCAAGGCGTTCGATTCCTTTTAAACCCATACAGAATTTGCCGTTCGGTTTCAGTCTTCATGTACACCACAGTTCGCCAAAGAACATTGGAAGCAAAGCTCACTTCGTGACAACATCCAACGGAGAAAGATGCAATTGTTGTCGCTTTGAAGATTCCAGATCTTTATTTTTCACTGTCTGTCTTGTTTATTCAATTGACTTTTGAGCTCCATAAGGGTATATTTTGTTTAAAGATTCACTAAAACACCATTCGTGTTACAATGACTTTCGACACCAATGAAGGTCAAGATAAATATTCTGTGCCCACCGGACAAAATCTACCCATTTCTACCAGCCCCTGAAACTGATGAAACATACTCCCAGAGGACTCTACACACAGACACTACTTAGCAGGGGAGGGATAGGGAAGACTTTTCTCGACACCGAAAAGCAAAATAACAATAATTATAATACAGAGAAATGAAACGCAGATTCCGACTGGGTTTGGCAACCCAGTAACAAACAAATTTTACCCTTTTCCAACTGGGATTGCCATACTGGCAACCCAGTAATAATATGGTTCCAGACTATCTTAGTTCGTACTTTGTCTTCCGTTCTGAGACTTTAACCTATAATCTAATCTTGAGACAGTGACTGTACACGTATACTTGCCATCCCTCAGCGCCACACTAATTATTGTAAAAAAAGTCTGTCCTATAGCGGAGCTGTATTGTGAAATAGTCTGCCATTGGATACTCGACAGTCACCCTCTCTTGATGAATTATTTAAATCTAAGCTGAAGAACTACAAGTAACATGTATGACTTTAATAGTAGTCTTATGTAAGTTTTATGTTGCTTTTATACACGGCTTCCTTACAAGTAAAGCAGGTTTCCTATCATTTCTTTTATTGTGGTAGTCTTAAGTAATTTAATTTAGTTAGGAAGTCAGATTTATTTAATTCATTACTGTTACCATGTCTAAATATAGCATCTCCCTTTCCTTAAATACTACCTCGTCTTCCACCTATACTGCACCTCCCCATCTGCTTCCCTTAATACCTTTACTTAACAGGTGCCCCTACTACATGTATTTATGCAAATTTAAAGACACCATAATCATGTTCATCTTGTAAAATCAAGGAGGTACCTTTCTCAATTAGAACACCTTATATAAGTAAAGTCTGCTACGAGCCTAGTGGGCCCATCAGGCCAACGCTTATCTCTGGTAAAGTAAAGTAAAGTAAAGTAGACCTTATTTAACATCGATAACTCGTAACAGTAACTTTCAATCACTGACAAACCTGAGGTCGACGGTGCGCTCATTTTACTCCCCCCTCTCCATCAGTGCTCCGTTTTACGGGTATTTAAAGCTACTAGCTACACGGAAAGGAAAGGAGTCGAAACAAGGATGCGAGATCCGGGAATCGAACTCAGGACCTCTTGCACCAAGGCCGCGCACTAACCGACTGTGCCATCCTTGCTCCTGGTTACTGTAGCATGAAGCAACTAGGAATATTTTCTACTCCCCCCTGGATGGGATGCTAGTCCACCGCGGGCAAATCCCCAGCATTAAGTTTGCCGGTACCAATTTATACACCTGGCTGAAGAAAGGCACTGTGAGAGTAAAGTGTCTTGCCCAAGAACACAACACGATGTCCCTGGCCAGGACCCGAACCCAGACAAGTAGAGTCAAGCGCACCAACCATGAGGCCACCGCGCCTCCCAGAACACCTTGGATACCCTTGTAATAATCATAAGCGGATCGCAAGTTTCTTTCACTCATACTCTTCAAATACTTCAGATGATTGCAAACAGTGGTTTGATGGCTGTTCACTGGTTTGAATTATTCAACCCAGTTTAAAAATTCTTGGCTAGTTTTAAAATTTTGAACAAGTTGAAAGAAATTTAAACCACAACACAAGCACCCTTCTGCTGTAAGTTATAAAAATGGAACTGAAATTATTGAGTGAATGAACTTGAAGCATTTAATTGGCTCAGTCATTCCTTTACTTTTTAAATCCCTTGCTTCTAAATCATTGAAATTAAGGTGTCAGCAGGTTTGGTTTTCAGTAAATCAGGATAACATTTCACAGCCAATAAGAAGGCAAAAACAATGCTATCATACATGTACAGTGTACATGTAGTTATTTACTTGTATGGATTGTGCTATTACAGTAGTTTACATGTATCTCCACCTCCACTTCCATCATGTATTTCCCTTTAGTTTTAATTTGATTATTTGTTTGCGCGACCCTGGCATGTATGGTTGTACTAGTAAACTGTGAACAAAAAATTAATGAATGTTCCACTTCAAGTTTGAGATCAAAACCAAGAGCTGCTAACCACTCCCACTACCTAAAGTACATCTCCAAAAGGATAAAAATTTTACTCTGATCAAAGAGTTAAAGTGGTACTACGACCAAAAAAAAAATTTGTTTTTCCTTTGGATTTCAAAACTATGTTAACTAAACACTAATTCACCCAAGTTTTAAGTTCTGATTTTAAAAAGACACCTGTTTATTTTAGCTGGAATTTTCTTATTTATTGGTCCGCCATTACTAACTTCAAAATCTTGAGAGAGCTGGGTCTAGGAGAAAATGACGTCAAACACTCATTAGTTTAAGAATGCAATGCGTGTGTACGCGGCCTAATTAATATGCAGCACAGGAGTTTCAGGCTTTCAGACTTTTCAACCCGTGTTTTACATATATAATAAATTGCGTTTACACACTGAAATTTTAAGCTAGTGAGTAAATGACGTCATTTTCTCTAGATCCAACCCTCTGAGGTCCAATCGGCCAGTTTTGAACATGAGTAATGGCGGACCATGAAATCCAAAAGTTACACTCAAAATAAACAGCCTTTGGATAAAACTCAAAGCTCAACATTTTGCCAGTTAGGTGTTAAGCGAACACGCTTTCAAATTCAGAAGAAAAAGAGGAAATGATTTTTTGATCATAGTACCACTTTAAGGATGGTGCCTACTAGTTCAAAGGCATTTTTGTGCAGTTTACAAATATATGGGAGAAGAGAATCTTAACAAGCATTACTGAAATCCAAAAAGAAAACTTGGGGTAACCACTCATTTTTCAAAGATAATTAACCCATTTACCCCTGGGAGTGAGACTGGGAGTGACAAATTTTACTCTGTCTAACGCCACCCGAATGTCTTGACATGCGCAGAATGTACCGGCTTAGTAGAAACCGTCCTCAGTTTTAACTCCAAAATCTCTCATAATAATGTGTTTACTTGCACTATACCTTCCATGTTTTCCTAGTTTGACCTTTACACCAACATCATCATGTTTCCATTGCTTTGAAAGATTCTTTTAATGATCACCATCTTGTCAAGTCTTTTGATCATCATCATATTGTCCAAAGGAACTTCATGTAGTACATCTCAAAACCACCATTTAAGCATCCATGACTTGTCTTGTCTGTGTCCCTAAATTTCAAGAGGGGAAAAGGATAATACAACTTGGTACCTCGTGATTAGATTTAATTCGTTCACTACAATGATCTTCCATGATATCAATCATCCCAACCTAGCTTGGTGTTTCAATTTCAGATACTTCGTGTAAATTCTTTGTTATGCATATGCATACACTTCGTACAGGTCATATAGTTTGTCTTGCACTTGCCCAGCTCTTAGATGGCCTGATAGATCACATAGTAGAGCAGTACACAACGCGATTGCACGTTAAGGATGTTTCTTTAGGTTTTTATTGCAATTTTTCTTGCATGAGTTGTTCATTTCCAAAATCAATCACCTTAACTCTGCAGTTCAAATATACCATATTTCACATATTCTCTCTATCACGCATTCACTTTGTACAAGATACATGTATACAGTGTGTATACTAGATGAACTCCAAAATGGCCAGGTCACAAAGGACTTGATACTGTAGCTCAGAGCAATGCAATCACCTGGTTATGGGTTCAAATCACGTCCAAGCCTGGACTTTTTTCAGGCTTTATTCACATCTGCTTAAGCTGCTCAAGTCACTTCAATTCGTCCTTGTCACACGGCGGCCATATTGTCCTGGGAGACCAAAAGAGCTTGGTTTTACCACGCCAAGCCTCGCAGTGGAAACCATTGGGGTGAGGCTTGACGTGGTAAAACAAAGCTTTTTTGGTCCCCCGTGACAATATGGCCGCCGTGTGACAAGGGCGAATGATCTCTTTGACAAAAGTCATCTCAACTCACAGTTCAAATATACGATGCTTCATATATATTCTCTATCTAGCATAACAATCAATGTTGTATTTTTGAATTTGCAATAAAAGGAGGTCACAGCGCCACCTCCACCAGTTTTAAAATTTTCAGGCAAAACGCTTATGATTCACGCAAACGCACTTGAGATAAATTATTTCCAGAATCCGGTTTCTTCAACACAACCAAAAGTGCCATATTGACGCGTTTGAAAGAACTACCTTTGGGAGAGCAACACAGCATTAATTTGAAAATAAAAAGTTGGTACTCATCATTAAAACACAGGAAGAGCCACAGGAGAGACCGCTTTTTCTTTTAATAATAATATTTCAGAATTTTAACAAGACTGAGTGGGTGTGCCAATAAAGGCCTTAGAATAATTTATATGATGTTTGAAAAACTGTTTCAGAATTTCAACTATTTCAGGAGATGTGAGAACCAGGAACCTTTTTTTTCATTGCAATTAAAGTGCGTTCATATCTCAGTTTACTCAAAGTTTGGGCATTGTGAATTTTTTTTTTTCGGCCGATGCGGCACTTATTCGAGGAATTTCATATAACCAGGAAAAACACTATAAATTGTTCCACAACGACAAAGGAGTTCGCTCTCGTTATCATGAAATTCTTGGGTTTTCTTCACCGCGTGAATTTCTCTCGTAAGATTTACTATCAGTTTAGTATCAGTCCCTAGGAAAATTAACAGATAGAAAGTGTACCGTTGAATAAAAATATAGAAAAAGTAAATTTGTTTGGTACAATGTTTCAATAAGCGCCGCCCTCGAATAAGCGCTGCACTTGTGGCCCGAAAAATGAAATAAGCGCTGCGGTGCTTATTCGAGTAAATACGGTATGGAATAATTTATTATAATTAACAATAAAGAAAAAAAGTAAATTCTAACTTTGTTAAAGGAACCTTAACAGTCATTTTGTTTTTTTCATTTAATTTAATTCTAGGAATGGTCAGATCAGATCAGATCAGATCAACTTTATTTAATCGCGCTAACCTACTGTATTCAAAAATGTAAAGAAAAGCAATAGATGGTTTTCAATAGGGGTGTGAACTAAGTACAAAAATTAAAAATTAAAAATATACTTGATATAGTAACAATCACAACTAAAACTATTCGTGCATTAAATATAATCCAAAGAAATAGAAATAGATTACTGTGACTAAAACTAATTCATGCAATTACATGTAAATATAACCCTAAGAAATAAAAATAGAAATAGATTACTGTTTGACTTTAAATTTTGGTCTATAGGTTGAAATAAGCTTATCAAATGCAGATACTGTAAAGTTTCACAATAATTACGTATTTCCATACCCTAGGACCATTATAGCTAAAACTCTTTTTTAAAAACTCAGTCTTTGGCAATGGAAGGGCCAACTTATTATCAGCATTTTTTAGATGATAACTGTTGGCTGAACATGAGTTCCTGAAGATATTCGAAAGCCTCACCGGTGCCACATCATGGAGAACTGGAGAACTTTAAACATTTGCCTAGCCTTAATATGAAATCTGCGTTCGCTGAGTTAACTCCAGCCAAGATGACGTAGGGCTAATCCTGACTGTCCAGCCTCACTTTTGTAACGCATGATTACCCTAGTGCATCTGCTATGGAGTTTCAGAAGCCTTTCGGCTAATACACTTCCTAATGAACCCCAAACCTCACAACAATAATCAAAGTAAAGCACAATTAGAGCATTATAAAGTGAAACAAGTACATCTCAACTTGCAAAATCTCTAAGCCGTTTTAGAGCACTAATTTCTGCCGTAATCTTTTAAAGTTATTTCTTCAATATGATTGCTCCACGTACCACTTCAAACTATTAGTGCATTTTAACGCGGTAATGCCTCGTCTTTGCCGATAGTAATTACCGCGAAATCACCTAGGCTGGACGAAAACTGCAACCGAGGCAAAGACGAAAACAAAGAGCAAGGAAATAGTGGTTGTGCACAACTGTTTTAATTTTCACAGCACCGACACAACACAACACACTGTCATGAAAGTCTGTTACGTTCATCTCACTTTGCCGTGATATTGATAGAGAAAACCTTTCATCATGCGTAATTCTTACATCTTTATATTTAATAATTTCTAAGTTTTTCACTTTCATGGTAAACAGTTCTCCCAAAGGTGTAAAAAAACCTTTATCTAAGAAAAACTGGATTTACATGCATAACTAGTCACCACCAATGCAGTCCAACAGGAGATATATTTAGAATCAAAAGCGCTTTAAATTTTGCATCATGTCCAAATAGAAATGTTTACAGGATACAAGGAAGGGTTACGTCTTTACAAACGATGGCGATGAAGAACTTAATTTTCTACCCCATATGAACCATGTGAGTCCTAGCCCTACTAATGAAAATGGGCCCACACAAGGACAGAGAAAAACTCTGACCAGGGTGGGAATTGAACCCACGACCTTCGGGTTAGATCACTGCTGCTCTACCAACTGTCAGCTACAAGGTCAGATACCTGTAGGAGCAAGCCGTGGGAACTGCAGATGTTAAAGTGACAGCAGTGAACATGTGCAAGTACTGTACAAGGAAAGGTTAGGTTTTTACGAACGTTGGCTGTGTAGCACTTATAAACTATTTGAAAAGACTTAACTGATTAGAGTGTAATGTGAAATGCTAGTTTTATACCCCATATGAACCATGTGAGCGTCTCCTTGTGTATCACATTTCAACGCACATGTGCAAATTTATTAAGCTTGAATATTACACAACATGATGAAGTCATAAAGGCGACCTTTTGCGCAGCGAAAAATTTATTCAAACAAACGACAGCTATTAGAGGCAAAAACTCCTTCCTATTTCATTGCGTGCGTGAAGACAAGAAACTCAATCCTGTCAAATTACGGTACCATACACAACAAAATAAATTTCAGAATCAAAACTCTTTCCTGAAGAACCTTTTCTTTAAATAATGAAGCACAAAATAGACAACAAGCTTCTTTCAAATAATTCTTAGCTGTCACATTTGCAATCATTTTTTTACCTGAAGACTGTGCAGAGTTGAGTACAAATAAATACAAATAGCCAGACAACGGAGATCACAGATCCACTTAATGTGTTCGATTCCTTCTCTGTCTTTGAGAAACTTTTCAAGAGCATTAGAAAATTCAAAATGGTATCCAAGTGACAGCAAAATATCTACTTACTGTGTGACAGTTCTTATTATCTTATCAGCTTTGCAGGAAAGCTAGTTTAATTGTTGCTGATTTACAATGTTCATGTTCAAATTTTGTTCAACATTTGTACAATAAACATTTTTGTATGTATGAGAGCCTAGGCTTTGTGATTTGGTAGCCCTGCTTTCACATTTAGATGATTTTAATACTCCAAATTTGTGACTTATTGAGAACTTTGAAACTGTAACATCCATCACAGAGTTTGGCTACATGTAATCATCAAAGGTTACAGTACACCAATGTTTGGTTTCGATATTTGTACATCCCAAGTACCAATAACTAACCAGCAGTAAGGATCTGATTATTCTTCCATTAGTTTTTCAAGGAGAGCAAAAGTAAGAACCAAATGTCACGGACGTTATTGTACGTGACGTCTGTGACAAAAACTAAAATCCCAATAATTATTTTTTGAAATTATTTAAATAAATTTTATACGACAAACAAATAGTTTACAGTAAAGTACTTATAGCCATGTTTTTGTTTTGAGCTGAAGAGGTTTTGCATGCACAGTATCATTGTTTGAAATGCTTACTTTGCGCTCCTTCCAGAGTACGGACTTGTTCACATCAGCAGAAAATATTTGTTTGCAAACATTAATATGTATGTAAAGCACTGGAGGCAATAATTCAATTCAAATCACAATATTGAAATTATTGATTTTAACACTTCTCATGTGGAATTGCCCATAAATAAAATAGAGCAATTTTACCCACTTTCTGGCTGGGATTGCCACACTGGCAACCCAGTACGAATAGCAATCAAAGTTTGTTATTTATAGTCGGTTCTTTGTTATCTTGAAGCATTTTACCTCAAATTCATAAATGCATCCACTCTTGGCTCATGATAAATGAAAAAGGTAAACATGTCTTCTTCCAGCTGGTCCATTCTGAAAGCAATTCTGTCTGGCTTCCGGCATGGCATACATGCATGTACCTCCACAAGGAATGGGGAACATAAAAACGCTTGGCAGCTGATTTTTAATGGAATCGAAGTTACTTTAAAGAGTAAGAATTACTTTTGAACATTTCAGTTTGTAATACATAAGCTTAATTATCAAATCTATACGATCTGTTTTTCCCTTTTGTAATAACAGATTAACGAAGGGATCGATGATTCGTGGAAAAGAAACAGTCTTACCTTCGTTGTCTTCTCAGTTTCCCCACGAAAAAGTGCTATCAGATACAATGGCTACATATTGACAACGTTGGTCCGGTGAAGGTACTAATGCTACCCCATGATTGCCAGCTCAACTACAATAATATTAGTAACAAATTACACCACAAGGAAAAATATCGACGACAGCCTCAAGCTTCGTAAACGCCCGAAAACCTGGGAACGACGTGACGTCACATTCTGTCAGATTCGGAGCCTGCCATGAGTTCTACGTCACTAAGGAAATAGGGAGTTCTGCGACGCGACGGTAACGAAAACGTCATTTAAAATTGCAACTTCAGGTCAATTAATCTTTTTCGTCATTGTGTCGGCTTCTCTAACTTCTAAAACTAGTGTAACGTTCCAGGAACTGAATTAAGAGGTGCGGTGTTGAAGCTACGACAGAAAATTCAAATTCGCTGCCTTGTGTTCACGTTCTCTGAAAAACTTGAGAATTGGTAATTTCACGTCGTAGATTTGCAGAAAACGTCAAAGAAATGTACAAAAATGAAAAATGCACGTGCACAGCATGCAAAGCTATTGTTTTTGCTCATTAAATATGCATAATTTGTGACGTTTTCGTTGCCGTCGCGTCGTAGATCTTAAACTCGCTATTTATAATACCATGAGAAGCACGTGGGCTATAGCTCATTGAGTTCTTCGGAGCCAATCCAACGGGAACAGCGACCACTAAGTATTGATTCTTACTTTCTTTTCCCTTTCAAGGGCGGATCTAGGATTTTGGCTAGGGGGCTGCACATGTCAAACGGAAATGCACAATCTTTATATGTTAGACAATAGGGCCGTTTATACGAGAGAAAATAGGGACCTTAAGATCTACGACGACGACGTCGACGAAAACGTCACCTCAAAATAGAACTTTGCTCTAGTAAAAGTCTTTCGCGATAATTCCATCGCGTTCACGTCGTACAATGTGGGCGAAGTATCCTAAAAATAAATTGGTACGAGCGGTTTCAGACTGAAAATAGAGAATGAAAGATTCTTTGTTGCATGCTCACATTGTCGTCAAAACCTCAAATTTAGTGATTTCACGTCGTCGTTACGCAGAGAACCGCAAAAATATGGGCTAAAACCCGTGCTGCACGTGCAGCACGATTATTTATGCTCTTTTAACCAATGATATCATTGTTTTGTGGCGTTTTCGTCGACGTCGTCGTCATAGATCTTAAGCTCCCTAATAAGCCGCGAACACCCCGTATAAATGGTACAAAATCTACGTTCACGGCTTTCTCAAGCCGCGGCTTATCCTGGCCGGGGAGTTTATACATATTTATATAGTTCCTTTCGCAGCTTATTTTCTCTCGTATAAACGGCCTCAATGTATAATACATACTTTTAAGGTGATTCCCTAATATTGCACTGCGCATCCTGTT
Organism: Montipora foliosa; assembly: GCF_036669935.1. Classification (NCBI taxonomy): domain Eukaryota; kingdom Metazoa; phylum Cnidaria; class Anthozoa; order Scleractinia; family Acroporidae; genus Montipora; species Montipora foliosa. The sequence goes on along the minus strand of NC_090877.1, from coordinate 25,273,619 downwards.
CTGCGCATAACACAGCTTAGGCCACGTTAGTATTCAGGCAGGGTAAGAGGCTTTACGATCAAATTTCACGGCTCAATTCTGTTTTCTTTGTCTCACAAGTCTCAACGGATATTTCTAAACAAAACAATGTTTAAATTTAACCATAAAGACTCGTAGCCATGTGTGAATATTGATATATCGAACGTGGCCGAAAAACTTCAAAATGGCGACCTTTCGTGCGGGAAAGATCGCTAGAAAGAAGAATGGCCGTTTTCAGAGCACAGCAGTAAAGAGCAAAACAAGAAACTTTTTAGACTCTCGCAAAACAAAAAGTCGAGTGATAGCCTTGATGATGCTTAAGTGTCATTTCAGTACGAAAGTGAAAGTGAAACCCCGCTATCGGGGAGGCGTGTTGTTGAGAGGCCGAGCTTGGTTTGCTTTCTGTTTCTCCTAAACGAGGTTGGTGACCTTCCTTTTTTTTTTTTTTTTGGATAATTTTATTCTCTTACTCCTCCTCTTTGTGCTGTGAAGAATTTTTAAAAAAAATTACGTCTGAAAAAAAAGTTACAGGGAAAAAAGTATTCGTAACCATCATTCGAGGACACAAAATTGTCTCCTCGAGATCGCGCACCCGAGGAATATTTGTAGTCAGTGCCATAAAACAAATATTAAATTATTCCTTTTGAACAAAACAATACGCCTGTTTTGTTATTTCAAGAATTACGTCAAAGTTGTGCTTCCTGTTCCTGCAAAACGTATCTTGAACCGATGGAACAAACTTGTCCTTGATAGATGGAGTCGCAATGATTAAATGAGTAACTTGAACAGGTTATATCTCCCAAACGAGTTTGGTGACCTATTTTTGTAATTGCACATTTCGAGTCACCATAATGTAGGGAACAACCGAAAAAAGTTTAAAGAAATTCTTACGAGAACTTCTATTACTAAGTAATCACCTTAAGAGGGTTAGGGATGTAGTATGATAAATCTGTAAATGAAAAACTCCAAAAACGAAACTCCGAAAACTAGCGGTTTTAAGGCACAACGGACCGCTGTCTGTTATTTAGGTTTTTTATTTCGTTTGTAAATTTTAGAATTTTTTAACTAAAATCTTTTTTTTTTTTTTTTGGTAACCTAGGGGGGTGCACGTGCACCCAGTACACCTACCCTAGATCCGCCCTTGCCTTTACCCGTCTATATCCTCTTAGTTACCCATTTTGTCAGCCGCAAACGGTGAGCTTGGACTTAGTCACCAAAATAGTTCCTCAGACAGACAACCTGTGAATACCCAAAGACACAGAATCTTGTTTCGCCGCGGTTGATAGGTAGCCATTTTGTACAGCACCAGGAGGCAAGGGTCATTTGGTCGCTCTTGAGCCTCCACATAGGACTCAACTTTGCAGTGAGCACAAACAGGCAGTAGATCAATGGCATAGATTGAATAAAAGTTTGCCAAGTATGGAGCCTCGTGAAAAGCCATGCTTGATCACCAGAAAATCAGACAATGAACTATTGATACGTCTACGTTGTACTCTTCCAGTCTAGTTCAGGTTTCTATACAGTATTCAAATTGCTGCACATATATGCGCTTATTATGAGTCTTTATTCTTTACACTGGGGGAAAGTCTCAATTAATGTAATAAGCCCTCAGGCTTCAGTGAGATTTCCCCGCTCTAAATTATTTTCGAATACCCTAGTTTATTTTATCTACTTATTTATTATTTTGAACTAGATTCACTTGCTCTTGCTCCCAGATTGTATTGTATCCCTTTGTTATGACTTTTTTTTCGTTATAATATAATATAAATGAAAAAATGTATTATGTGGCAAACAAAAAATCATGAAAATAAAAGTAAAAAACCATTTGAGCGTATGGTACGATCGCCTCAAAAATATAACAAACGCATCGCTTCACAATATTATTGCCAAAAGCAAATTCCTACCCCATAACACACAGGATGGAATGTTAAGCCAGGGTGTGAAAGCTTTGGATCCCCCAAAACTTTACAGATGTCCTTTCGACACGACTATGGAAGTCAAGCTTGTCATGTTTCAGTTAAGATAAACCACAACATTGTCTATACTAAAGATAAACTTATGAAAGCTAAAATGAGTGCCAATAACAAATGCTACTTATGTAAGCTCAGGGGCACCCAACGTCAATATTCGGAAAATATCTGTTCGGAAGACGATTTGTGATCTAGGATTTTCGGAACATTTGTTGTAAAATTTCTTGCTTGGCTGCCTCTCCTAGGATTTTCAAACATCTGAAAAATGGTATAATTGCCCATTTTTAACGGATTTTTTCCCTAAAAAGGTCACCTAGAATTTTCGGGAGCCTTTTTTCTGGCTGAAATTT
>NC_090877.1:25256281-25258781 GCF_036669935.1 Montipora foliosa | reverse complement strand
TCAGGAATTTTTCAGAGCTTTTTGTTTTCAAGAATTGTAAAAAATACAAAACTATCTGCGTTACGCAGTTTAGCAGATACTTGTTTTCTGCACGCTCTTATACCGTTAATTAGGTGTATTATGGTGTCTGTTTGTGTCCAGCTAGTTAAGCGTTGTTAAGTGTACTGTTCATTCGTATTCATCCTTCGGGCCTGTGAACGCCTAATACCCACAGTTTCGTCTTGCTATCGCTATGACCAAGGAGAAGCAGCAAAGGTCTTCGGTTTCGACCGTTTCTGTTGTATAAGTGTCTTGTTCATTCGTATTCATCCTTCGGGTTTGTGAACGCCTAATACCCACACTTTCGTTTTTGCTTTATTTTATTGTGTCGCCCTTGCCAGCTATCAGGTTGATTATAATCTTTTTTGTTATGATTTTCTATAGTGCGGGGAGTTCGGCCACTTGAGTGTTTTTTGTTTAAAGTCGTCCGATTCTTCAAAGACCAACCCGCGCCGTGCCTGAACAGATGAAGGAGAGGACTTTCACTTTTCAGTTGAGTGTGATTTGCTTTCCATTGGTTTTTCGCATGAATTTTGTTCCGGCAATGTTTGTGCAGGAGCCCAAGACCGTTTAAATTCCTCCGTATAGTTTTTGGGCATCCACCTTAGACCCTCCTCAGTTTACTCTCGATACCATTTCCTATGGCTATCGACTTCCTTTGCTAGTTATCCAGCCCCGTGTTTTTAAAGCAATGATTCGTCAGCTCTTAGACATCCCGACTTCAATGTTCATGCAATTTCTGAGCTTTTGGACAATGGCTGTATCGTGGAGCATAGTGAGCTTCCTTTTTGCGTTAACCCTTGGACGGTTGCGGAAGGCAAGAAGCTTCGCTTGATAATCAATTTTAGGCACGTTAATTGCTATCTCGTTCGTTTTAAGTTTAAGTACGAGGACCTTCGCTCGCTCGTTCTTCAGGAAGGGCATTGGTTCTTTACCTGGGACCTCAAACCAGAAGTATCTAGGTTTTGCTTGGCCCTTTAGCGGCGGACTTAAATATTTCACTTTCACTGTTTTACCTTTCGATCTCAGCAGCGCGTGTTTTTTTTTCACTACATTGTTGAGCCCTTTAGTTAAACGCTGGCGATCTATGGGGGGCATAACTCTCTTGTTTATCCAGACGACGGTCTTGGTAGTCAGCCCGATAGGACGTCCGCCGTTGCAGCAGCTTTTACTCAGCGAAAGGATCCTGACTCTTCCGGTCTCGTCTCGTCCGGTGGGCGAGTGGCTAGATTTGGTGATAAACACTATTTCTATGACGTTTCGGATTCCCGAAAAGAGGGTTTGCAAGCTTAAGCAGCTAGTACTAAGTTTCGCCTTTCGAAATGAGTCATCGTCCTACCGTGAATTAGCCAGGATCGCCAGTTCCATTATTTCGGTTGCCTTGGCGGATGGTGCCATTTCCCGTCTTCTGACTCAGGCAGATGTACTTAGCTATAGAGTCTAGGTCGGCTTGGGATCACACCTTTCGCTTCCCTCCCGCTCTGCTAGAGGAATTGAAGTTTTGGTTGTATAACATTGAATCTTTTAATAGTTACTCCATTCGGCCTCCCCCTGATTCGCCCTCTCTTGTTTTTTTCCGACGCGATCGACGCAGCCTTAGGAGACTTTTCCTCAATCAGAGTGCCGCCAGGATAGTTTCTGTTGGTAGCTCTAAGGTCTATCTTCAGTCCGTGGCTCTAAGCATCTTTTGTTTTTGTTTTTCTAATGCTATTGCCTTGGAAAAGCAGTGGATTCCTAGGTCGCTCAACGAGAGGGCCGATCTTTTAAGCCGGTTCGTTGACAAGGATGATTGGCGGGTCAATCCCTTCCGTGTTTGGACTGGTTGATGCCAAATGGGGTCCCCACACGATCGACTGTTTTGCCTCCTATTAAAACGCTCACAATCAGCTTCCGCGTTTCAACTCCAAATTTGCTTCTCCCGGTTGCACCGGTGTTGATGCCTTGGTCCGGGATTGGAGTGGAAGGAATAACTGGGTTTGCCCTTCCTCATTTTGGAAGACCCAGGTCAGATGCAGACCTTCAAGTCTCACCAGTTCGTTTTTCGCAGTTGCCCAAAATTCAGACTGTTGGCTTTGCGTGTGGATTCTGGGTGAGTACTACGGATAGTGTTTTGAGCATGATTTGCAATATTTTGAGCCTGAATTGGCATAGTTTGAGCCTTATTTGGCGTGCTTTGAGTTAATTTGGTCTCGTCGTGGTTTGTGCCTGTATCGGTATTTTTGGTCATTGGTGCAGTAGTTGTTTGATTTTCACGATATTTTTCCTTTTCTCTCAGATGTCCAGAGTTCCAGGATTTGGCTTGAAGCAGCCTCATTGACCGATTCTTCGTTGAGTGACATGATTCCAGGCCTCATTGTTCTGCAATTAGATGCTAAGGCTCCGTCCACGGTGCTGAAGTACAAGTCTCGCTGGTTGCGGTGGCGCAAGTGGGCTTTGTTGAAGACTGGTGTTTCCGTTATTC
>NC_090877.1:25243781-25248781 GCF_036669935.1 Montipora foliosa | reverse complement strand
AAAAATGTGCTTAGCTATTTTGGAATAAATACACTATTTTTACCTCGTTTCCATGGTCCAGTGGTCATTCTCACCACCTATAATGAAGATAATCTGGGTCCCGGTTAACCTGCAATCAGGCGTACTTTTCTTTAGACAGGGCGCAAAAAGGTACGCCTGATACAATTTCTTAACGAGTTGTCTGCACATAGTCCAGAATCTGGACTTTACTCTGATTGGCCGAAAAACAATAGAGCTCTTGGAGCCTTGCTCTGATTGGTTACAGAATTGCAAAAAAAATCGGTAAACAGCTGATCAAGTTATGGCCACCAAGAAGGATTTGAACAGGAATGATGTTTAGGCTCAGTTTACAGCTGCTGTTGCTTCGACTTCAGATTTTTTTTTTCAAAAATCTTTAAAGGAAGGGCAGAGAGAATGTATCCGAAGAATTGTTTGTCTGAAAGAAGCCATTATAGTTGTACTTCCTACGGGATTTGGCAATAGTGTTATTTACGGTCCCGAACATTCTAGAAAAAAAAGCATCGTTCCACTTCCACCGACTCGAAAACGTTTGTAGTTGAGTTAAGTCCTTTGGAATATATTCGGGAGCAACAAGTTCCAAAAAGAACCGAATAGAACTTTAGTGCTGCCACATTTGGGGGATCAGCCGAGCTTGACAGAGAACTTCGACATTGTTTACCGAAGCGCTGAACAATGGTTTAGAGACGCACTTCTCACAAAATGATAGTTGAGTAGCTGCTGCTGGAAAACTAGACATTTTCCTCATATTACAGTGATACTGGCATGTTTTATTGGCACCTCAAATAATCGAGTTTAAATTTTAAAATAAAGCTCATTGTACTGTTGATGTCTCCTCATGATAACACGAAGTATTCGGTTTTTCTCCGACTTTACCTTGAAATTCTTTGTTCTTTGATTGGTTGAACAGAGAAACCGCACCAACTGTCAAGCGGGATTTGTAGAAGTAGCTTTTATTGTATGGATAAAGTCTCACTTCGCAGACATTCCAGCTAGAGTTCTATTTTGTTTTTATCGCGTCTTTCCCTGAATCGCAACGTGCAGGTAATTTCCGGTAAAATCTGACTGGTTCACATTTATAGCATGACACATGATAACATCACTCTTGACTGGTGGGCGGCAGACGACTCGTTAAGAAATTGTATCAGGCGCACCTTTTCCGCCCTCTAAAGAAAAGTTTGCCTGATCGTAGGTTAGGTCCGGGTATTCACTACGTACACATTCGAACATCATGAGAAGTGCAATGTAAGGCCAATGGAGGACAGACTTCTCTCTTTTCTGTGCTTAGTGTTAAATTAACAATACACCACTGTATTTTTTTGTTTTTTGCAGGCCCGAGTATAAGCTAATTGTAGCCTCTTGTTTCCCTTTTTCCCTAGGGGTTTTTTTTCTGGCCACCCTGGTACGCTTACACGTATCTTAGTTTATTTATCCTTGCTGTTGGCTATGCTCCTTTTTTGTCTGTCATTAAAGTGGGTTATGGCGTTACTCTCGGACCATATCCAATATGGCTTTTTCGTTTCTTGTTTTTCTATTAACTTCTGGTACGTGCAGAAACACCACATCATCTAGCTTGACCGTGACTATGTGACTATCAGGAGTCGGTAAAACTGCTTTCGTGGGTGGTCACCCTTATTTAAAGTGTAAATCTCTGGGTGTTACAAACGAATGTGAATTGCATTCTTTTCACTTGGGCATCCTCATTTCAACTTTCAGTATGAAGTTTGAACTTGGGGTTGTATTTTATTTGTGTTGGAGGACTACTTGAGGAAAGAAAGTGAATCTACGTTGTCTCACAAAATGCAGTTTTTTGAGCCAACCTTGATCGTTTGTTAAACTGCTTTCAATTGTTCGAGTCCAGGTCTGGTCAAAGGAAAAAAGACAAATATAAAGTAAGGATGACGAGTGGCAGTAATGTAAAGTGACTTATAATATGGCGGATTTAATAAAAAAAGCCGGAAAACTCTACGAATATGGAGACCTTTAAATTATCCTCGAGGTCCAGCTACGTGACTTCAAAATTGACATCTTTACGCGCAACACTCAGGGGTGCTGCTCCTTGATCTCCTATATCGTTACCCAAGAGGTCCCCCGGAGTGAGTTTACCATTAACATCTTGGACAGCACCTCTCAAGCCTCATGCTCCTCGACCACTTACATTGTTACCGTGGAGCATTAGATAACGAGTTCACAATTAACATCTTTGAGTGCATCACTCAGGTGTGCTGCTCCTTCATCTCCTATCTTGTTAAACTTGAGGTGCAGTTGAGTGAGTTTACAATTAACATCTTTGAGTGCATCACTCAGGTGTGCTGCTCCTTGACCTCCTAAGTTGTTACCACCGAGGTCCAGTTGAGTGAGTTCACAATTGACATGTTTGAGTGCATCACTCAGGTGTGCTGCTCCTTGATCTCCTATCTTGTTTTTCCAGAGGTGCAGTTGAGTGAGTTTACAATTAACATCTTTGAGTGCATCACTCAGGTGTGCTGCTCCTTGATCTCCTATCTTGTTAAAACTGAGGTCCAGCTGAGTGAGTTTACAATTAACATCTTTGAGTGCATCACTCAGGTGTGATGCTCCTTAATCTCCTATCTTGTTTTTCGAGGTAGAGATGAGAGTGAGTTTACAATTAACATCTTTGAGTGCATCACTCAGGTGTGGTGCTCCATGATCTCCTATCTCGTTTTCCATGAGGTTCAGGTAAGTGAGTTTACAATTAGCATATTTGAGTGCATCACTCAGGTGTGCTGCTCCATGATCTCCTATCTCGTTTTCCATGAGGTTCAGGTAAGTGAGTTTACAATTAGCATATTTGAGTGTATCACTCAGGTGTGCTGCTCCTTGATCTCCTATCTTGTTTTTCCAGAGGTCCAGTTGAGTGAGTTTACAATTAATATCTTTGAGTGCATCACTCAGGTGTGCTGCTCCTTGTTCTCCTAAGTTGTTACCTCCGAGGTTCAGCTGAGTGAGTTTACAATTAACATGTTTGAGTGCATCACTCAGGTGTGCTGCTCCTTGATCTCCTATCTTGTTTTTCCAGAGGTCCAGTTGAGTGAGTTTACAATTATTAATATCTTTGAGTGCATCACTCAGGTGTGCTGCTCCTTGTTCTCCTAAGTTGTTATCACCGAGGTCCAGTTGAGTGAGTTTACAATTAATATCTTTGAGTGCATCACTCAGGTGTGCTGCTCCTTGATCTCCTAAGTTATTAGCACTGAGGTCCAGCTGAGTGAGTTTACAATTAACATCTTTGAGTGCATCACTCAGGTGTGCTGCTCCTTGAGCTCCTATCTTGTTTCCCTGGAGGTCCAGCTGAGTGAGTTTACAATTAACATCTTTGAGTGCATCACTCAGGTGTGCTGCTCCTTGATCTCCTAAGTTATTAGCAACGAGGTCCAGCTGAGTGAGTTTACAATTAACATCTTTGAGTGCATCACTCAGGTGTGCTGCTCCTTGATCTCCTATCTTGTTTTTCCAGAGGTCCAGTTGAGTGAGTTTACAATTAATATCTTTGAGTGCATCACTCAGGTGTGCTGCTCCTTGTTCTCCTAAGTTGTTACCACCGAGGTTCAGCTGAGTGAGTTTACAATGAACATCTTTGAGTGCATCACTCAGGTGTGCTGCTCCTTGATCTCCTAAGTTGTTACCAAGGAGGTTCAGCTGAGTGAGTTTACAATTAGCATCTTTGAGTGAATATTGAATCTCTTTACAGCCCAATGGCCCGAGAGAGTTTTCACCCATTTCCAGGGATATCACATTAGCATCCTTCACAAAATCCATCATCGCTGCACAGTCAGTTGGAGCAAGATTCATCATTCCAAAATCTACAGCATTAAAACGAATTTCTACTTCTTCGCTTTGAATTTCAGCTTTCTCCTGGTTTCTATCAATCTCATACAAGCACTTACATACCTGCACAGCCAAATTTTTGTCATTCAGAGAACATGGCCAATCAGTGCTCTGCACCTTCTTCGGAAGAAGGTGGGTAAATACCTCACTATTTGACATTCCCTTCCCTGCATTGGGTTCTAACAATCCAGCCACAAACTGCATTACCACTTTCCAGGCCCCACAACGAATATGACCAGTAACAAATTTTTGCAGCTTGTCTCTAGAAAAGGTATCTGTGAGATGCTTGGCTGCAAAGAATTCTTGAATTGTTAAGTGGATAAAACAGTATTGAGCTCTGGGTGGTTGACTGAGTGGTTGACGAGATTTCATGTCAGGTAATCGGTGAAGCAGCCCACAATCCTCCAGTCCACTCACTTCATGTGATTCAAAGACAAGTTTTCCACTTTCAATGCCACTAAAAGCTATTTTTCCCAGTTTCTTAAACACTTTATCATTTTCAGGTTGAAGCTCATCAAATCTCTTGTACATGTAACAACCAAGGTCAGTTTTAGAGCAACTGTATTTACCACGGCTGTGCTTGTGAAAGAAAATCTTCACACTAATGCTGTAGATTTCAGTAATCTTTACGGGTAGCTTGTGCTCAGAATCAGGGTTGGCGTTAATCAGTTGTAGTAAGCAGTGACAAATGATGAAACAATTCACAGGGATATAGCACAATGAAAGCAGGTTGAGGTTGGTGCTAATGTGTTGCCATATTATTTCTTTTAAATTTCCACTGTCATCATCTTTTGTAAACTTCTCCACAAACTCCTCTACTTGCTCCAATGTAAATCCGGTAATTTCAACGGTTCTATCAAACTTTAGTCCTCTGACATCTGTAACAGCAGTTGGCCTCACTGTTGTTAACAGCGTACAACCATGAAGAAGTTTTCCAGAAGCAAGTTTCTTGTACAGACAACACAGAGGCATTCTCACTTCTGCAGTGTCGTTGAAGCGAGAGTCATCTTTGGCAATGCCTGACCTTGAGAAAAATTCGTCGATCCCATCAAAAATCAAAAGTACTTTGCTTGGGTTGTCTATAATGCACTGCCACAATTCATCTTTCAAACATTCTACTGTTTCTGCGAGAG
>NC_090877.1:25231281-25238781 GCF_036669935.1 Montipora foliosa | reverse complement strand
TTTAGGAAAGGAGATAAAAGTGGTTATTTCATCTTGTGCAGTGATGTGCATAAGAAATTTTTCTCCTCCACCGGGGCCAAAGGAAGAGTGGACCCTTTGAAGGCTTCCGTTACGCAGATGAATGAGAAAACGGGTTTTAAACAAGCCCATGAATTAAATAAACAAAGAAAAATACAAGTTTGTATCTGTCATGGAAATTATCAGTTAATAACTGGAAACACGTACTTCAGTTGCGTGTCATAAACAAAGACTTTCACTAAAAAACTGAAGATTGATGCATGATGCAAGCTGGCTGATGCTCGAGAAGATGCTTGCTGTAAAAAGGATGGCTGCTGCCAATAATAGGTTTCCCAGGGGCTTACTGGTTGGGATTCCCACAGTTTTGTATGCCCATTATGGCAGGTAGGTTAGGATAACTGATAGCATGCTCCCAGTCATTTTTCTTTTTTGGTCAATGATCATGCCCCCACATTTTGGATACTTTTTCAGTTAATTGTTCAAACAGGAACCAAACACAAAAATTTTTTTCTCCCTGTCTGGAGAGCCATCTTCAAATTCATGTTCAGATGACACTATCTCATCATTGGATAACTATTTTTTATCATCTGGTAATAGCCAAATCTTCATCATGTATATCCATTTTATCATCGACAAGGACGTCTTGCATTGGTGGTAAGGGGATTGTATCAAACTTGTTAATTCTGACCAGGGTGGGAATTGAACCCACGACCTTCGGGTGCTCCCGTCTGACCTTGTAGCTCAGTCGGTAGAGCGGCGGAGATCTAACCCGAAGGTCGTGGGTTCAATTCCCACCCTGGTCAGAGTTTTTCTCTGTCCTTGTGTGGGCCCATTTCCACCAGTAGGGCTAACGCTCACATGGTTCATATGGGATAGAAATCTAGCACTTTACATTACACTCTATTGAGTGAACTCTGTTTGACAATTATAGCCTACAGTTCTGAGTAAGGCTTGTTGTTTTTCTGCTGCAAAGCACAACGTTGTTACGGCCTTTTAAAGGGCTCGCCTCATTTTACAAGATGCTTGTGACGAACAGTGGGAGGCACGGTGGTCTCATAGTTAGTGTGCTCGACTTCGGAGTGAGTGGTCCGGGTTCGGGTCCTGGCTGGGGACAATGTATCATGTTCTTAGGCAAGACACTTTACTCTCACGGTGTCTCCCTCCACCAAGTGTATAAATGGGTACCGGCGAATTTAATGCTGGCAGGCAACCCTGCGATGGACGGGCATCCCATCCAGGGGGGAGCAGAAATACTCCTAGTCGCTTCATGCCATGGAAACCGGGATAAGCTCCGGCCTGATGAATCTTCTGGCTCGTATGCAGAGACTTTTTACCTTGTGACGAACATCAGCAATTTTGGCGAATGCTGCGGTTAAGTGATGTTATCGTGTATGTCTGAAAAGTTAGGAATATGACCTGGGATAGGATATTGATGCACACTTAATCAGCAAAGAATACACAAACATCTCCCATCTTGAAATGTTGTGGAGATAAAGGTGGTCTTGAGTTTACAGTTCTAATCTTAGGAGTGTGTTTTGGTTTCCTTCCAGTCTTTGTGATTTTTTGATTGACGAACGGTGTTTTTGGTATGATATTCTTGTCGTTATGATTCAAAACAGCCTCAGACAATATACAGTAAAATGGTTTTCTGGAAGGAGACTCCAATTGTACTCAAAGTCTCAACATTTTCTTAACTGATCGTTGATATTAAGGAATCTGGACGGGTAATTGTTTGTCATGGGAAAATGTAGACGCGTTCACAAACTGTTCGAAAAACAGGTAAAAGATTTTGCTGACGTGCGCTCCACACTGCCACGATTCTACAAAGACTCATTGCACATGCGCCCTTTATAAAAACGGTGAGTGAAATTGACATAAATTACTCAATTTCCTGTGATTTATCACGCCAATACAAGAACCCCAAAGGAATTGTGAAAACGCGACTGGGACAAATTTTATAATCTGGAATAACTACCTGCGATTATCACAATTAGGCCGAAGTGGTTTGGCCTAGAAGTATGGCTTAACTTCAGGGTTGAACAATCGCAGGGACGCTTCGAATGCTTCAATAAGTTTTTCACGATGAGTTACCTTTGAGCAAGTAATTTATAGGCCACTTTGGAAAATACCATAATACCCCCCCCCCCCCCCCCAATTTTGCATAAGCATTGTTTCCAGTTTCTCTTGGGACTTACAATGGTCCCAAGAGAAAAAAAAACAATGCTTATGCAAAATGTGGGGGGACAAACAAAGAGTATGGTATTTTCCGAAATGGCCTATAGTTTATTTATTTACTTATTTATATTTGCCACACGAAACTTTACAATGATAAAATCAACCAGTAAGAATATATATATTTATTTATTTTTATATATTTATATATATTTTTATATTTTTTTTTTTTTTTTTTTTTTTTTTTTTTGACAGTGTAGCGAGGATACCCAATAGAAGCTAAAAGCTTATTAACACTGGGCACCTCGATCGATACAGTAGATCGTAAAACAAAAAAATAATAAATAATAGCCGGTGGGCGAGTTTAATTTAGTGTCCTATCGACAAGAAATTTTTTTAATGAGGTCTTAAAGCTAGGATAACTGCTGGACAAGGTCAAATTACGAGGTAGGGAATTCCAAACCTTGGGACCTTGATGTAGGATCGTAAACTGCTTAATATTAGTTCTGCAGTAATGTGAACAGTAATTGGCAGCATTCCGCGTATTATACGTATGAATTTGTTGATGAGTAGAGAAAAGATTGTCAAAAGTGTTAGGGAGGAAGTGATTATGATAAGAGTACATAAAACAAGCCACAAGGAAAGCATTTATGTTAAAGATGTCTAGGATGTTAAGGCTGTAAAACAAGGGTCCAGTATGAGCAAAATAATCAACTCCACCTATGATTCTAACGATACGTTTCTGCAGGAGAAGCAGCCTGTTTAAATTAGAGGGATAATTTGAGGACCATACAATATTGCAGTAGTTAAGATAGGGATATACTAAGGTATAGTATAAGGACAACAAGGATTTCCGAGAGAGATAAAAACGAGACTTGCTTATAATTCCAATGGTTTTCGAGATCTTTTTGGCAACATAACTAATGTGTGACTTCCACGAAAGATGCTGGTCTACGAATACGCCAAGAAACTTCGTTACCTCGACTTGCTTTACAGAAACATTCTCGAGCGTGATGTTATTATTAAAAGTGATGAATTTTTGTTTTGGATGAAACAATATATAATTAGTTTTGGCGATGTTAAGTGATAGTTTGTTGGCTTTAAGCCAGTCCATTACCTTCATTAATTCATAATTCATAACAGCTATGGTCTGATTACGATCTTTGTGAGAATAAAACAGACTAGTGTCATCAGCAAATAAAAACGTTTTTACAACCTCAGATGCATTTGGAAGGTCATTAATGTAGATAATAAATAGAAGAGGACCCAAGATTGATCCTTGAGGAACACCACCTGTTATTGGCTCAGGTTGCGAACAAACAGCACCAAACTGTACAAACTGTTTCCTATTAGTCAGATAGCTGGCAATCCATTCAAGGGCAGGCCCTCGAATAGCATAGCGATCGAGTTTATTAAGAAGAATATGATGATCAATAGTGTCAAACGATTTAGAAAGATCAAGAAAAACTCCGACAGTTGTTTCTTTGTTATCCATCGAAGAGGCGATGTTATTGGCCAATTGAATCAAAGCCATAGACGTCGAATGATTCCTGCGAAAGCCAAACTGATTATTATGCAAAAGGTTGTAATCAGTCAAAAATCTATAAATTCGATTGTAAACTACTTTTTCGAAAAGCTTAGAAAAAGCTGGAAGAATAGAAATAGGCCGATAGTTTTCAAACCTTTCGGGATCACCTGATTTAAAAATCGGTAGTACTTTCGCAATTTTGAGGGCGTCCGGGAAACACCCACTCTCGAGAGAAAGATTAATAATTTCGGTTAAAGGTTCAAGGATCTTGTCAATACTGAGCTTAATTACTCGCATGGGTATGTTGTCAACTCCAGGAGCTTTATGGAGAGCAAAAGTTTGTACAATTTCGTTAAGTTCGTGCGGTTGCCTGGTTAAATAATCATAATAGCTTGCAGCAGTTGGTGCTATTTTGGACGCTTGATTAGGACCAATGTTAGAAAAGTATTTGCAAAAGTTATTAGCAATAGAGTCTGAATCTGTAAGGCATTTACCATTATTCTTAAAGGAGGAAGGATAGGTTAATGTTTGTTTACGTTTGTTAATTACCTCATTAAGTATATTCCAGGTAGCTTTAAGGTCAGTTTTGGAATTTGCAAGTTTTACATTGTAGTAATTTCGTTTCACAGTTCGGATTAAATTAGTTAAATTATTCTTAAAATCCTTATACGCTCTTTCATTTTCAGTAGTCGGATTCTTAAGAAATTTCTTGTTTAGTTTGGATTTCGTATTGATTGATTTCATTATGCCTTTAGTAAGCCAAGGATTACGGAATGTTTTAAGGCGCTTACGATGAATGACTTTGACAGGAAAACTTGAGTTGTACAATTCGCTAAATGTGTTAAGAAAAGAATCATATGCTGAGTTTACACTGGATCTGTCCAGGTTTCCCCAGTCAACATGATCCAACATGGAACAAAAGTTCTCAAAATGTTCGGATTTAAAGTCACGGATTACAATGCATTCTCTCTTTTTAGGAGTTTTGGAAACATTGCTAAAACCTAGGGAAAAAATCGGTAAATGGTCTGATAGGTCGTTTACTATTAATCCATTGTTAGTCAGGCAAGTTAAATTGTTAGTGAAAATATTATCAATAAGAGAGGCAGTATTTGATGTCAGGCGAGTGGGCTTCGTGATAAGAGGGTAAAGTAAGTGAGAAAACATAAGATCAACAAATTCGCCTGTGAGCGGGTGTTGCTCATGATGCAATAGGTCTAGATTAAAGTCGCCCATGACATAAAATATCTTATTCTCTTTGGTGACAATGGTCAACAAGTTTCGCATTGACTCAAGGAACTCATTAACATTTTGATTAGGCGGTCGATATATTGTACCAATTATAATATTTTTTCCCCTGGGGACAATGATTTCAGTAAATACGGCCTCGAAACAATTAGGATATGAAGAATTGAGATCTTGTCTAACTTTAAATTCAAACTGGTTCAGTAAATAAAGGCCAACTCCACCACCTGTTTTATGTATTCTGTGAACCGAAAGAAAATTATAACCAGGAATGTTGACCAGATCCGAGGTAGACTCATTTAGCCACGTCTCAGTTACTCCTATGACAGAAAAACTGTGATCAAGCGACCCTAATAGTTGATTAAACTTTTCAAAGTTACCATAAAGACTACTTGCGTTTAGATGTAATACCGACAGATCAATTTCATTTCGAGCAGCCGTGAGATTATTCAGCTGATCTTCGACAAAGTAATCACAAGTACTGGAACTTCGACTAAAATTTGAATCAGGGTCTAGATCATTAAATTTACCAGCGCGTTGAATATATTCCATAGGATTGAAACGGAGACTTGCTAAGCGATCGGTATCAAAATTGACGGTACCGTGGACATTTTCAAAAATTATAAGATTGAAGGAAAATTCATCAAGATGATTAAATGGAAAAATATTTGCTACACAATCGAAACATAACCAGTTAGGAGGATTAGTAGGATTAGTAGAATTTTTGCAATACGCACAAGTATACATATTCAGTTCAATAAATAACAACTGTTACATCAATAAGTTACAAACTTAGCTCTCTATGATTGATCATTGGCGATAACAGTGGTACTAGCCGCTGTTGCAGCTGTTGCAGCCTGCTGATCATAAAAAACAATCTTGTCATAGCAAAGGAACGCACATTGTCCAGCTTGACGTGCTGCTTTCACTTTAGGCCAGAGATCTTTACGAATCATTTTTATACGATCAGAAAAATCTTCGTTGATGTAAATATTAGTACCTACGAGCCGCTTTCTTGCTTGAAGTACTTTTTCTTTATCTTTGAAATTGAGAAATCTTGCAATTATCATGCGTGGCCTTTGGGACCTCTGCCGTTGACCAACACGATGGGCCCGTTTGATAACAATATCTTCAGGCACTCCAAGCTTTGGTAAAACAAGCTCTCTCAATCGCTTCTCGGTTGCTTCCCAGGTCTTTTCACCGCCATCTTGTTCGGGCACGCCTTCGAAGCACAAATTGTTTTAGCGTGACCTGGGCCCGGTTGTTCAAAAGCCGATTAACACTAATCCCAGATTAAAAATTAACCAAGAAGTTTATTTCTCTACTCCCAAATGCTGTTCGACGCTGATATTCGGATAAAATTTATATTAGTAGATGTCGATCTTGGAAAACAGAAATAAGCAAAAAAAACTTTAACCAAAAAGTTGAAAACATGAAACAAAAGTTTACGCTAATCCTGGATTAAGTTAATCGGCTTTCGAACAACCGGGCCCCTCTCTAAATCAACAATTTTGTCTTGTAAATCAGCAAAATCATTTTCAAGATCCTCTAGTCTCTTCACCGGGTCACTTTCGCTTGGAACTTGACCAGTAGAAGACATTGGCTGCTTCTTCAGATCTTGAACCTCGGCCTGAGTGAATTCAAGACTGTGTTGGATGTCATTCATCTTAACCAAAATGTCGTCGATACGCTTGTTTGTCGCTTCCATGTGCGCCCGAAACATTGCAGAAATGGTAGATTCTTGTGTTTTAAGCAATTTCCTTACATGAGAGAGTGACACAAACTCAAGGTCACCTTCTTCAGCCACATTTTGTTGGGAGGAGATATGTCCAGGTTTGACCCTAATTAGATGCACGCGGATTTCAATAAGCGTCACGAGAATACAGACAATTTATGTCACAAAGTGTCCCCCAAATGCTACTCTTTAAGTGAACATTAACTGCTGCATTTACCCAAAGCTAAAAATAACGCTAACCTTTACCCTTACCTTATTATTGAAAATAGGTAGCAAATGCTTAGACTTAAAGGGACACTTTGTGTTGGATGTCAAAATTGGGCGTGCATCTAATTAGGGTCAAACCTGGACATAAGTGGTTGGGAGCGGGTTTTAGAACGTTTGCCGGCCATGGCTCTGTTCCATTTATTACTCATGTGCAGCTAATGCACATGTGTAATATGTATGCCGCGGTAAGACGTGTTCCTTCGATCTGCTGTTTGCCGTCGCTTATTTTAGCATATCTATTCTTCTTCAGTTGGAACGTTTATTCGAGTCAACCCTATTCGGATTTGTTCTTCAATGCAGCGCCTTTTTATAGGTTTTATTCTTCTAGGAGCCTTGGTTTTATCCACTTTTATCTTCATGCATCGTTTCAACAGAGACGCCATCTTAAGTTGTCAGTCCGTGGCAGGACTTATTTATCATCTCGGATAAGTTACTATCCGAATTCTTCATCCTTCTTCCATCTTACAAGAATAATTAGAAGTGGTGATATAAGTACGAATCCCGGTCCTGACAAATGTCCTGTGTGTAATAATACAGT
>NC_090877.1:25226281-25228781 GCF_036669935.1 Montipora foliosa | reverse complement strand
ATTAGAAGAACTTGTGGAACCCACGCTAATACTGATGTAATCAAAAAGCTTTATATTCATCTTGTTAGACCTCATCTTGACTATGCTTCACAAGTCTGGTCTCCCCATCAGGCCTATTTAAGCAATATGATTGAAGGTGTACAGCGTCGTGCTACCAAACTTATGGTTGGAAGCAAGTTATCATATTCTGATCGTTTATTGAAAACTGGCCTCATGTCACTTTCTTCAAGAAGAATTTACTTGGATCTGCTTTTCCTATTTAAATGTCTACACGGTCAATATGACCTTGATGTGTCTGGTTATCTACAATTTTATGAACTCGAATCTTATAATTTAAGAAATACTGAACTAATGTTTAAAAGTATTTATGCTAGAACTGACACATTCAAGTACTCTTTTTTTCCTAGAGCTGTACGTTCATGGAATAAGTTACCTTTATCTGTTAAAAAAAGTGACTCAGTCTCTAAGTTCAAACAAGAGTTAAAGTTGTTTTGTCTTCAGATCGATCGCCATGACTGATCTTACATTCTTTTTTTTTTTTTTTTTTTACTTTTTAATTAATCAATTAATTAATTTTTATTTATTTAATTAGTACTATTATTATTATTATTTTTTTTAATTTTATTTTATTTTATTTTTTTTTTTTGGGTAGCCTACACTTGTTAGGGAAGTTCATTCCTGTTTTGTGGGTTTCCAACAGCATATTTGTTTTTAGTGTCATAGTTAAGTATTTGCATACTTGTAATTTGCTTCTTTGCTGTGAAATAAATAAAGTAAAGTAAAGTTAAAAAAAAAAAAAAAAAAAAAAAAGCGCATGAGGTGTAAAATGCCCTCCGTCTCTTGTTGTTTTTGGCGTCACGTTAGTGCATGGAAATTTATGCTTGCATACATTTACATACATGACTGTAACTTTACGTGGGGTGGGGGGTAGGGGATTATTCAAACAATTTAATAGCTGCTAAAAAATGTATTGTTGTGTCACAAAAATTAATAGAAAGACTTGAAAAGAAGTATTAGAGTCTTAAAATGTATATATGCTTGGAATATCAGTCCATTTTGCATGAAAAAATACACAGTGCGTGTTTGAAGAAATCAACCATCCCTCTCATGTTTCAATCCCTTAAGTAGACTTGCCACAATTCCACCTCACGAGAATCCCAGGAGAAAATGTTTTGGCAAGCGAAGCGTGATTTTTCGGACGCGAATCTACACGAAACCGAAGGACTTTTGAAAGTCTAGCCCTTAATTTAAGATGTGTCATTTTCTCTTGGATGTGCATGGTCGCACCCGAATCATCGCATCTTGACTGCACCTGTCCATCCGACCAAACTTTGTGGTTGTAGTCGCGGTGGTACGGAGCTGTTAGCATAAATCTTTTTCGATTGTGGGGCCAAAGGTAAGTTGTTGACATTAAAAGACAAAAGTAAATTTTTTTTCTAATTTGTTTTACAAATAAACACTTTGCACGAGAGCGGGGATCGACATAAAGGCCAGGCAAACCAATCTTGATCAACAAGTCGGTCATCTCCTAGTGATCGATCTTTGAGAACCTTAGAGCAGCTTTGAGAATTACTTGGAGCGAAACTGAGAATACCTGAGAAAAACTGATCTGACTTTTAGCAATCTGAGCTGTTCTTAGAATTACTGTTATTGTCAGTATGGGCATGCGACGAAGTGAAAATGGGGGAATTGTTTCAACAATACAGACTAGTCGTTGGCATGCATTCTGTTCATTTGGGGCATAGAAATTTCGAGGATGCTTCTAGGGGAAATTCTGGTTTTCCGTCTTACTTTTGCTTTACTTAGAGACCATTTATTTGCCAGTATTGAAAAGTTTGGTTCACTTTTATGAAATGTCGCAAATTAACCATTTGTGGCTTACACAGATCTATTTGTAGCGCTTTTACATTCCTGAGTTAATTCGACTCGCAAATGACGTACAAACAAACCCAGGTCTAGGAATTGTTGATCCAACTAAAACTATTGCCGCACCATACAGTCAAGGTAATGTTGAAGTATTTGATACGGGAAATACAGGCACACAATGTGTGGCAATGTCTCTGTCGGCACTTGTTTGTAATTTCAGAAATCCAATAATCTCTTCAGCTGACTTGGTTCAAATTATAAACATTGGGAATAATATGTATTCAGCTTTGTCACAATCATGCAAACATGGACTCCTATTTTTGACAGATTTGCCTGTTTTGGTTAATTTAAGTGTGAAGAAATCGAGCCTACATTGAACTGAACTAAATTAAAATAATAGAACAATTAACGGAAATAGCCTGGGAAAATGAACACTCGTGAAACCGCACACAGATTCGTTTATTTACCCTAATTTAGTAATTATCTGTTCTTGTTAAACTGGACGTGGTTTGTGGGAAAGGAAATACTGACACTTTAGCTTTTTACATACCTTGATTACGGATAGCGTTTATTGAGAGAACTACGAGTTTCTACATTTAGAGCCTCATGGAATATCAAGCCTTGTAACACAGAA
>NC_090877.1:25188781-25201281 GCF_036669935.1 Montipora foliosa | reverse complement strand
CAAGACCCTGACAGCATTCTTTACTGTTGTTAATGATCCCCCTGGGACTGCAGCACCTTTTGAACATTTCATTAATCCAACTTTAAGCTTCTCTTGGTCACCAGTATTACCAGTGTATCCAAAATAGATCGGACCAACTTCTTTATTGTAACTTTTGAAAGGTTGGTCCAGAAATGAGAAACAACTCAGGAACTCACAATCCTCCACTGTCAGTAGCAAAATATCAATTGGCAGTTCAGCACATACCCAGGGTTTGCTAGCATTTGGAAGATCACTCAGTTTTGGGAGCTTGACACTGAGCTGTGGAGGTATGTCATTCAGCAAAGATGAACCAAGTTTCCTCTTCTTTCCAGCTAAAACAATAAAGAGAATTGCATTAATATTTGCTTGCCATTATTTGCTTGAATTTAACATGTTAAGTTCAACCAGGAAAAATCTGCAGGGGACAGCACTGACTTAGTGACTACTTGCTAAGAGTTTTGTCACAATAATTATTGTAATAAAAATTTAATTAATCACACACACATATACTAAAATTTACTCTTAGAAATGACAGTGATGAAAAAACTGTTTTATTTTTAGTCACAGCCAATCAGCGAAGTGAACGATGAAATTTCACTGTCTTGTGAAATCACGGTTTGCAGCATCTGATTGGATTAATGGTGTTTGTCACTAGTGTAAACTGAGGCCTTTGGAGGACAGTGGTGCATGATGATTAATTCAGCTTAACTAAAATAGCTTTAATGTTATTATGATTCCTTTTTTGTCCTTTTGCCGAAATTTTGAAAAGAAAATGTTGACACTCACATTTTTGAGCGAATACACTTATTTCATCGTGTACAAATTTTGAAAGAAGATGTTGAACTTTTAGAACATTGGAGTAACTTAATCATGTAATCTCTGTTGTCATTCTTGTTTGAAGGAAATCTCAGTACTTATAAAATAAACAAATGACTTAATCATGGTTGGTTCGCTTGTACCATTTTTATTCACTCAACATGACGAATCGCAAACTCACTTGTTTGCTATACTCACTCATTCCTTTGCAATTCCTCGCAACTCATGAATAAAAATTGTATGCAAAAGCCATGAAGTAATCTTTATAGATATACCATTACTTTATGACTTCTAGAATTAATTTGCACCATTTGTACCCAAAAATATGTCCTTTGGACATTTTGAAGTACTGTTAAATAAAGTAATTGGTTTACCGGTAATTGATTTTGTATTATAGTAACATGCTCATCTCTCACTTTTACCAAAAAGAAACATTTGAAGTGACTTCAGTTGCTTCAATTCCATTTGATTTCATTTGTTGTCAAATTGACAGTCAAGCAGAGCATCTGTGCTCAGCTTTAAAAATACAAGTCTTAAAGGGGCTATGTCACATTTTCTTGGGGTGCTTCCAGCAAATCTGGCAAATGGTGGTAAGTAATTCCTATCATCATGATAAAATAATATTATCATTCCAACACAAAGATCACTATTAAGTAAAAACCAGGCATTCATTTCAAGATTCTCTCAATGCAATCATTTTCAATCTTGCCCTTTTTTTCCATCCATGTATCTCTTTGGCTTTATTGCAATATTATTCTTTTTCTGTTGTTCTACATGTACAGTTGGTTGTGGTTATTGAGATGTCCCAATATAATAATTATTATCTTGTGCAGTTTCTAACTCAAGAAATAACCTAAAATTGCATGACATATAGTGTATCAAGTTTTTCTCTATAACATGAACCTTATTGTTATAAATATAGAGGTTTGGGCAATACAAGACACTTGTAGACTGCGTCACGCTACAGTAGTGACATTTGGTGCAAGTTAACAACCAATTTTTTACTGCAATTGCAACACCCATTGTACAAAACAGGGATCTTTCCACGAATGATAAAACAAGTTGATGCTTTTAGGTCAAACAGAGACCACCACGTTACAGACTTTAAAACATAGTTAAAAACCCATACAAACGTCTCTAATTTTGAGGCTGTGTGTGAACTTGGACAGATGGCCAATCTCAATGTTATCTTTCATGTGATGGTGTCAGTTTATCAAATGGTTCAAATTTGAAACTTGTCCCAGTTCCCTGTGCAATTTGGGAATGGCCTATAAGGACACACTGAATTTGTGTCAAACGCTTTCCATTCAGCAGGATTTTTGAAAATTTTAGACTGAAATTCTATTGAACAGGATGATTTTTTTTTGGCCAGAAAAGATTTTCAAAAATATCTCTAACATTTTCTTAGAAAGACGTGAAATGAAGTTTAATTAAATAGCAAACTAGTCCCTTTAACAGAAACTAAATGTACCTGTATTCTCAATTCGTCTTTGACAAAATGGTATAAAAATGCAGTAGACGAATCGAAACAATCAATAACCCTCATTTGCTTTGAATGTTGCCAACTGATGTTGAATAACAAGATTATTCTGTCTGAAAGAAATACTGACAACTGTTTGAGAGCTTGCGTGTACATGTATCTGAACAATAAAAATGGAGTCATTTAACTACATATGACTGTCAAAATATAAGGAAGGCAAGATTTACATGTACGCTATAATTGTGTTTTATTTTTTATCCATTTTCAGGAAAAAAAACCACTTTTGAATTGGGGTAAACATTAATTAACGGCAGTTGAATTAATATTCTTGCATGTTGGTATTTTTACTCTACAACTTGATTTTCCTTTCTCAAAATGTTCCTCTTTATCGTGAAAGGCCATGTCATTTCCTCATCAATTCCGCGGCAAATTAACTGCAGCAAAACCATACCTCAGGTATCCTGCGTGCAAAAAAGCTGTTTTTGTGCTGGTAGCTACTGTAGTAAAAGATTTTCTACAACTGTACATGTATTCTTGTACCACCTTGCTACTAGATCACATTATTAACCCTGTGCATAACAATTAAAATAAAGGATAATGACATGTATTTGGCCATGCTGCAAATACAATGTAAGTTTCATGTATCATCATGGTGTTTTTTCATCCCAAGGATTTTCATCAAAGGTTCAGCAAACATTGGTAAACTTTAATTGAAAACACCTGGTCCACTTTTTCTTCTAGTTTGAATTTGTCTTGTTTAGCCTTG
Organism: Montipora foliosa; assembly: GCF_036669935.1. Classification (NCBI taxonomy): domain Eukaryota; kingdom Metazoa; phylum Cnidaria; class Anthozoa; order Scleractinia; family Acroporidae; genus Montipora; species Montipora foliosa. The sequence continues at coordinate 25,198,198 of NC_090877.1, read as the reverse complement.
TAGTCATCACTTGCCAGGTTGAGATTTAATGTTTCTGTTACCACTTTCGGGAGCTTAAGACACGACATTTTTGAGCCACAGACGGCAACCGGAAGTGAATTGTTCATTTCCCTTTTAACTTGTCTTCACACAACCACATACACCTGTGCTGGTATATTGCTAAGTATCTTTTCTCCATTAGACAGGCTTTCTGATAGGGTGCAACTAAAAAACAGAAATTGTGCAAAATTTTAAGGGCAGATTATGCGAGAAGGAAGGACTATTGTGCACAAAACTATGTAAATTGTGCACTTTTTTGCCTGAGCTATTTTAGGCTTGTTTTACTAGGGTTCAGTGTAAGAAAACAACTTTTGTGTTGCTCTTAAGACAATTTTCTGTTCATATCACAAATTTGCGGGAAGATGCAATCACATCTTCTGATTCAATGAAAGAGCGGGCGTTTTCATTACGATATTTGTAATAACTTGCCAATCTTTGGTCGATCTTCTGTTACTGACATAAACATTTCACTTTAATAACAATTGACATACAGTACATGTATATCAGCAATTCTGATTCGGCAAAAAAATAAAGTGTTTATACATGTTATTCAATGGTTTAACATATAATACACACTGTACATGTGGATATTTTGCAAGTTGCATGGTATTTTCCAAGCCCTGCAGGGGCAAGGAAAAATATTAGCACTGAGGAAAATAACGAGAGTATTATAAGAGATCTATTATTCCGCTACAAAAAGGTGTTATTTTGCTTCAATTTTATTTGTTACGAGTGTTTAAAAAAAGCATCATTTGTCCTTCAGAGCATGTGTGAATGATGTAAACAGCACAAAAAGTCAGCCAAATGTCCTTTACTTGATTGGATAAACGAAAGGACAAGTGACAAGCGATGACAAGCTAAATTCTAGGGCTTTGCACCGTGTTGAAGACAATTTTTTTTCATCGAAAAACGCCCATTCTGTCCATATGTAATTGCTCTGTTCTAAACTGGTCAAACGGGACACTACAGTGTATAGTTAACTGTCTCATATTTTACGCATTCTCTTGACCAAATATGGTAAAATGGCATCATAGTGGAATAATAATTTGGTTTATTTGTGAAATTTGTGCGATCAGATACAACCCCAATGGGATTAAAACAACTTGGTAAACTAGCAAGGACTAATAACCATCCATTTTACTAGCACTTTACACTGTACCTTCCATATTTCCCTAGTTTGCCTTTTATGTCATTATCAGCATGTTTCTATTGGACAGTTGTGAAAGGTTCTTCCACCTCTACTCTGCATTATCAAGTTGAGGTTCATGAAATCCATCCTGAGGAGATATGAATCCCACATCCTGCCACTGCATATGGCTAAATTGTGAGAAATAAAAATAAGTTGAATTTTGTGGACTCCAAAATGACTGCTGGAGAGTAAACAAGTAATGACTTTATAATAATTGTGTAAACACATGTCAAACATGTCAAGGATAACCAGCTGTAGGGATCCTAATAAAGTCTAAGACCTATAAAAGGGTATACATACATATATAACCTTATTTTCATTCGGATTTCAGAGTAGTATGGTATCATAACATCTCCAAAAAAAGGGTAAATAAGTAAAACAAATCTAATTCCTTATATACAATAGAGCGAGTTTCAATCGAGTGTCGTAAAACCAAAACCACAGTAATAACGTTGGCCAATCAAAAAGGAGGGAGACAATCCAGTAAACCAATCAAAACTTGAAGTAATGACACGTAGCAGATGCAAAGCGTGGGAAAATGTGCACGTGCGAGCTACAATTGGTTTTGGTTTCACTTCTGATTGTTTGAAAAAGTGGCATGAGAACTTTGAACCAATTACCGTTTGAAGTAATGCAAAACCAAAGCAATTCGCTAATTATGTTCTAAGGTAAAATCAATTACCACTTTTAAATGATAGAAGGTCCGAGTACACATATCTTGCTATATTACACTTAAAATGATTATTAATAATTTTACAACAAACATTCTTGAAGTTTAAAATACAAATCTTGTTGCTGAAGTCTTTGAAATTTTCGAGATACCTTATGGATTCATGTAAATTGTTCCATATTATTTTTTGCACCAGAATATACCTAAATGAAAAAAGACCATTACGCTGTAGTATTTTACTCGAGGCACATGTACCACATCTCAAGCTGGTATGAGCCACGGAGATCGTTTACAGACTATCTCAACCTAATCAACTTTCTCAGATATTCAGGTAGATTAATTAACCATGAATAATCTCAGTGAGAAGCAGATGATCCTGAAAACACATGTCATTCAAAGAGAATTGACCAATTTGCTCTAAAAGCTTTCATAAATAGAGGCCTGGTCATTGTACACTACTCTCAATGCCCATTTATTCACTAGTTAGAGTTTTTCTCTATCACTAGAGCGACAAAAATGCCACACAGAAGAACAGTACCTAAACGTTAGTTACTAGTTAGTTAGTTAGTTTGGTTTGGCTGTCACAAAGCGACAGATCCACATTTGAAGATATACTGTCAGTCCCCTTTGTGATCATGAGCTCTGTGATGGCTCATAAGTCCTATTGCTGATCCACAGACTTTTGGACATCTATCACAAGGATAGCATCCAGGAGATGATATTTGCTCCTTACGGCAGCAACGACGTTCTCTAGCGTTCTTCTATTCGGCACTCCTCAAACTCCTCAAACAAACAACAGCCTTGACCATTGCCCTCCACTTAGTTTTATCCCTGGCAACGGTTTCAAAGTCTGATATGCCGCATTTGGCCATTGAGTTCTTCAGTTCATCCTTAAAACGCTTCTTGGGAGTGCCGAGTGGGTGTGTGCCATCAGACAGTTTGCTGTACAATTGAGCATGTGGTAATCTCTCCTCACCCATCCGTACAACATCAAGTAGACCTCAATTCCGCGCATATGGCAGTGAGACAGCACTTTGGTGTTAGGTATGCGATCCTGCCAAGATATACCAGCAATCCCCCATAAACAGCACATATGGAAAGCATCCAGTTGTTTTACAAACCGTTGATACACTGTACATGTTTCAGCGCAATAAAGCAGTAGTTAAAACACCCGCTTGATAGACAGAAACTTTTATTGCTAGGGTGATCTCACGGGTGTTCCATAATCTTGAAGCAACATGCATGGCCAAAAGTCGAAGAAGCCTTTGCAATCCGTACAGTGATTTCAGAGTAGATGGAGCAAATTATATTGTTTGATAGTGCACCACCCAAGTAACAGAAGATGGTAACAGCTTTCAAATTATCCAACCCGATCGTAACTGGTTCTTTGTAGCAGGCACCCGGCTTAGGCTGTAAAAGCACTTCGGTTTTCTTTGTGGGCATCAAGAGGCCATACATGTACCTTGTGGTACCAATAGCCTTATGAAAGCAGTCAATAAGAACTTGAGCATCTACTCCGCTACATGCTATTAGTCTAAGAGCACAGTCCTCTGTGTAGCGCAGTTCTCTGACTCAGCATGTGATGAACTTTGGGGTTTGCTTTCAGTTGGTGGGGGTTAAATATGCCGCCATCGTATCACACATTCAAGCTGACACCTTTATCACAATCATGAAAGGCATCTTAGATTACAGCGGCGACGAAAATGATAAAAAGCAACGGAGCAAAGACACAACATTGCTTGACGCCATTGTCCACACTGAAAGGGGCAGTTTCTAGCCCATCCTATTTGTATTTTGTATTTTTTGCAATGTATTTTCCTCCATTTACTTCAAAATACATCAATTTATTATTCAACATGCCAAGCACAAGATGAACAGAGAAGGGCAAAATATACACGTAGGTTAACTAATAACACTCCCTTTAAATTATAAATTATATTTCTATATAGGATAATAGAGAGAAAATTTACAAGAGGAGAAATGAGAAAAAACACTCAAGCAGTACACATACATGTAAGATGTAAGAGTAAATATAGGAGTGATCAACACTGAGCAAGATAATGCCAATAGAGTGCCGTTTTAAATAATTGTCTCATTGGCTTTTCACGAACAGATCTAGGGATATCATTCCAATAATAACATCCAATAATTACTGGACAAAATTTCCTCATATTTATTCTAAAGGAACAAGGGCTTAGATGCTGAGAGGATGCACTTCTAGTGTCATAATTATGTTTCTCAGATACAAAGGACAGAGTAAAATTTGAGGGTTTTTTAGCTATAATGTGATCATGAATAAATTAGTAGACCGGTATTCAACTAACAAATAGCCCATTTCCGAAATGCTGCATTCCTCAGTTTCAAAGCGAGTCCTGGTGCACAACCATTCAAATGGAAATGAGTTGCGTATTCTTTAATGCAAATCAAACTCATTTCCCTTACAATAGTTGAGCAACGAGACTCACTTCGAAACTGAGACAAATGGCAACTCGGAAATGGCCCATTGTGATAATGGCGCTTCGTAGTTATTAACCACAGTACACAACTGTAGGTTAAGTATGAATAAACAAGTGCAAAATAAATACTTTTCAAGGATAGCGTAGTTACATGTTGTTTACGGTTACACTTTTACTGATTTTACTACTAATATAATCAATATGATTGTGCCAAGATAGGAAACAATCATTTAATCCTAGATATTTGATATTATAAGACTGCTTGAGATACTAATCTGCTAATTTGAGAGGAGGATATAAATTACAATTGATTTTTTAACATGGCTGGAAAACCAAGTATTTTGCCTTGCTTAGATTTAGGGTTAACTTATTTGAGCACAACCAGTCAAATAGCTGGCAATTCAGAATTGATTTGTTTAAATAGTATATCTAAATCCTTACCAGTCACAGTTAAGGACATATCATCAGCAAATAATCTTATAGAGAAGTAGTTAGTTGCATTAACAAGTTCATTTACGTAAAAAAGGAAAAGAAAAGGACCCCAAAATCAGAACCCTGAGGTACACCTGAGTTTATTAAAAGAAGATCAGATTCTTTTGCTTTCTTTTCCTTAAGGACGGTGCCTACTATTGTTATTGCGCATACGTTCTGCGCATTTCAAGATACTTGGATTTCCTATGGGTGGTGCTTATTAATACAGGGATATTTTTGCGCGGTTAAAAACTAAATGGAGAAAGTAGGTCTTAGTAAGTACTCTTGGTATCCACAGAGAAAATAGGGGGTAATCATGCATTTTTCTACCCCGATGGATCATCACCTTAACGTGGTGGGGTGGTTTGCGCGTCCCAATGCCCTCTAGAGCTACGTCGGCGGGAGCTTTGAGCTCCTGTAAGGGTTACCCTTGCCGAACAGGTCGAAGGGTAGGGAGCAGACGAAGAATGATCCACTGGTCCTCCAGGTTGGGGGTTGAGCTTGGGGCTGATAACCCCATCTTATAAAAACGTAATTATTACAGAAACCAGAAGCAGGAGCATTTTATTCGAAAACGGAAGGAACACCATGACCGCACCTCGCAGTAGATGCACGATGACGCTCGGGAATCAAACCCAAAAGGAAGCACCTGAGCCGACAGGGTCACTGGTGCACCCTAAAAACACTTTGAAGATAGGAAATTGGAATGTGCCCATGTTGTATAGAACAGGGAACCTTGCACAAGCAGCAAGGGAGATGAACAGGAGAGGAATATCCATTCAGTGAAACACACTGGACTGGTCAGGGTAAACTACAAATTGCAGAGGGAGAGACCATTATCTACTCTGGTAGGGAAGATGACATACATAGAGCAGGGGTAGGTACTTGTATATTGATGTCACAAGATGCAGCTGGGGCTCTCATAGAATGGATACTGGTCAGTGAGAGGATAATTCAAGCTCGTTTTCACTCAAGGCACATCAAACTAACGGTAATACATGTCTATGCCCCAACCGAGGATGCAGATGAAGAGACCAAAGATGAGTTCTATGTAAGGCTACAGGAGGTGCTGGATAAGAGAAACAAGCACGATATGCTGGTTATCACCGGAGACGTGAATGCAAAGGTGGGAGAGGAAAACACCAACTATGAACAAGTGATGGGGAAGCACGGGCTAGGAGTACGAAATCGCAACGGTGAAAAGCTTTGCGATATGTGCGACATGAACGAAGTAGTCACAACAGGAACATTGTTTCCTCATAAAATTATCCACAAAGCGACATGGATTTCACCGGATGGACAGACCAGGAATCAGATCGATCATGTATTGATTAATAAACGGTTCAGGAACTCGGTAGAAGATACAAGGGTTTACAGGTCTGCAGACTTGGGTAGTGATCACTATCTTGTTTGTACAACTATCAGACTTAAGCTCAAGAGACCCCCAAGGCAAAAAAAAACAGGTCGGGTCAAATACGACACATCAAAGCTGGGAAACGAAGATACCCTGAAAGAATTCAAGGTTACCGTAAGGAATAGGTACCAGGTCTTACAACAAGAAGGCGGAGATTTAGAAGAAGATCAACACGAGGTGGAGAAAGATTTTGAGGTCACGAGGAAAGCGTATACCGAAGTAGCGGATACTGTTTTAGGTAAACCGAGGAAGAAGAAGAAACCTTGGATAAGCGGAGAGTCATGGCAGCCAGTAGATCAACGGGATGCCAACAACAAGAAGATTTTAAGCACTCAATCAGAAAGGGTGAAGAATCAACTAAGAGCAAAATATGCTGAGAAGAACAAGGAGGTGAAAAGGAGCATCAAGTCTGATAAAAAGAAGCGGCTGAACAACATCCAGATTCAAATTTGGGGGTCCTCTGGACCCCTTTTTGAAAAATTTGGGGGTCCATTGCAAAATTTTGGGGGTCCAGCTAATTAATATTCAAGAATTAATATGCGATCTATTGCCTCTTAGTTGCTGCTGCAGTACCCTTTCAGATTTCTAATTGCAAAAAAATAAAGTCTCATCCCTCCCAACGAATATGTACTTAAAATGATTAATTTCTTTGAAACCGTTGTGCCTGTTGATTCATCGATCAAAGTGTATGGGCTGTCAAAGCTCCATCGATCACATCTGAAAACGTCTCGAGGAATCGAATCCGTATATGCTGTAGGAACTGTTGGCTCCAGTTGATAAATGATCTAGATCTCCACAGCAAAAAAAAAAACAGAACTGAATCTCAATTTTCCGTAAAAGAGCATCATTTATTTTAACTACACTTGGGGTGTAATTTAGGAACAAAAGAGTAAACAAATGTAAGCGATCAATACACAGTTCATCGTCGGCATGTGCGGCCGTGACTTCGCCATGGCCAATGTTAATAACCAAACGATTAAATCCATTCAATTTTTATGTTTAGCACGTTAATTTTAACACTAACTCCGAACAAAAGTTAGATAATTTGCAAAAACAGACAAGTTACGTGCAAAACAAGAACCGAGATGATGACAAATGGGCGCCTGGAATTAATATCAACAGGATCGCACAAAACAAAAATTTAACATACTTTGCCTTTGGATTCTCTGTCATTCAATTACGATAAGCGAACTAATGCTTGAAATTCACTTGGAAAGCATGCAACAAACTGAACTTCGACTGAAATGTTTTATTATCACTGGCGGCAGATCAGATCAAAGTGTCAAAGTGTCGCCGATTGTCTCACGTAAAAAACAGCTCAGATCATGTCACGCAACACGTGCGAATTAAAAACTGAACTTATGAAGCTGGACATAATGGTTGACAAAATGAAATTATTCGAGTACAAAAATCCGAAAATAACAGCTTACCTTGAAATTTCAGGAACTTGATCATTTCTCCGATTTGAAAATGGGAATGTTCAATTCCTTGTGAAATACGGCGTTCACATGTTTTTCCTGGTGTTCGTAATTTGCATAAACATTCGATTTTTTTCTGCGTCCAAGTGGACCCTTTGTTCGATATTCTATGCGTCTAAAAGGAAAACGAGTGCGTTCCAGGACGCAATGACGCACTCTGGATACATCTCTGAACATCGCTAGCCAAGCTGAAGAGGCTGCACGAAGCCAACACATGAAAACACTATACTTGCTAACAAAGAGACTTAGCAAAGGCAGCCAGAGTGGCCAAAGCACTTCGGTGATGGACAAGCACGGAAACCTCCTTGCCAACAAAAAAGATATACAAGACCGATGGACAGAACACTTCAAAGAGGTACTGAACAGAGAACCACCACAAAATCCAATAACCATCATGGATGATGAAGAAGAAGAGATCGATTTCCAGGATGCAATAGAGGAGATTGCAGACACTGAGCCAACACTAGGCGAAGTAAAGGAGGCAGTTTGAAAATTGAAAAGTGGGAAAGCACCCGGCATTGATAACATCACCGCCGAGCTATTGAAGACGGACATAGAATTCTCAACAATAAAGATACACGAGCTGTTGTCGAAGATATGGAAGTTCGAGGTTATTCCAGAGGCTTGGAGGAAAGGGTTGATAATCAAATTGCCAAAGAGGGGTAACCTAAAGGACTGTAAGAACTCAAAAGGCATAACTCTATTGTCCATAGTTGGAAAAATTCTAGGTTGTATTGTTATTGACAGAGAGAGAAGTGGAGCAGACAAAAGACTCAGGAAGGAGCAAGCTGGTTATAGGCAAGGGAGAGGAACAAAAGAGCAAGTCTTCATTCTGAGGAATATCATAGAGCAAGCAAACGAGTGGCAAGCAACTATATAATTATGTGAACTTTATAGACTTTGAGAAAGCTTTCGACTCGGTACACCGGGACAGCCTATGGATTATCATGCAGAAGTACGGCATCGCCGAGAAGATCATAAGGATAATACAGCTGTTTTATGCGGATTTCCAATGTGCTGTAGAGAACCAAGGAGAGAGAGGTGAATGGTTCAATATTAAGACCTGTGTAAAACAAGGCTGCAACACGTCTGGATTCCTCTTTCTTATAGTGATGGACTGGATAATAAGAAGAACTGTTGGCAAGGGGAAGAACGGCATAAGATGGAGACTAAAAACAAAGATGGATGACCTAGATTTTGCAGATGACGTAGCATTACTATCCTCATCAAGAAATCAAATGCAAGAGAAAACCTCAAGAATGGACAGGGAAGCCAAAAGGGTCGGCCTAAAAATAAACCTTGACAAGACCAACGTCATACGAATCAATGCGAAGAATCAAGCACCTATCAGCATAGTGGGTAAAAACATCAAAGAAGTAGAGGAGTTTACCTATCTTGGCGCCAAAGTCAATAAAGAAGGAGGTGGGATGGAGGACTTACAGAACAGACTTTCAAAGGCAAGAGGGACATATATTAGGCTAATTAAGATCTGGAACTCCAAGAGCATCTCAAAGAGAACGAAGATGAAACTGTACAAGACCCTCGTCTTGCCTGTATTGATGTATGGATGTGAGACCTGGAAAATGACCAAGAGCGATGAACACGTTCTCAATGTGTTTCGAAACAAATGCCTCCGGAAGATTCACAACATATGTTGGCAAGATCACATCACCACCAAAGAGTTACTAGCCAGAGCGGAA
>NC_090877.1:25183781-25186281 GCF_036669935.1 Montipora foliosa | reverse complement strand
GAGTTTCTAAAGTCCTGCATAACTCACCAAGTCGAAGGCCTTTGTTGGGTCAACAAACACTATTTAAAGGTCTTGTTGCTGCTCTCTGCATTTCTCTTGCACTTGACGTGCAACAAAAAGCATACATGTATCAACAGTATCACGGTTCACCCTGTATCCGCACCGGCTTTCAGGATTCACCTCATCTGCAAAGACAGAGGCACATCTGACTATTACATACACGTGCTAAGATCTTGCCAGCAATACATAGTAGGGAATGCCACGATGATTGTTACAATTGGCATGCTCACCCTTCCCCTTGTACAGATGAATGAGTTTTGCATCTTTAAAATCTTTCTAAAATATGGAAAAATAAATGCTTTATACAACATGCATCTTGTATCTATGGGCAAGAGATTCTTGCATACGTATGTATGAAAAATCAAGTCTCTATCAACAGTCACTCCAAGTAGGCCAATGCTGTCATAAATTGATATTGAGAAGCCATTTGTGGTAAACTTGAAATTATGGGCTGAAGAACCTAAAATCATGGCCTGACACTTCCTCACATTAACAGTCATATACCATTATTTGTGAACTATTCATCCGCAATTCTGAGGTCTTTCTGTAACCTTGCTTCCAAAATCACTGGATCTTTGCTATGAAAAACATCAATCTGTGGAACAGGGCCCAAATTACAGAGTCACTGCTCCGCCCACTTTCATTAAACATTTTGATGAAATTCCTTTCCCACAGGCTTAAGGTGTACTGGAACGACTGCAACAATGGAACGTTTTAAAATTTTCCTACGGAGAAACCTGTGGTGAAGTCTCTCTCTTTTCCCACATTGTCTTGTATAATCTTCATTCTCAAGTCTTCTCCAAGTTCCACAATTATAGAGCCTGCCACATGTGCTCAGTTCTGCCAATACCTCTTACGAATTTGAACTATTTACAAGCGAAGGTGGGCGGCAGAGACCGGTAAATTCCCACCAATTCCACAGATCAGTGGTTTCTGTAGTACCTGAATCATATAGCTGAATATTATTGGTACATGCATTCACTGATACTACAATCAATCAATCAATCAATCAATAGTTTAATGTATCCAATAGCAGGTATAAACCTGAATTACAGGAAAGGTGAGAGACAGCAAACATATCTAGCATTGGTATTTAACAGTAACAAAGTTATTAAGACGAGCTGTGCGGCCTAAAGTTGAGTAAACAGTTTTGTTCCCTGAACGGAGATTACGATCATGCTCCACAACAGTGGGCGAATAAATAACTCTGAGAACTTCTTTAGCCTTAATGACAAACGACTTACACGAATCTATCCTACAAACATACAGTGGGTCAAGCCCTGCTAAGTTGAGCGCATGTTCGTATAGAAAACCGGGAAAAATTACTCGCATGGCTTCTTTTTGGACACTTTCTAACATATTGCTTACCGTATTTACCCGTGTATAAGTCGACCCCCCATTTTTGATGGCAAAAAGAGCAATTTCTTAATTTCTTTGTTAAATGTTACTGGGACACTAAACTTGTATTCTTCGATTTCTGGAAATGTGGATACACAAAAAAATCAGGGCCTCAAGCGCTTAATAGCAGTTGTTGTATATGTGGGCATTTTGTCCTTGAGTTTCGAAAAAGTTCTTAGAAAATCGAACATGTAAACCTCAACCTAACCTGTTTCGTTGTTCAACGATAAAGGGCTTTAGAGGATAAGCACAACATCACAGAAGCAGGAGTCAATCTTTGAAAATAACTTGCAAACGATGCGAAAATGTGCAAGGTTTAATTGGTCCTTAACTTATAATTTCTCTCATGACAAACAAAACAAAACTCATAAACCAAACAATACGAAGTTTGCAAAAGCATTTAAATCAGCCAGGTTTGTATAAAGAACAAAAAACAATCATTACCAACCAGCATTTTCACACAACACGAGTGACAATGCTTGCACGCAAACACGAGGTATTGCGCCAGGTTACTAAGCCGTTGAATGATCGGGTTTATTTGAAGAAACAGAAATGCCTTTAATTTTAGAGCTTTCCGCCTTTGGAAAACAAAAATTTCCAGTGTCTATTTCATATTTGTGCTTGTGAGTATCTTCAACATTTAGATTTGGACAAATCCTTTTTCATTTCAACTGGAATTGCTTACATTTATTTTGAAGTCTTATGTTGGCTCTTGTCCACTGCGTTCGTTGTGCCCAAGAAAACATTATTATGTTAATTTTGAATAAATTACTTAGCTGGAACTTAGCTCAAAATGTTTGACCCGTGTATAAGTTGAGGGCGATTTTTGGAGCTTCTTTTGAGGCCATAAAAGGTCGACTTATACACGGGTAAATATGGTAAGTATTGAGGGAGGGCTGCCCAGGCAGGAGAGGCGTACTCTACAGCAGATCGTACAATCGAGCAGTACACAGAAACTAGATCTCCCGTCGACATCCCAGCTTTCTTTAGAACCCGTAAACCATAAAGGCGTTTGACAGCTTTTTTATACACAGTTTCACAG
>NC_090877.1:25138781-25178781 GCF_036669935.1 Montipora foliosa | reverse complement strand
GACGAGGTTGGTTAACAGCTGTAAGACACGTGTTTGGACGAGATGGAAGACTTTGAAGGAAGAGATTATGTATATATTGACTGAGTGGGCCGGACGAGAAAATATTTGGCCCGAGGTCATGGCGTACGGATGCGCTTGGTCCGTGCGCCATGACCGAGGGCCAAATATTATCCCGTCCGGCCCGACCTAAACTCAGTCAATAAGCATTTTATCACTCGCATTTTAGCTGCGTAATTCTTCTTTGTCATACTATAGAGTGAATACAATATGGTACGTTTTCTACGGTGCCCAGTATGGGACATGCGATGCAAAATATATTTTGTAACTACCACTGTCAGTTAATTATCTAGCACTGCTACTTATTATCTAGCACTGTCGCTTAATTATCTAGCACTGCTACTTACTATCTAGCACTGCCACTTACTATCTAGCAGTGCCACTTACTATCTAGCACTGCTACTTACTATCTACAGCACAAAAAAGCTAACCTTAGGCCTAATTAGGCCTAGATAATAAGTAGCAGTGCTAGATAAATAAGTGACAGTGCCAGATAATAGGTAGCAGTGCTAGATAATAAACTGACAGTGCTAGATAATAAGTAGCAGTGCTAGATAAATAAGTGACAGTGCCAGATAATAAGTGACAGTGCTAGATAATAAGTGACACTGCCAGATAAATAAGTGACAGTGCTACATAAGAAGAGTTTTTGGATTTGATGTCCCTTACAGGGCACCGTAGTTTTCACACCCCTATTTCATTGTTAAAGCTCTGAAAGCTGTACACTTCTGTTGGAGGTAATCAACCGACACTCAACAATTTAAAATACATGCAGTCGTAAACGCTCTGTTGTTGATAAGTATACAGTTCCCTCGTTAAACAACCTTGCCGTGTTTTGGAGTTAGAGCAGCTTATGCTTGCTTATTGACATTGTCCGACTTAATTAATTCAATTTTCAAGTCGCTTTTAATAGTTTCAATATATAAAGGGTAACGAAACATGTGTTAGCATTGTTTATGCACAAGCTGCAGGAGCCAGCGACAATTGTTCTGTAGTGGGGTATGACAGACAAATCCGACGATTGGGTAGGGCATTTGAACACCATTTTGGCCCGGGGAGGGGGGGGGGGAGGGGGGAAATTTGAACGATCCAATCTTTAAAAGTTAAAATGCCCGGGCTTTGCCCTGAGGATGGGGGGGGGAGGATGTTGAAGTTTCGAGTTGATCGGCGCATTATACCCTGATCTGCCAGGAAACTCGGATTGAATGCGTCAATATTTTGAAAGTCTGAAAAGTTTGAGCTCTTCATTTAGAGGAATCTTTAAGGATTGTTGCTTTCAAAGGAGTATTTGTTTTTGATGTCTGATATTACACTGTTTACCAAGTTACCGACTCGGAGTTACCAAGGCAAAAAGGACCAAAAAGGCTTAAAATTGGGATGAAGAGAAAGTTGAATTTCTTGTCAGGCCAATTCGTCGAGGTTTTCACATACAGAATCAATGCACTGTTGTTTTGTTTTGTTTTTGTTTTTTCCAACAAAAACAAAAGAGAACTTAAATAAAGATATCTTTGTGGCATTCTTTGGGGTATCAACATGGCAGCGGTGACGTCACGTAAAAACCAAAAATACGTCAAACTGAGCTTAATTAAGTGATGGCAGAGTATGCACTGGGTACGAATTTGGGCGGGACGTCATTCTAGGCACGTCGGTGTTACGAAAACACCGGTTGTGAAGTTGAAATCAAATTTCTGCTGTAAAGTTCCGACACATTTATTTTCTTAACTAGAATTTTCGCTCCTTTGTAACAGCAGGCAGCGGAGCAGGATGGTTCAAGAATATCAGTCACCCGTAAGGGTTTACAAATACCCATTCGAAATTGTTATGGCGGTAAGTCATCTCTTAGCTTTTCCGTTTATTCTTGGATATGTTTCTTAACACAATGCATCGATCTGCAGCTTATTTATTTGCAGAATAAGGAGAAAAATTTGGCCTGATAAAGATGAGATTTATTTGTACTGTTGGGAGAATATGTAAAAAATTGAGACACTGGCCTGGTAAAATAACGAAACTTTCGTCGGTCGTTGAAACTTGTTCTGACACAGTGACAGTGGTCGAATTGTGCAATCCTTGTTGGATGTGGTATCCTCGGCAATTGAGTTCCACTGTCTTTAACGGCATTACTGATATATTTTAATTTTTTTTTTTAATTTTCAGGCTTACGAGAAACGTTTTCCTACGTGCCCAATGATTCCCGTCTTCCTCGGAAGTGAAATCCTTTCGGAATACAACAGTGAAGACGGCGCGATTCACAAAATCGAGAGACGATGCAAACTTGATGTGGATGCTCCGTATTTATTGAAAAAGGTATTGCGTCTTGTGGTAAAGATTTTTTGCGGGCACTTGATAGTAAGTTAAGCTGTCAAAGCGTGTTGCTTGTCATATCGTAATAATTTTTTTAAAACTCGCTGGTTACTTGACAACCAGTCTTCATTTATCATTTAATCAAATATAGGGATTGAAATCTTTAAACATGGGTATTCTGGGTTTCAAAGGAAAGAATTTTGAAATTTTCTTGCCTCTTTCGTAGATAGTTGGCGTCGAGTACGTGTACTTCATTCAAATCAACTGCCTCAACAGACGCGATCGAACCCTGACAATCACCGCTTACAACGAGAGTTTTTCATCCAGGGTTGGAGTTAAGGAGCACTGCTATTACTCGGTGAGTAATATTGCTACGACATTTGCCAGAAGTTTCTATTTATAACGAGAATTTCGAAAAAAAAAACGATAAGCCTAATTTTCCGGCGTTAGTTTGTATTTGATGTGTTTTGAGGCAGTGCTCCTATGAATAAATTTGTAAGCACTAACATGCACGGCTGAAATAAACAAAACAAGTAATTAATTGAGTTAATTACGCTTGCGGCATTGTTTTGGTTCGAGTGTGAGATTCTCTTTGTTATTTTCACGGAAATGACGCATAAACCACAGACTTTCATTTACAAAAGTGTTTCATAGTTCCCTCCATACCTGTTTATTTTGAAATGACAGTAATAAATTATTCATGTCTTGAAATTATTATTTCTTTTTTCTTAATTAAATTGAGTGGCGGCAGGTGAGAAACTTGTGGGTGCCGTAAGTTTCTTACCTGTAGGGTATTCTTTGCAAGGCCCCAATAATAGTATCATACATCCATATATGGTGTCTATAAATTATATATGTATAGCTCATTTCGCCAGTTCTAAGCAAATCTTCATGTTGCCGAAATTTTGCAGTAATTTAGCTTAAAAATAGTTTCTATGTTGTTTCAGGGGCACCCAACGAGAATATAGTTCAAAACGACTTAAACATAGCATTGTTAAACGTATTTCAGTATTTAAACGGTAGATATACACATATTTTTATTCCCTAAAAATTTGTCATTTGTGCGGATTTCCTAGCTGGAAGTCTAGTGATGCGAAAATTATAGGGATCAAAACTATCCTTTTTGAAAATTTTAGGCAGAAAAAAGGCTTCTGAAAATCCTAGGTGAACTTTTTGGGTAAAAATCCATTAAAAATGGGCAATTATACCATTATTTTTATGGTCGAAAATCCTAGGACAGGCAGGCAAGCAAGAAATTTTGCAATAAATGTTCCAAAAAATTCTACATCTCAAATCCTCTTCCGAACAGATATTTTCCGAAATGTGACACTGGGTGCTTTTGGTACTGTTATGAGAAGCTTAAATTTCTATAACTACCGAGAAAGGGTTAAGTGATACGTTATGTACAAATACAAAGCCTAATTAATGTCGCAGTTTCCGCGGGTATTTATAGTTAAGACACACTATAATAACAAAACGCAAGAGACAATGTTGATGAAAAAGGGGGGGACACCGCTCCACGATCGGCGTGACAGACGACTTCCATAGCCTGACTGAAAGCCTGAACTTATCTCCTCGACGCACGAGGCGAACCGCGCCGGATCAGACAAGTTGTAGGCTGGTAAAAGCCAAATAATGATATAGAAGCCTAACTCTCCACGGCACTACGAACTAAACCTCCGGCCAGCATTGTGCTATAATGGAGTGTAGGCTTTTAAAATAGCTCAAGCCTCCTTATCTCCCCAGCACTATGAGCTGACTCCGCCGGCACGTGCTGGATCGGACAAGAACAAAGGCAGATAAAGAGCGTAAAATGGCATAGCATGAAAAACACCAAAGCTTGGGGAAGTCGTTGCGAGACTTAACCGCCACTGATACATGGGAAGCATGTATCCCCGTAAGCGCAAACTAAACAGTAACGAACTATGGTAACGAAATGACAGCCATACGCAGCGCAGCTGACAGTAAAACGTTGCGAGGCGTACGAATGTAAAGCTGGTAGCAATCCGATGACTAGCAACCTAAGACCTTAATTAACCAGTCCGGCAAGCCCGCTGCAGCTGCTGTAGATGCAGCGCCGATGCGAAAACTGTGCCCTTTAAGCGACTTGTATGGGAGACAGGTATATATATACCTGTATAGGAATTGGTTGGATTGCTGCTAACACAACGGGTGTGACGGTTGGCGAAGGATACGAGACTTGCCTTGTAGCCCCTTTTGCAGGAGAGGTTTTCCCTGAACAGGATCACTGTGGCCACAGGAAATGTGTAAATTACGAACCGCAGAGAGATACAATTTTATAGTACTATGCTTAACTGTTCTAGCGAGGTACAAGGCAAAACAAATAAGCGTTCCCTCAGAAGCTGGGAGTTGTTTGACATAAGTCAATTCATAAGGCGAAATTGGAGGAAGCGTTTTTCTTTGGAGCCGTACGTATGGTTCGTGGTCCGGGCTAGTCCCCTTCTCGCGTAAGTTTGGACTTCATCCCTTAGAGGGTCATGAGTGAAGGCGGGATGGTGCAAGGGGTTTTCTCGGCCTTGGGAGCTGCTGACCGGAAATGGGCGTCCTGAAAGCGTGAAAGGGCGTCAGCAATTTCGTTAGAAACCCTAGGGACGTGATGTGCTCAAATAAAGAAATTATGTTTCATGGATATTAGAATAAGGAACCTAAGAAGAATTTGGTAGCCGCCCTGCTTATGATCTGCTAGTGCTTAAGCAACTCAAGGGATCTTCGAGGATATGATGAAACGATAACCAGCACATAGGCAGTATAAGCATCCAACCACTTATGAAAATTGTCAATAATAGGCTTGCGTTTGCGAACCATTGACAGTGGTAAGGCAGAACCTGGGGTCGAGTCGTCCAGGCGGAGCTGGATTTCGGAAACCTGGGGCAGGCTTAAGGAATCGGGGAGCAACAGAGTAAAGTCTATGTGCTCACCACGCACAATTTTGTCCTCCAAATTTCTGACCAGAGGGCGATGGAGGCCCAGAGGAGTACCTGCTCCTTGTCTGTGAGATGCTGGAGTTGCTGTGTTGGGAGTAGCAGTGCCCAGAAAGGGCTCGACAGGGAGGTACGAGCAGCTGTTGAGTGCTTGCTCCACGGACAAATGAACGGTATCCTGTATGGCAGCCATTTGGGCTTCAGAGAATGCACCCGGTTTCTGGACGGGCGTCACGCTTTGTGGGGCTGACAACCCGAACTGAGTGAGGTCTACATCGTCCTCATCCAGGCCATCCACAGAACTAACGGACAAGGAATTGTCGCTCACGTCGTCGACTCCGTCAGCCCGCGCAGTAACAGTGTCGCGATCAGAACGGGAAGGTTATTTTCGACATGGATTTCTTCACCCAACCGGGGGGTGGCTGCTTGTTGGGCGAGGTTGTTTGACGGCTGCTTTCAAACGGGAAATCAGTTCGTCTTTGCTGCCAGTTAGCTACCTGAAGACGAAGGCAAAGAATTTCCGTCGACAGGTAAGTTAGATTTTCCCGACAATGATGGCAAGGTCAAGTAGCTTTCGAACTGCCACGCGGACGAGCCATAGATAATAAAATTCGTAAACAGTAAATGTACTCCTTACAGTTAACTATAGAGCTCACGGAGTGATACTTTGGACTTTACTAGACCTTTTATACGGAGACTAATGTCTAGGACTAAACCAATCGTGACTAACGTACCATCTAATACAAACAACTTCTGTAGCGCTCAATGCGACATGAATGGGGATAGTTGTTGGTTTTCGCCAATCCAGATAAAGGATATAACTGTAAGCAGACAGTATTAAAGACAAGGATAAAGGAACTCAGTTCGAATTGTCAGAATATAGGAATCCATTAATGTCTCGTTTGCATTGTGTAATGTTTACGAAATAACATGACATGTGGAGGATAGCTCTAACGAGTCATGCTCCATTAACTACGTTTCACATCACTGTTGTAAAGCTTTATTAGATAGGCTTTGTGTCCATAATAGAAATTGTTCCTCTTCTGGCTCATTTTCTGTTTGCCCATTTGGTTACTATATTATGTAATGCAGAGCTGTAACTGAAAGGAGAGCATTTTTCCGTTGTGTGGTGTGGACCCAGAGGCCTAAAGCTGAGCCTGATCATTCGCATGCAAGCATACTGAAAAATACGAATCCAGATTGTATAGCTATGAAAAATGTTAATTGTGTAATCTTTTCGAGACTTCATTTAAAATGAACGAGATGCTTCTGTGAAGCATACACTGGGTTGCCTGTGGTACGTGCTACAGAAAATCAGAAGGCACTGAATTGTGTGGTATTGAAATACAGCATTCCAGTCTCTGAAGAATAACAAATAAAAGAGAAGCGAGAAACATTGGCTTCTGGGCTGACATGTTGATAATTTTCAAGTTCCCTCACAACTTCGTTTTACCACAAGTGTGCCCTCTGAGCATCTGATGGCTTTATAATACTAAAGTTCACTGAAGTTAAGCCCTGCCGGGCGGGGTTAGTGTTTGGATGGGAGACCAAAATAATGTTACCCCTCTTAAAACAGAAGCATCGGACCGAAAATACTATTAACTCTAACAAATGCGAACTCAGCAAGGTACAGATCTTGTTAGCTTGCTTTATGCAAAACAAATATTGATGAAAAAGCAAATAACTATTGATACACAGTTTTCAGAAAGAGCAGAAGGAAGTTTCCCGGACGGTCGATCGAGAATAAAATATTTACGACATCAAAACAACATTAATTTTGAACCGTGAATATAGAATATAAAAAGTTACGATCAGCGACAAACATTTTGGGAGATTTTTGCTACGTTCAAGTAAATTGCAAAATCGAAAGTGACATGGCCGGAATTCAGCGGGCGCCGTGATTAAGTTACCGCTGTATGTTTACTCGCCAAACAGTGAAGCATCTGTGTCAAATGATGGCAAGATACCGGGTTTTTGTAAGTTTCTTTTTCTGTCAAGTGTTATAAAGTTTGACAATGAAATGAGCGAAGTCAAAACAAAGATCACAATCGCCCAACTCTTATTTATGCAAAGTCAAAATTTACTCTCCAAGACACGTACGACGTTATTTATCACCAGGTAATTCCATCATTTTGGAAATAGCAGCTACTTTATTATTCATCTGCGTCACAAGTTTTCACTGATTTTGGGGCTCATTTTGTTGAAACTCAAGCACGCTTCCAACAGGCCTGTGAACCCTTCCTGCTTACAGAGCAATACTAAAAAACTTCTCCCATATCACATTACAACCTTAAGCTCGAAAATTCAATACACAACATGATATTATAATTCACAAAGGCAGAAAATACCACAGAATCCTTTTCCAGCGAAAATTTTATTGAAACAAACAACATATTTGCTCTTTGAGGCGAAAACGTCTTCCTATTTCATTGCGTGCGTGAAGACAAGAAACTCAATTGTGTCAAATTACCATGTACTTCAGGTAAATACTGCTCACTTTGATTTCGTCTCGACGGGCGATAGGTTGTTGTCGAGGTCCAGTACTCGTCGCTTTTGAGAGTCATACCTAGTTTATCCAACTGACTTTCCATTATTGAGCTCCATAAGGGTATATTTTGTTTAAGGATCCACTAAAATGCCATTCGCGTTGCATGACTTTCGACGCCATTGCAGGCTAAGTTAATGATTCTACTGTGCCCACCAGAGAAATCTACGCAGTTCCACTACCCTCTCGATCCTAAGAAAATACGCCCAGAAGGCTCTATACACAAAGACACCACTTACCAGGGGAGTGACAGGCAAGACTTTTACCGACACGGAAAAAAAAAAAAAAAAAAAAAGAAAAAGAAAAAAAAGAAAACAAACAAACTAAACGAAGACCTCGACTGGGTTTGCCTTATAAGGCAACCCAGTAATTATCAGTTTAAATCAAACAATAATATGAAAGAAATACTGTGCAGTAGTTATGTACATGGTAACCAGTAAATGGTTTCAAATAATGAAATAAGAGGCTGTCGGGTCATGTCATCGTATATAAGAACCTGGGCCTGTTTGTTTGAAAGCTGATCAACTTAATCCAGGATTACCGTAAACTTTTGTTTCATGTTTTCAACTTTTTGGTGAAAGTTTCTTTTGCTTATTAAATGTGTTTGAAGATTGACTTCTTCCAATGTAAAGTTTTGCTGAATATCAATGTTGAACAGCACTTGGGAGTGGAGAAATAAACTCCTTGGTTAATTTTTAATCTGGGATTAGCGTTAATCGGCTTTTGAACAACTGGGCCCTGGGTTGTCTGAAAGAGCTAGAATAACATGGAGGCAAACTGATGAATGTACCCAAATTGTCTTGTTTTTTGATGAAGGTACTCTTCTTGATAATTATTTTGACTTATTAAGCAATAGACCACAAGTTTCCATGGCTTATCAGTTGATAAACCTCAAGGGATGCTGGAAGAACACGAGAAGGATTGTAAATCACTCGTCTGCGGCTCATGATTTACAAATTCTAAGAAACATAGAAACTTGTGGTCTATTGCTTTTATGTAATAATTCAGAAGACTTGCAAAATTTCCATGAGTTTACTTGCACAATAAACCATAGCTGATTGACCAATCAGAGTGAACTCATTGATTTGGTTATATAAAAGCTAAAAGTTTTGAAAGGGGACCCAATCAGAAATCAAAATAGTAGATGGCCTAGCCTGTCACAGCCTGTCTTAACATAGCATGCATTCTTTTTTGTACTTTTTTAAATGACAAAAGTTGTTACAGTAACTTGGGAGCAGCATCAAATGCAACAAACTGCTCAGAAAGATTCTCAAAAAGACTGTAAATTCAAAGTCTTCTACTAGTAACTAACGGTAACAGAGTAATAGAAGTAATGGGGTAACAAAGGTAAGAGGGTTACAAAATGTACACACTGTTGCAGAGGGCTAAATGGAACAGAGGTAAGATGGTTACAAGGTATGCATGCAGCGTTGTGGGGTTAACCAAAAGGTGGCCATCACTTCAGAAGTTTTTGTGCAGGCATAATGTTTGTGGCTTCGTAAAATCAGAAAATCGGGACTTATCTTTCTGGGTTACACCACGTACTTCCCACAACACCTGTCACCTGTGCTTAAAGAAACAGTGTGTTGATCTTGGTGCTTGGAATGTTGGAGTAACCCTTGGGTAGTGACCCAGCAGTAAGACCAGCATGGGCAACAGCTCTCGTCTGTTGCAATCTAGAGAAAGCAAATATCAATATTTGCACACTTAGTGAGGTTTTGGAGACCTGGTGCTGGAAATATGTATTCAAGAAGAGTTATAATACTCTAGAGTGGAGAAGAAGAGAAAGCAGCAGGCATTGACTTTGCAATTTCCACCAGGCCAGGTGCACAAGGTATCAGTCCAAAGTCAACCAGTAATAGGAAGGATTACGTTTTTGCAAACGTTGGCCGTGTAGCACTTATATTTCAACAGATTTAAACTGATTAGAGTGTAATGTGAAGTGCTAAGTTTCTACCCCATATGAACCATGTGAGCGTTAGCCCTACTGATGGACTAATGTCCTATAGATCGACTAATGTCATTGGGTACACAGTTGACAAAAAGGGTGACAACCTAACTTGTGTTAGTGAGTATGCTCCAAACTTGGAAAGACCACATGAAGAGAAGAAACACTGCAGCAATCTATGAAATTCTTAGTACTGTGGAAGCCCATTAATACGGTCATCAACGGGCCTAAACAAATTGGCCGTATTAACGGGGTGGCCACATTACCGGGATAGGATGAAATTCAGGACTAAAGGGCCGTAATGACATATATCGCATTTGCACTTTCAGAACAACTTTTCTGTTTAATAAACAACAGGAATGTACGTACAGTAATTGTATAAAATACTTGAAACTTTGCTCAGTAGGTAAAACACTTAAAATTGTTAAGTGTACTGTATGTTCTGAGCCTAAATCAAAGCAAAAACAGGCCCAGCTTACTATGCTTCTAAAAAACGGAAGCCGCTGTAATTACCTAACTGAAAGACTTTAGTATCAATGGTGTTTTTGATGAAAGTACAATGTCTAAAATCCCCTCACAATTTGCCTTTCTGGATGTTACAGTAGTGTCAAGATCATGCTTGTAATGAAAATAGGGAGGAGTGTAGCTGACAGTGCTTTGTAAATTAAATCGGCTGTTGGATTACTGTGGTAAATTACAAAGGTCAATGAAATTGACATTTCACAGGCGTTTTGATTTTTAAATTTAGTGCAAGTGGCCATATTAACGGGGTGAAATTATAGAGGATTCTACATTCTAACTGTTTGGGATTTAAAATTGTGGCTGTTGGGTGGGCATTAAAGGGTGACCGCATTAACGAGGGTTTTCTATAAGAGAATGTATGGCCTTTTGCCAGGCCAAAAAAAGTGGCCGCAATAACGAGGTGACTGTATTGTCAAGGTGGCTGTAAGGCGGGTTCCACTGTACCTGCATATCTGCAACTGAGAAGGACGCTCTTATAATAATAGGTGGCCTTAATGCTCATGTGAGTGCAGACTGGAATATTATGGCCAAGTGTCATTTAATGTGCTCTTAGAGTTCTGCACCAGATTTAAAATGGGTATAACCTAACTTAAAGACAGCTCATGCACTGTTCCGTTAGGATACATGGCACCATCCACATTTTAAGTACTGACAATGTCATTCAGGGTTAGGGTTACACATTTTAATTATTTCACCCAGTGGCACAGGTCAATTAAACAGAAGACAATCCAGAGACAATCCAGTAAACCAATCAAAACTCAAAGTAATTACAAATTGTACTGTGGCCGACACAAAGCGCAGGAAAATGTGCACGCGTGAGCCATGATTGGTTTTGTTTTCACTTCTGATTGGTTGAAAAAGTGGCACAAGATCTTTGAACCAATCACTGAGTGAAGTAATGCAAAACCAAAGTAATTCACTAATTACTTTCGAAACTCAATTGAAAACCACTCTAAACCAAGACAGATTTTCAAAATCATATATTCAACAAAATCATAGAATGATCTTTAGTTCTTGAATTCGAGTCTATAGTTCTTATTAAAAGTTGTATGTTACAAAAGCACAAGCAAGAAAAAGTGTTAATTTGTGGATAATAAAACAAGAAATTAATTACAAAGGCGACAGAGTAAAAAAGAAAACAATCATATCATTCAAGCGATAATGGTTCTTTACTTAATTTAAATTATTAATTGTCATTTTTTGGATTGGGATTGTGAAGAATGCTAGTGTTGGCAGGGTCCACATCACTTTATTAGTAGAGCACGTTTGTTCAGCTATTGAACCTGTGGACTGAAAGAAAAAAATCTTGTGAACTAAATTTTACAGTACTTGTAAATTAAGTTCTGAATTTTTTTGTTCAATTTGGACCAAAATTGTGACTGATTTGTGCTTCATTTCTTATTAATGTCGTTCATTTAAAAGTTGTTGCAAATTTCTGTTTGATATTTTTGCTTTTCATGAGCACTTTAGTATGTTGTGTTTAACTTTCCTGTGTCACCGTGTTTGGTTTTAAAATTAATTTAGCTATGTGTATGTTACATGTATCTCATTTCCTCATCAAGTCAGTATGATTATTATTATATTTAAAATTGAATTCATAATGATTATACTCCTTTATGATTATTTTTGTTTATGGCAATCTCAGGTCAAGATCTGAAGAATGGAGCTTTTGTTTTAACCTACAGTAGCCATTGGCTTCCAAGCTGGTTACCACGGTGACCATATTAAAGATAAATGCAGCATTAAACAAAAATATATTATCTTATTGTATCAATCACTAAATTAAATACTGTATACACACATTACATGTACTTTAAGATAAATATGATTACATGTAGTATTATTATAATATTATTATAATTATATAGACATGCTTATGTTACTGAAAAGATAAGTAATATTGCACTATTCAAAAATTAAAATTGAGTTATTTAATTGTTTAGAGTAAGTAAGAGGAGCTGTTTGTATTAATTTTTAAAGGAATTATAAGGTAATTGTTTTAGGTTGATAGAAACTGATCCCCAGATTTTTGATACTGAGAACTGAAATGTTGATTGACCATATCTAGTTGTTGTACACACTGTACTTATCCTGGTAGAAGTTACCAGTTAGCGTTAATATTGTAAATTACAGTTACTGTGACAGTAATGGCTTTCATGAATCAGTCCAGGAGACCTAAAAGATTATTTATTGAGAATTTTAAATGGCATTGCAATGAAAATATACAGTACATATGTTTGAAAAATTCTGTTATTAGGTTCATCCTGACAACCCAGAGTGGACGTGTTTTGAGCAGGATGCAAGTTTAGACATCAAGTCTTTTTTTGGTTTTGAAGCAACTGTTGAGAAGGTGGCCATTAAACTTTATCTTCAAAACATCAAAAAGGTGATAACTTTAAAGTACAGGATTGTGTATTGTTAGAGCATCTTTTTTATATGGGTGCCAGCTGGTGACTAGATAAAACATTTTGGTCAACAGATGGCAAATTGTGGTTGCCAAATATTTTCGCCTTTCTTTTTGCCTGAAAAATTCATGTTTTGCACATTTTTATGGATACCAGAAAGCAACGACCAGAGGATCTTGTGTATGTGTCAAGCATTTATGTTTTCAGCTTTCATTTTAATTAGCTACCTTTTGGAGAGAAAATGTATCTGATCTCAAATACAAAATAATATAGAAATCCATTTACCCCTTACTTAGTTGAAAATTTCAAAACCTTATTTTCTTCCACAACAGCCGTGGAAACACAAGTCACGATCTGTCGCACTCAAGCTGCCATGTTGTTTGCACCAGGCTACAACCGTGCTACATCCCTTGCAACAATTCCTTGAATCTCTTTACTGAGTCATTTTCTTGCCCAAATTTTAAGTAGTATTTTAAGGAACCTGGTGGCTTGCAACGTTAGCCATGTTAATCACCTTTTTTTTCCCCCTAATTTCACTCTATTGTTATCACTTCTATCTCACTATAATTATTATATTCTCTGAATTTTTACTTCATTTACCTTTTTGCCTGATGAAGACCACAGTTCTAGTAGTCGAAAGCTTGCAATTTTTGATATTTTTAGCCAGAGAACATTCATTCAAGTTTTTATCATGACTCATCCTGGCTGCGCTCCTTCAATTTTTTCATTATGGAAGTAGTTAATGGGAAAACTAAGACACCTGGCTCTGAGCTTTATTGTCAAACAGTTTCTCTGGACATAAAAGTTAGCAATAGCAATGCAAATAAATGTAGCAGTGCCATAGTACCTCAGTCACCCACTGGTGACCAGTTGTGAAATTCTGGACGCCAGTACTCAATATTTAGGTGCATTGGCAACCAGGAAGGTGCAATTTCAGACCCTGATCTGGCAGTTCTGCCAAGAGCTGGCTTTTGAATAATAAACCCATTGTAAGCAATGGGAAATGGGATTGGGTTGCTGTTCTGTAATACAAAAGTGTTACATTCCCTAAACTGCAGACACCCTTAAAAGTACAGTTCGTTGTTTGCTTAGGTCTTGTTTGTACAGATTCAGCATGTCATATGAGCAGGATAAAAATTTGATAATTATTTAACCCACTTACTCCTGAAACACCCCCCCCCCCCCCCCCCCTTCCCTATTGACAAGAAAGATCGTCTGGCATTAGACAGCGTTAAATCTATTAAGTCTCCCTCCAAGGAGTCATTGGGTTTTCAATTTGGAGTGGCTTATTTAATTTGGTCTTGGTCTACCCTGTTAATCCCTCCTATTTCAGTCAGAAAGAATGGCTGTACTTGGCTGGCTTTGATTCATTTGCCATACCTTAATATGAGCTAAACACAAGTGAAAGGGAGAATGGAAGGAGAAAAATTTGGTGGTCTGACAGGCTCAACTGGATAAAAGACCCACTATGTTAATGCAGTTCAAAGCATGGCAAAATCAACATGTTTGAGGTGTCAAATTTCCATGCAGCTGCTTAGGTTGTTGTTGAAGAAGAGGAAGCTTATCAATTTTTCTGGAAAATTGCTTGTTTTCTCCAGTGTGCTCTTGGCCAATAATTGTTTAATTACATACACAGTGACTGGTTTACCCATCCATGCATTTACACAGTTTTTGATTTGTAACACGGTTACCTTTTAGAGTTTCATTTTGCAGTCTCCTGTGGGAGATGTTTTTGTTTTCCTCTTTGCTGTTTTTTCAAATTTTGGTTATCGTGTGAATTAAGTGCAGCATCTGTAATATTCCCTAATGTCTGTTTGGTTATTCACTGTGTTGTTTTGGCAGGGTAAAGAAGTAATTCAGTACTACATTGATGAGCTCACAAGGGAGGGGATAACATACATTGCACCATTTGAGAATTCTTCAGGTCGACCAAGAACAAAGAGTGCATCAGAAAGTTTGGCCAATGGTGCTGATCAAAAAGATTCTGATGGTGTAGATGCCCTTACAATTGCAAGCTCTGCTGTGGAAGCTGCTGCTTCACTCCCACTGGCTTCCAGATCAGGTCAGCCTGTGTTTTGTTCATATTTTTACAGTTGATGTCACAGTGCAAGGGACCATATTATTTGATATCCCCTACCTACCCATGCATGTAGTTTTAGTTTTGTGAAGTGTTGGGAGCAGAATTGCTACAGTACTTGTGAGCACTCAATTTGATTAAAGTTGACCCTGGTTCAATCTTGGAAGTGAAATATATGTATGCGTGGAGTCCATGAGGTTTTGGAACTCTACTTTTCTCCTTCAAAACGACCAGTGCATGATTGTAATTCAATTACTTGATTTATAGAAGGTTGTTTAAAGACCAAAGGTAATCACATTTTCCTATTTGTATAGTACTACATCTAGTTGTGTTTTTTCTGTAAGTTCCCTTTAATAAAAAATGGTTTTTACTTCTTTCATGAAATGCAAATGCTTTGATTACCTAGTTTAGCTGACTGAAAGCTACAGCACTGTCTGCTTGACCTCAGTGTTTGCTTTTCTGCGCAATTTGAATTATTTCTGTGCAAGAACTATTTTTGAAGAGTGCCGTACTTTCGTCTCCTCTGTACTGGCTCAGTAAAATAAGTAATGACAAAATTTATTTTGCAAAATACATGTATGTATTCCAAACCAACCAACATGAACTTCATGTTACATGTATTGTGAAAGGTGAAGGCTCCATCTCCTTAGAATGGATGATTATTTATATTATTGTTATAGTAATTAGTAAATTGATTAAGGTTAGAAAGGGAAGATTTAGAGTTAGTTTCGTTTAGGGCATGTTCTTCTGTTCAAGAGACTTTTTGTTGTGTTACTGACATTTGTGACCTCTCACAGGAAAATGTACACTAACGACTTTCCATTTATGACTGAAATAAAGGAACCCGTGAGGGAGCCGTGTGAAAAACCTGTTTCCCAGAAAGTCGTTAGTGTACGTTTTCCCGTGAGAGGTCACAATTTTTGGGGTTCAAGAGGGTACCGAAAAACTACGGTACTCAGGAATAACATAACTTTTCAAGATGTCCTTTCTTTAATCCATTTTTTTTTTTTGCATCTTGAATAAACTTATTGTCATGGTCATTGTCATTGTAAGTTGATCCTAGTGGACTTTTAACTTGGGTGAAGCTTTTTGGCAAGACGGTTGTTGTATCTCCTGTACCTACAGGTGGTGTACAGTAAGGATTAAAAGCCGTTTGAAACTGTGGATTTTTTGTGTTATTTTGTATGTTGTCTATTGGAATGGTTCAGAAATGTAACTGTAATCAACATCTTCTTTTTCAGATTATAAGCTTGATGATGAATATATCCATAAATTTCTAGGAAAGCTAAGTCCCAAAGAAGAAAACAAACTTATCCAGGTAAAGCATGAAGCAATTTTCATTGAACTTCAAGCCCTCTGTTCTTTTGAAAATCATCCTTGTCTCTCTGACAAATAAAAACATGTTCCTGGGCTAGCCCTTTTACACTTAAAGGAGTGCAGTATACTTGACATTGTGACATCACTTAGCAGGTGGGCTTAAAACGATCATTGAAATAATATTAATTGTTCACCAAAGTAGAGGTGAATAGTGGTGGATATTTACTGAGCTGCTTCGCCACTCGGTAAATACTGGAATCCACCAATTTCATTGACACTGAGGTAAATAATAATATTGTTTTAGTATAAGCCACACAAGTTGAATAATCAGCCTTGCTTACAATGTATCAGTAAAATTTGCTCCTTTCTAACTAAAGCGAAACAGGAAGCCATTTTGTTTTTCTCTGTTTGCTCAGAGGTGAATAGTACTTGCTATTCACCTCTGAGCTGGGCAATCGATGCGTGGAAAGCACTACAGTCAACTTCATTAATGCGGACACCCTCTGGACCATGGTTTAGTGTTTGTAATAGCGAGAGTCCATAATTGGGGCTTGTACAGTGTAACAAAAAATTTCTTGATACATGAGAGGATTAACATTCATATATTGCATAATATTGTCTCATGACCACTTGCAGTGCAGTCTTCTCGTATAACTTTATTTACAGACAAAACAAATCGTAACAGAACAGCGCTTGCATCTCCATTCCATTCACTAACAGTTTCTGAACAGTTCGCAGTACAGTACCGTAACAGTCCAAATTCAAACTACTGCCTGGCTCCTGGTTTCGCTAGCCCCTAGGTTATTTCAGGGGGCCAGCTCCATTCCTAAAAGGAAGGAAAAGCATGTAAGGACCTAGAATTTAGGAACCTGTTAGCTAAGGCTAAACGTTCATTTTAGACCCCCTTTAATACATGAGAACCAAGTTAGCCAAAAAAATTAAACAGGTTCTTATATTTTAGAAAATTACCTTCAGTTGAAATTTCAGGTGTCTGGAACAAATTTTAAACTGTACAGATCTTGTTCAAAACTTATTTTTCTTGGTTATGATTGAAATGTAAACTACACGTAAGGTATCAGCGTCCTCATCAGAGGAAATCAGTCATACCGTATAAGTATCATAGAGTACAATGTAGATATCTTTTGTGGAAATAAGAACCAATTTAAGAACTTAGCTATAAACTGCTGTGAATACCATTTTTATAAGAACCTATTTAGCCTAACTTGGAAGAATCTAGGTTCTTATATGTGGGTGTTTACTGTACCACAAAAAGAATGGTACGGTACTGGAAAATCCACCTTGCTATGTACAACAGCAATTGGAACATTCACTTTCATGACATCGGCATTCCTTGTTCTTTTAACAATCCTATTCCTTGTCCTTACAAGGGAAGGAAGAAGGACTACCTGGCGAGGGGAAGAGGAAAGAAGTCTGAAAGAACCCTGGGAATGTGGTTGAAAATGCAAATCAAGCCAAAGTGAAAAAAGTGTAGAGAAAAAGAGGAGGGAATATATTATAAATTTATAATTCTGCCTAAAGGTTGAAAGGTGCTTGCCGAAGTCCATTATAACGAGAGTTGAAACAGTGAAATTTTGTTGTTGGGGCAGAGATGGTGTCCGTAAGTTCATAATGATGGGAGTTGTTTCAATCAACCCTCTATAAATTTTGCTAGGGATTTAGCAGCTCTCCATATTACTATAGCTTGGTCGTCTGTCATAGCAAGGTGTTTGCAAGGCAAGAGTTGACTGTATTCACTTGTGTACCAGTATAGCACAACAGTCTTTTCTTCGGTGGCCTGAGATACTCTGGATTAGACTAGATTTTTTTTGAAGGTCTTGTATAAGTTGCCGGCTTGCGGACGCAAAAAGAAGTTCTTGTGCGTGCATTATTTTTGGGCTGTACTGTACCAGACCTGCACCATTGGCAGAAAAAAATAATAGTATTCTTTTAATTAAAAAAAAAAAACAAAAGCTATGAGCTGGAGTATTATCATCCTAAAGATTATTTTACACCCTGTATAGTTAAAATTCTGATTGCATCCACACAAGACTTTTTCTTCTGTTTTTACCTCACATTCACATGAAAACGGCGTTTTCAGTCACCAAAAACAAAGGTTTTCAAAAATGCTGTCCAGAGTGTCGAGTTTTTAGAACAATCTGAGGTTTATGGTATTCGTATGGACGGGTAAAAACGGAGGATTTTTAATACAGGCTTGTGATACCATAGAGGGTGCAAGGTAGAGTAAGTGGAGGTCAGCGTTTTTGAATCATTTTCATGTATTCATGTGGATGGCCATATTGAAACGTCTACATGTAGACATGCTGTAGATTTTTTCATATACAGAGAAAAAATTTCTGTTTTCAAAAATACCTGGATACATGTTGAGCAGGCATCAGTTACTCTTGGCAACTCACTATTGGGCTGTCTCATTAAATTTTGTTTTATGAGAAGGACTACCAATTCCTGACGAAATTTGTTGTGAAAACAAATGCCGGAAATAGCTGGACTGTTTTTTGCTCACTCTTTGTTTTTGATTAATTAATGCCTGTGTGAGTCATGTCTTTTAGTCACTTGGCATTTAATTAGCTTGATGGTTCATTTTCTTTACTGCATTCAAAGGTAACGAGACTGCAAAAACTTGAGTAACTGCAATGAAAATATTATTAGAATTTTTATTCTCTCCATTGTTTTTTTCTAGTTGCGCAAAAAACTGAGTTCTACACATCAGGGCAAGGTGCTTACTTTTTCACTTCTATTAGCAATGTTGTATGTATTATTATTCTAGTTGCAGAATTTGCAAATGCCATGTGGAGGATTACTCATTGCCACAATACGCTGTAGTTGTTGTGTTGTAAACATTTATATTGGCATTATTTAAGCATTAATTTAATAGTGAAAAGAAGTCACTTTCTCTCTTACATAATTATTTTAAAGAAATAAATTAAACATTGGGGGTAGTTTTTGTGTAATTTGTACTCTCTATTAGGGATACACTGCTGAAGCAGACAGCAGATGTTTTTTTTTTTAAAACACTTGGTAGAAAGCACTTGTAAATAGTACACCTATATTGGGCTTTTTGACTGTTAACATTATGACCCGCACATGGGTAATAAGGATGCAAAAGGATTCTCCTGGTCTTTTGATAAAGATTTCATTTCAGTTCTGTGGTCAAAATTTAATACTGTAACAGTGTAGACATTTGCATTATTTCTCAAGCAGGCAGATGTCAGCCAAAAACTTTACCTCCTTTTTTGAATGCTGAAAGCATGAGACAGGTTGAGGACAAAACAAGGAGTACCACTCCATGACATACCCAAATGGATTACCCCTAAAAGTACGGAGGGTCTAATTTGCAGGTCGCAGGTCGCGGGTTGCAGGTCATTGTTTCACCAATACAGAAAGTATCCTAAACATTCTTAAAAGCTAACGTTAGGCCTAATTAGGCCTAAACAAAAGTTTTTTGGCCTAAGGTTAGCTTTTATGAATGTTTAGGATACGTTCTGTATTGGTGAAACAATGACCTGCAACCTGCGACCTGCGAACTGTGACCTGCAAATTAGACCTGCCACTAAAAGTAGATGAGAAGTAAAAAGAAAATCAAGTTGAAGTTCCAAGCAAAGGCTGCCCTATTCATGAAGTAAAATTTTCAATCATTATAAGACCTTTGTCTGATGCTTAACAAAGCCCATTAATTTTACCCTACTATTCTGGGTAGTGGCGAGTGGATAATCTATTTTCAAAATGGTGGCCAGCTGCTATAAGACCTGCACCAGTGGTCTATGGAAGCTTGAACTCATTGAAGGTACAGGTGTATGTACAGTTTAAAGGCATTTTTGACTATGGGTACTCCATGTTTTGTCCTCAACCTAAAGGGCAAGGTTACTGCTGTTCATAACATCTTTGCAATCTTTACAATGACTGTCTAGGAGATGGTTTTGTTTTTATTCAGTTTGCATTTCATAACAATTCTCTGCAATGTATGGTTACAAAGATAGTATTATCTTGTTCTAAATAGATGCAAATAAAGCTGTATTCCAAGAGGAATAATGAATGCAGAGTGAATGCCAAATTTGTTTGTCTTCCCTTTATAGATGCCAAATGATGCTCATCTTTTGCGATTTCTTCGGGCTCGTGACTTTCATCTAGACAAGGTATTTCTTTCAGTGTTCTCTTACTGTTAACAGTATTATAATAATAATTATTAATGGTATAGCATCCAATGATTATGGATAAGGCCATAGTAGATCAGCTCTTAGTAAAAAGAATTGTTGTATGGTCACTCACAGTACATCTACATCAACTTTGTTCATAGCATTTTCTTATTTTTCCAAAGTATTACTTATTCCTTAAGGTTAAGTACCGTAAACACCCGCAGATAAGCTGCACCTTTTTCCCAAAAATCATCACTAGAAATCAGGGGTGCACAAGGCTGCTGCCTAACGGTCACCCGGTCACCTGGGGCACCTTATTTGCAAGTCCGGGTGACCAAATTTCTGAACAAGTAGCCCGAACGGGTGCCTTACTTGATTCATCCTCATTTTCTTGTAAATTTAATCCCATCTGGAATTAATTAATTCTGGGCTCTTGAATAAATGACTCAGGCTACTAACTTTTAATGTTGGAAGCCCGAAGGGTTCCTGGAAAATTTTCTTAGGCATCAGCCTTTGGTGCAGCTTACATGTATCTGTGGGAACATTTGAAAAAGGCTGCTTCTGGTGTCCAGTTTTTCATCTTCACATCCAATCTAATGCCTGGTTACTAAGCTACTAACGTTCCGCTCACGTTCTTGTTGTAATGCAAAAATATATGGAAAAACTTTGTTAAATGAAGAAATTCCTGTCAACGAATACCAGAAAAAGATCAATCATGTATCAAAGTTGGTAGAAATGATGTTCATTACATGTATATTAAAGTGCTACAATTCAGGGCTCGAAATTGCGACTAATGTAACAGTCGCATTTGTGACTAAATTTTTCCCTTTGCGACTAAAATATCTGGAGAGGTCGCAAATTTGCGACTTGTTGTCACCTTCGCTGTTTCGAAACAAGGGTTAGCAGTTGCCACTTTGCTGCTACTTTTGCTAAAATAAATAAAGAAATGACAAAGTTATTTTGTTTCTCGCTGTGACTTTTCTCTGAAGATAGCGTAATTGTAGAGTAATTTAGCTGCGATGTTATGTGCACAGCTCCATTTCTTCGATCATTCGCCATTTTCAGCGGTTTCTTTACACACAAGTATTGCAGGCTCATATTTTTTTGCTAAACCGCTGACAACACAAGGCAGCGTGGCGATTTTGCGGCCAAAAAATTTGCGAAATTGCAACTAAATTTCCGTATCTTGTCGCAAAATGCGACTGGATTTTTTTGTTAATTTCGAGCCCTGCAATTGTGGGTAGGACTTTGAAGTATTTTCCATTTCAACGTTAATGGTGAGTTAAATTTATGAACAGTGGATAAAGAAGACTTCTGAAGACTCGACTTTGGATTTCTTTTGATTTCTTTAGAAAAACTTTTTTTCCAAAATTTGAGCTGCTAAGGGTGCAGCTCATCTGCGGGTGTTTACGGTACTTAAATAAAAAAATGTAGGAGAGTGAGGAGCACCACACCTGTGTGATGTACTGTATTCAAAAATGTCAAGTGGCATTTGGAGTCTACAGTTAATGACTAACAATTTAGGAGCTTGACTGGACGCGTTAGAGCAGAAAATAGTTTGGAGGACACATTTTGGAAACTTATCCTGTTTGTGTTACAGGTGTATGAAATGCTCTGTGAGTCCCTAGCCTGGAGACGGCACCACAACATAGACAATATACGGGAAATCTGGAAACCTCCTGAACCCCTGCTTAGCTATTACTGTGGAGGCTGGCATAACACTGACAAAGGTATCAAAGTTAGATTTTTATAGGTCACTATCATGCTGGTATTGTGTTGTCCAACTTGATGAAATGTGACTTTCAGAAAAAATGCAACACGATAAAAAGTCAAGCACAAAAGGTCTCACACCTGAGAAAGTAATTTTTTGTCAAACTGAAGAGGAAATTTCTGCAATTTAATTTTATAACGCATACAGTATTGTATTTGAAGTATGCATTTTCCATTGTAATTAATTATTGTTATGTTAGACTGCCAGGAGAAAAACAAAAATGGCAGCTGTAAGAAGAGTAGGGAAATGGGAGAAGTAAAACTTGGTAGTTGAAGCTTTAAAGGAAATGGGTGTTTGCAATCTATTCACACTAAGGTACAGTACTTGCATTGCAGTGTTAACAAGTGATATCCTCTCCTGCTAGCACAGGTCTCTTTTCTTTTGTGTTTGCTGTGCTAATGAGTGCGTGAAAAGAGACAATACTCACTGTGTTGAGCATGTGCAGGAGTTACTTAGCGACCAAATCCTCACATGATACTTCTTGTTGGGTGGACTCACTTAACAACAGCAGAATTACTGTAAAGAAGTGTGTGGGACACAGTAAGCAGTCAAGTCACAGTCAGCAAATGCACTATGTATCATGGGGCATGCATGTTCAACAAGGTGTTGGATGGCGGTTGGATCAAAGTGAGTTTCAACTCATTATGGAGGTTTCTTTTTCCATACTCCTCAGCCCAACAAACACAAAAAGAAAAGAGACCTCTACTAGCAGGGAACTGATATCCAGAATAAAACCTCCCAAAATTCCTTGCTTCTGTGCTGCTCCTGTTATTAAGGGCCTTTAGTATAAATGCACAGGTGATTATACAAAATCGTGCACTCTCATTGGCTCGCTATCTCGGATTATCAGCCGATAATCACCTCAACGGACAAAATAGCTGCCAGTAGTTGTTTTGCCACTGTAAGTGAAGATGATTTTGCGTTGAAATGTTTCTTTTCTCTCTTTTTTGAAATAAGCACCTGTGTATTTAATTACTAAAACAATTATTCGCCTCAGGCTCAGTGATTATCGGTGAATATTCACCTCGACTTCGTCTCGGTGAATATTCACCGATAATCACTTCATCTTCGGCGAATAATTGTTAAATATTCACCCAAAAGTCATCGTGTTTCGTTGTTTGTATTTTTAGGTGCTATATTGTAAAAATGATGCACCCTAGTTAGACTTTTTCCTGTACATGTGTGGGTCTGTTTGCATTGCTAGGGTTACTTGTAGTATGTCACACTGCAAGTTACATTCTGGTAGTTTATTCTGTTACAATCTAAAACCTGCAGGGCCCATTTTAAAGACATGACTATGCATCCCCTGATTGCTTGTACATTCATGCCTTGAGAAGTTTTAGGTAACGCAAAATTTGAAGTGTGTCTTAGATGAATATTGCACTCTTTAATGAAATTATCTGTAAAAAGATGTTTCAGCTAGTAGTCGTACTTGAACTTCCCTTTGACGTGCTTTACCGATACTTGCGCTTGTCTAAGGACATTCAGTGTAAATAATTTTTTCACTCTCACTTGAGGAGGAAAACATCCATTGAAACATACTTTTATCAGTTAATATGCATTTTGCTACTGTTCTCTTTCAGAGGGAAGACCATTGTATATTTTACGTTTGGGATCAATGGATGTCAAGGGGTTGTTAAAAGCCGTTGGTGAGGATGGCTTTCTGAAACATGTAAGTGACATGGTTTACACCACTCACTGGCCAGTTACCCATTGTGCTCTCACTGTGGGCCTGCAAAATTCCAACTCAGGGGTCAGAACAATTAAAAGCTACTCATAACACTTTCTAGATTGCTTCAGAAAACAATCGATGCACACACAAGGAACCTTAAACCCACCTTATTAAACGATAATAATATCACATTTCAAGGCAAAGAAAGTAAAGGAGTTGAGTAGCTGCATGATTTTGCAATCCAGCGTCATAAAGCTGGAAATGCGAAAATGTGACAAAAGGACAAAGTTACTGCAGCAATGTTTAACACGCAGAACATGTCCTTTGTTTATCAGATGCAGTAATATTACAAAAAAACAATAGCACTAGAAAGATTTTAAGGACTTTTGAAAAACCCAGACAGCCCAAGACTATTCTAATATGTGACATTTGTGATAAAAAGGTACATGTAGGTTCAGTGGACAAATTGCCATAGAAAGTGAAATAGGAGTTAAATTTTAATATTAACTTTGTATTCTTGTTAACTCAAGTAATTCCATCTTTACTGTTTCTTATTACCTTCTGGCATTTCTTTGTGGGATTCAGTTAAGGAGGGAACAGTGTAGTTGAAGTTGGATTGCTTTAGGTGACAAGAATCTGAATTTGGATATTCTTGTACTGAGAGCTCTCTTGCTTCATTAACTGTTACAGTAATGACATTTTGCATAGAAATTATTTCTTTTCTTTCCCACATTTCCAATTTCATTTATGGGTTTTGGCTAATCTTCTATCATGCTAGTCCAAAACTTTCTTTTTCAATCAACTAATGACAGTATCCAATAACAATATTTATTTACCAATTCGTTTTAAGGTTGTTTCCATAAATGAGGAAGGACTTAAAATGACAGAGGAATTGACAAAAAAGACGGGTCATCCCATAAGGTAAGCATCAATGCGTTATTTCGTTTATCCTCATCCCTTTTCTAGTTCACAATACATACATGTAGCTTTCCTTTTCATTTGGTGCTATTTCTATAAAAATAAGTTCCATTTATACCCATTCACACCTCCCCTTTAACACTTGAATTGTCTAAGGTTTGTCCTGCTATTCCCACCGCTACTGAGAACTTTGTTTGCAGATTGCGATTTAAGTAACTCACGCATTTTCTTTTATTGCAGCTCTTGGACCTGCCTGTGTGATCTGGAGGGATTAAGCATGAGGCATCTATGGAGACCTGGTAAGTCTTCTCCACTGCAGAAGTCGAAAATTCACCGAGAAAGGCGATCCTGAAATCCATAATAAAGCTTTCTCAACATGATCGGTGCAAGAAACCAGACCAAAGGAATTTGAAGCATTTGAATCTATTCGATTCTACTAATCAGTGCAATGCGATTGTTGGGAACTGCCTGGAGGGGCTGGGAACTGCCAACGGTCGCGTTTCACTGATTGGCTAATTCGAATAGACTCAAATGCTTCGAATTCCTTTGGTCTGGTTTCTTGCACCGATCATATTGAGAAAGCTTTATGGATTTCAGGATCGCCGTTCTCGGTGAATTTTCAAAAGATGAAGCTCAAATTTGGCGAAGGTATGGGGACATCCCTAATTGATTGGATGCTGGTGTTTTTAAGCTGAGAATTTCACTGGTTTGGCATCAGTTCCAGCTTGAAGAAGACGAGGTCATCAGCCAGCGGCTGGGTGCTGCCTACCTTGTCAATTTTCTTGACTCTCTAACCGTCGGTCGAGAACAGATCTCACAAAATAACGCCTCAAACAACTCGGAACGACCAAAATAACTTAACACAGGACTCAGTTGACACTTCGTTTGATCTTTCATTGAATTATTTGCTTTTAATCTGCAAATCGCAACCGCCGTAATGTATTGATTCTTCTTCAGATCGATAACGACCAACAGCGAGTGGTCCGCCTGTGCTTTGATCTGGAAATAGGCCAACTGGTTGCCCTTATGGCAGTTCTGTTTTCAACTCTTAAGTAATTAACACTCAGATTATCGAAGTTTTCACCTATGAACTAGCTGGAACTTCCACTAAAGGAAAAAAAAAATCAATAACATAGTGAAATGAATAATGAACTTGTGTGTTCTTCTTGAATGTGTTCCCACTTCTTATAGCCATGTTGCATGGCAGGAAAAATGAAAATGTTTTGCATTAGAAAGAACATTTGTTCCCGTAGGAAAAAGAATCTATTGTTCCTGCCTTGCAACATGGCTGCCGTGCAAAACCTCTGTTGGCAGGATTTATGCTCTTGATCTTGAAATTATGGTTATCAGGGGTTCAAACTCCTAAATGATGGTAAATGATTTAAATAAGTTTTAAAATCACACTCTTGGTTTACCTTACAAGAGATCAGTCTGAATATTCCAGTGTTCATTATTAGAAGTTCAGTGTGTTGTCATTTTTCAACAGAAAATAAATTTCTACTTTGAAGTTTCTGTTGTTTTAAGGTAGCCATGTTTTTTTTTTTTCAGGAATCAAAGCCTTGTTGAAAGTGATTGAGGTTGTTGAATCTAATTACCCCGAGACAATGGGGCGACTGCTGATTGTGCGTGCGCCAAGAATATTTGGTGTTCTGTGGACTCTGGTCAGTCCTTTCATTGATGAAAACACGAGAAACAAGTTTCTCATCTATGGTGGGAATGATTATCAGGTATTTTAAATCTCATTCAATATAAGAATTCAGTTCAAAAAGGCCTGCAGTCTTCATTGTTCTCATCTTCTACGCGTTTATCACAGACTCACAAAAGGACCAGCGCCCAGTGCCCAGTTGGCTCGATAGGTTTCCACCGATTTCATTGATACGCGACTCCCGAATCGAAACTCTTGAGAGCATTTGGCGATTCGCTTCCGTCAATCATGCGCTCCTTGTATGGTGTTATAGGCAAGAATATGGCGACCACCGTGTAGCCTCTACGTTTATCATGGTTGCTTGTTATACATATATACATGCATTGTTTTATTTGGTGTCTTATACATTGTACATCGACATTTATCCAAATCAACCTCATCTCAAAACAATCAAAAATGCACTTTGCAATTATTTTCTGTAACTGTGCTGCTCATCTTCCGTTTCCATTTTACGCAAAGGGCAAGTTCGTTCTTCAGGTCTCTTTTATAGTCTTGCGTAACGCCCTGTTTCTATCGCCAGCCTATGATTGCTAAGTCGTAGTTTCGTCAGCGTGGCTCTGTGCCCTTAAGTTGGTGACCTGTGAAGGTAATCCTCGTATCTGTAGCTATCCATTGTTTTAACTTTTTGGTAGGTACGCATTTTATTCCTTTGATCAAGGTCTTTCCTCGCGTCATTATTTTCCTCGCCGAACCACCTTTGTATCTCGATATCTTTAGGTCTTTGTCTAATTATGCTTACTATACCTATGTGTAAACTATGCGCTTCTTCCCAGAGATCCCCTAAACCTATGTGATACAAAAATGTTTAATTTTTAAACTCCAAAGCGCTTTATAACCAATTACTTTTATGTCATTGTAAGCTAATTGAGATAATTTTCTACAGTTATTACTTCCCACTTGTTTTGCTAAACTCAGCCAGAATTTAAAATTCCTGCATTGGCCTCAATTCGCAGTGGGAATCTGCCTGTTTCAGATCTACATGCATTATTGTTGCAATATTTATTCACCCCCAAAAGCCATTTCAAGAATTTGTTTTGGACCAATTCCGCCGGGTCTTTATCCGGATGGCCGGCGCAGTCAATACCCTAGATTTCACTACAATAAAGGAGTATGGGCAATATTAATAAGTCAAATAGCTTAGGTGTAAGTTTGATGTTCTCACAGAAGTGATATCCCATCTCTTTTCGTAATTTAAACACTGCTTTGAGGCCGAAATTTATCAATTTCTTGCCTTGCAAGAGTGAAATTCCATAGGCCCTTTATAAGACTTAACGTTTTCGTACTTATTTACTCCATATCTGAACAAATAGTTGGTTAAAGGTTTACCACTGTTATTAAAGATCATAACTTTTGTTTTTGCTAGGTTTACGCTAAGTTCGGCCTGTTCACAGAACGATTCTAAGTTATTGAGGGTTGTTTGCCAGCCTTTCGCGGATCTATCGAAAATCACCAAGTCGTCCTCATACAATAAACAGTTTCTGAGTCTTGCATTTAGCATAATTTCCTTTGTTGTGTCCGGGTTAAGCATTTTAGGTAAATCACTTAAATAGATGTTAAACATGCATCCTTTCTTCACACTATTATGACATGGGAAAGTCCGGATTATTTCGTTCTCAATTTTAACTGCAGATTTACCATTTGAGTACATGGGCATGAGTACTTCCAGAAAGCGTCCATTTACCCCTAACGTTCTAAGCTTGTCAAATAATTTGGTCCTGGGTATGCAGTCAAAGGCTTTTCTAAAGTCAACAAAACTGGAAAAGAGAAAATTGCCATGTTTTTGTGATTTCGATTTCCCATACTTGTCAATTAAGATTTTTAAGATGAAAATATTGTCAACTGTACCGTGCATTTTCCTAAAGCCACCTTGTTACGCTTTTTAAAATTCCCTTTTTTATCACGTAGTCTTACAGTCTATCGTCATTTTAAGAATAGATGTGGAGAATTTACCAAGTGATGATAGTAGAGTGATGATACTACGTGATCGGTCATCCTTTTTGTATATTGGTACGATCAATCCAAAAACTCCAAAGCAGTGGCTATTTACCTACGTGTATGCTTAATGTTCGATTGAATAAGGTTATCAAATGTTTCGTTATAATAACGTTCCCGATTTGTAATACTTCGATTAATAGAGCGTTTTCACTCACGTGACCAGCAGCCATATTGGATTACTGAAACAAAAGCAAGTATTTGCATAAAAAAAGTGTTCAATTCCCAGGGCCCGGTTGTTCAAAAGCCGATTAACGCTAATCCCAGATTAAAAATTAACCAAGGAGTTTATTTCTCTACTCCCAAATGCTGTTCAACGCTGATATTCGGCAAAACTTTACATCGGAGGAAGTCAATCTTGAAAAACAAAAATAAGCAAAAGAAACTTCCACCAAAAAGTGGAAAACGTGAAACAAAGTTTACGCTAATCCTGGATTAAGATAATCGGCTTTCGAATAACCCGGCCCAGAGGATTAATTTGGTACACCATCATGGCCGCCATTCCTTTGTTTTGGAACACCAACATGGCCGCCGTGACGTCATGTGAAAACGCTATATATATTGTCTGTACAACGTTTTCACATGACGTCACGGCAGCCATGTTGGTGTTCCAAAACAAAGAAATGCGGCCATGCTGGTGTTCCAAACTAATCCTCTGGGAATTGAACTCTATTTTTATGCAAATAATGTCTTTTGTTTCATCAAATTAGCATTTATTTCAGTCACGTGAGTGAAAACGCGCTCTATACCTGGAGCTTTGTTTACTTTTATTATATCTCTCAGATAGTACGCGCGCTGTTATCGGCTAAATTAGCGGCCGTATTCTACAATACGGCCCGCTAAATTTGAACTTTCTATAAACAATTCCCTAGCACGTTTTTCGTGTCGTTTCTGTTACATAAACTTGTAAAACTGTTTGAATCTTGCAAGCAACTATTTCAGTTTAGTTTTTCGGATTTTGACGCGGCAGTCTTTGTGGCAGTTGAACCTTCCGCTTGACTTGATTAGTTTCCTTGCCCGCGCGCCGGATTAACCTCCTTTACTCGGTCCGTACCGTAAGTTACGGACAGTACAGTACGGACCTCAAACTCGGTTAGTAAGAGGTATTTAATTTACTCATCTCATCTCTTATTCTTCAAGTTTACTCTGGCGAGTGGTGTTTTTGCACGGGGGGAAGACATTTGTAAGGAAAATTCGAAAAATCTACGGAAATACCGTTCCTCCACGGTTGATTAGCCAACCCGGGGGTCGTTCCATTTTATATCCGCATGATTAGCCAACCCGGGGGTCGTTCCATTTTATATCCGCATCCCCCCTAAGGATGGCGGGTTTTTGCAATGGGGGCTTCGGATTTTTTCTTTAAAGAAGCCGACAAAATTTGGACCCCTCGGACATTTTTTTCAAAGGTGCCGACAAAATATCAACCCTTCGTATTTCATTTTTCAAAGGGTGCCGACAGAAAATCGAGGGTACGGATCTCATCCATCCGTGAATTGCCAAATGCTCGCGAGAGTTAAGATTCGGAGGTCGCGTATCAATGGAATCGGTGGTAATAAAGCACTGGAGAAGTCATGGGTATGACTGAGCTGTAGGCGACTATTGAGTAGATAAACTAGGGTTAGTTGTAGATTTTGCTACAAAAGGCAAAAGTCCCAAGTCACAGTGACTTGTGACTTTTGTCTTTTTTTAGCAGCATCATTAGGAGATGGAGGCAGAAAACAATACATGCTATTCACATGGGAATAAGTGGCCGGTGATTCTCCATTTAAGCTGTCCCTCTCTTCCCATTTTTTGGAATAAAAGCCTGGAGTTTTTTTCCAGGCGACCTTGCAAACTACCGGACATGTAGATTGTATATTCCAACGATGTCACGTTCACAGTATTTAATATACTGTCCCAGACGTTTGGTTTGAAGAAATTCTTATGTTGAGCATCACAGAAATGATTATTAATCAAAATTGCTGCTAGGTAACTTCCGCTCCCTGTTGCCTTATTACTGTTCAAGCACAAAGTATTATTTGTGATAATTACTATAATTTATTTTTCTTTGATTTCGAAGGATCCTGGAGGTCTTGCAGATTACATCACGGCTGAGTATATTCCAGATTTCTTGGGCGGACCATGTGAGGTACATGTATATATATGTAATAAGAATCTTCTCAGAGATAAATATTTGGAAAGCCTAGCTTTTCCTAATTATTTGAATTGGCTTCTTTCCTCCTTTCTTCTAAATAGTAAGTTTAATTAGAATTGAAGGTTATACCTAATATAGATTGGACCTTGATGTATAAAAGGAAAGGAACTTTATTTGAGTGTCTAGTCGTTCTAGCGCTGGAGCACTAATGGGCCATTTCCGAGTTGCTGTTTGTCTCGGTTTCAAAGCGAGCCTTGGTGCTCAACTATTGTAAGGGAAATGAGTTTGATTTGCATAACAATTCGCAACTCATTTCCATTTGAATGGTTGTACACCAGGACTCGCTTTGAAACTGAGGCATGCAGCAACTCGGAAATGGCTATTGGAGATACTGTAAACTGAAATCAACAATTAACGCAAATCAAGTCAAATGTTGGTTTTTGAGGAGAGGGGAAACCGGAGTACCCGGAGAAAACCTCCCATTATATTGTTATATATTTCTTCGGAGTTTCTTATGCAGGGACGACTTTGGGTCTCTGTTTTTAAATGTGTTGGGGAAAGGAACTTTAGGAAAGGAAAGGAACTTTATTAAAGTGTTTAGTCGTTCTAGCGCTGGAGCGCTAATTGGGGACACTGTAAACTGAAATTAACAGTTATAACGCAAATCAAGTCAAATGTTGGATTTTGTGGAGAGGAGAAACCGGAGTACCCGGAGAAAGACCTTTCGGTGCAGAGAAGAGAAGTAACAAACTCAACCCACATGTGACGCCGAGGCTGGTAATCGAACCCGGGCCACATTGGTGGGAGGCGAGAGCTCTCACCGCTGCGCCATCCCTAAATAAACATGTATGTATGTATGTACATACAATCATGGCTTTTCAATTTGGTTTTGTTAACAATCG
The DNA here is from genome assembly GCF_036669935.1 of Montipora foliosa. NCBI lineage: Eukaryota > Metazoa > Cnidaria > Anthozoa > Scleractinia > Acroporidae > Montipora > Montipora foliosa. The sequence goes on along the minus strand of NC_090877.1, from coordinate 25,147,422 downwards.
CCCCACTATAATTAGCGTCCCCAATCCCTTTGAACTTTATTACAACGGCCTTCAAAATATTAACCTTTAGTACCTCAAAACTCGCCCATATTACGTATAAACTGCAGTACCTTCGGCTTCCCCTAGTGTACTAGCAGTAAAAAAACAGATTTGTTCAGTAAGAATACTAAATCAGACTGGTGTCACTCCCATGCGTGAAAAACAAGTCGTCTCTGTATAACAATTTTTTTTTTGCATTTTCAGTTGTTTTGATCGGCCCGTCCGGAATAAATCGACCCCTTCTCCCGAACATGCAACAAATCTTTGAATTTTTTTTTACCTTATGCGGTTAATTTCTTATGAATGAACGAGATAGGCCTTTCTGTACACCGTGTTCTAGTAAATCCACAAATTGCTTTGTTTTTTGTTCCTCCGAAGAATAAACCCACGACAACATTACATTGTTAGAATAAACTTTCAACAAATCAGTCGTCCAGGTAACAACGGTTTTGGTGTTGTACTGAGGATGAACCCAGAGTGGTTTAAGTTACTAAAAGTTATTGAATCTTGTTATATTGCACAGTGTAACATAAAAGATGGTGGTCTTGTTCCCAAATCGCTGTACCGATCACTGGAGTTCAGTGAGGCAGAAGAATCATGGAGCAGCGAAATCTATCAGACCACTCATGTTAGCAAAGGCTCACCACATGAGGTTAGGGACAAACTTCTGTGTTTCTTTTCAAGGTCAATGAAATTTGTGTCTCTACTATATGTAATACTACAACCACAGAAGCGGATTCAAGAAACGATTTCACTATGAGAAAGGCAGTGGTGGGCGGTGGTCTTTCCCAAATGGCCTTGTCAATATAGATTGAAAGTTCACCCTAACTATACAAAACTCCCCTAAATTAGAGACTTCATGCAAACCGAGCTCGAGGGCTGCTTTTAAAGTTATAGCCTGCGTTTTTTTTCTTCATTAATTTTTGGAAGAACGAGGACCGTAGATTGTGCTAGGAACAGGAGTCTTAAGTTTCTGTTCGGCGCGAGGAAACGAGATGTTTCACACAACCATTGAATCACGCAGGAGAGTACACTGTGAATTCTTTAGCATACGTCCTGTGCAATTAAGCCATAGTAGCGCGCAAACTGTGCGAGAGATACGATAATACTCCTTTTGCATTTGAAGCAAAACGACGTAAAGTTGATAAACAAGTATTGCTTGGATGTTTGTTCCAGCGTAAAGTTAATTTTATCGACCAAATTGACTTCTTCCTAGAAGGCTCCTGCTTGTTTATTGTGGTAGTGATACGCTTTAGGTCTACCCATTGTTTTTAAATTGGCTTTCATTTTTCTGATTCTAGGTGCTTGTGACAATAAAGGAATCACAATCAGTGATAACATGGGATTTTGATGTTATGAAAAGTGATGTCCAGTTTACTGTGTTCCGGCATAAGCGGCCCCGGGAGGCTGTCAGCAACAACAGCTTGTCGAGTTTTGGAAGCGATGTGTCACTTAATCAGTCAGGTGTCATCGCGGGAGTGGATGCTGTGGTCGTCGAAAAGCCCAGACACTGTTTTGATGGTGAATCTATCCAGGTGCGTGTAAGAATTGTCGATGTCATACACCCCCTCCCCCCCCCCCCCCCCCCACCTCCCTGCTGATCTTGCGTCCGGACAGGCGATGCCAATGTGGCACGTTCGGTGGAACAGTGTGATCTCTTTTCCAATGCTAAAGAGTAAAGCATGCATCAGATATGATTGTCACTCGAGCACTGTGCTCTCGAGAAGTAGTTCAAAGTCAGATTGTTAGCTTGCAGCGTTTTGAACCTTTTTGTACACGGTTAGTTTTTCTCGATTGCATTACAATGTAATCTAACGTGGATGCGAGGCAATTTCGGGTTAAAACTACACAATAGCCCGAAATTGCCTCACATACATGCTAGATTATATTGTAATGTAAATGAGAAAATATTTGCTCCTGCTGTTCAATAAGTCCTGATTTTTAATATGGACGCTAGATGAGAGGCCCGTGACAGTCCTTGTTCATTAATGTCCTTATTGTCCTGTGTGTTTATTGTTAGGGTACACATGTTTGCTCCATTCCTGGAGTGTATGTTCTTCAGTGGAAGTACAAATCGGGAGCCCCATCTGGTCAAGCTCACAGCCGTCACACACGAGCCAAAGTCATGTATTATCACGAAGTGCTTCCCTCTGGAGACTTCAGGTAAAACTTCTTTGATACTCAAAGTTTTCCTCAGAAATTTTATGTCGGTCTGGGTAAAAACGTAACACTAACAAAGGAGACGTGGAAAGTGGCACAGTGTGCTTGCGTGCCAATAGACCAATTTCGATATATTAAAAGTCAGTCCTAAACAAAAGACATCATCTCGAGGCTCTGGGGAACAAATATAAGGATTTGTATGAGTTTATTCCCCAGAGCCTCGAGATGATGCCTTTTGTTTTCGACTGAATCTTAATATATCCGTGATTGCGTGATACGCGTGTGCTGCTTCTGCTTAACCATCTCGAACGTTTTCATGGGCATTTTTTTTTCTCGAACAATTTGGAATAAATAAGCACTTGTAAATTTTTTTCAAGACTACAAATTGCACTCACCTTTGCAATTGTGCGCCTTCTAAAAAATTTACTCTTCCTTAGTTATTCCAAATTGAACTCGAAATCATGCGATTACCAATACAAATTGAAAAAAATTAAGGCCGAGTCTTGCAAACCCAAGTTTTAAACTCATTGGCCATTTTTATACGAGAGACGCATAATTCGTCAGGGACCTTCTTGGGCAAACATTTTTTCTGCGTCTGTTAAATTCGTCTAGCATAAAGAAGGGCAATAGATGCATCATGTGTCTGGACAGAGTATCCACTTGCACTTTAGTGCGTCTTCGAAGACGCACTTAAGTGGATACTTCGTCCCAGGCGAATTAGGCGTTTTATATAGTTCGTCCCGTCTTTAAACTACACGGATAACATGAGAGACGCATAATTCGTCTGGACGGATTATGCGTCTCTATTATAAAAACGGCCATTTTGACAATGACAACATGAATTCGTCTAAACGTGATGATCAATTTTGCTTTAAAGATGTGGCGTTTTGAAGCATTCTTTTTTAAAAAGGCGTGCTCACAGACACCCTAGATAATGATATATAATAGAGAAGAGTTTCAGTTACTCTAGTCAAACAAGCCGTCAGGTTCAAATTTTATTGAAACCCCTGGTATATATATATAGAGAGTCCTGATGAATTGAAGCGGGTTAACTAGTCCAATACCCTCACTGTTAACAAAAGAAAATGTTTTTATTTCATACGTGTGCATGTTACCATTGCTTTTCCAGGGGATCTTTGTCAAGTCTGGAGTCGTGTCACAGTGGTTTCTCCCAGTTGAGTGTTTCCACTTCAGCAAGTCATTCTTCTGGAGCAAGTAGTTCATCGCATCCTTCCAGATAGCAACCACAGTTACGAGGGGCTCGCACCGAAACACAAACAAAAAGGCAGACACAGCACCTCAAGAATGCATCAAAACGTCATAACAAGTAGACGTCTATAGGATTCATCTGTAGTTCATCGCTTCTTTTGTTTATAGTGGCCAAAGAGGTTTAGCAAAAGGTTCACGGTAATGTGATAGTTTTGTTGTATTCTGCTATCGAAGATGTTAACGCTCAGCTCACGAAAGGACTATTTTGCATTGAGGACAATTGCGGGACAGTTGGCCTTGTGTGATTCACCTGTTTGTTGCAGGCTAACAATTTTGCCCTCTCTATCGGTTGCATGAAATTCAGCTGGTCTGGATTTATATGCACTGACGAGGGAATCCAAGTTTAATTTTTTTCGCGTGCAAAGCATTTGTTAACTGTCCCCGCTACATAAGAGTGTAAACGATTGAAAAGCTTTCAAAAGGGTGCGTTGACAAGTTGTTTGATACGGCATGTGTTTGTGCAGGTGTACTTGCACTACAGCGTACCTGATGAAAGGAAATGGGTCAAACAACAGGGAGATGGACAGCACCTGAAATGGTGTGATGTCTTTAGGGCTGGGAATTATCCTCTTATTTTCATCAATATTCAAGAAATATCCTTGGGGATACAATTCAGTGAGGAGCGTCTTACAGTTTATGATATAAAATTTTGATGGGTTATAGCTTTAACCTGTAGTTCTCTTTTTATGCACAAGAGGTGAGCCCCTCAAGTAGACAAATTTATCTTTTTTTGTGAGATGCAGTGATACTTTTGTGGTGCCTAGAGGGCACTGTATTGAGCGACATTTTGTTCTTGTCCCCTGTGAAACTTTTTCAGTATTTTGAAATGATGATAACGTTATAATCAAAGCCAGAGGAAAATAATTGATTATCATAATACCTTTGTTGAGATCGATTTGCCCGGGGTCCGGATTTGATCGAGAAAATGGCGCTTTATTATCCTGATTAGTCATAGCGCAGAAGAACGCATGACTTCCAAGAAAAAAATTGTGTAATTGTTGCATCTTACAAAAGGGGAAAAAGAATAATAAACCATAGAGAGTAAACTGTTCTTCAAGTTAAGTAAATTTCATTTATATTGGAATAGAGTAACTTAAAACGAATTAGGATTTTTATGGCTGAATGTAAATAAGGCACCTGGTGTGGTGCTAAAATCATGTTCTATTAATTAATCTGTACTCTCAGATGTGTAATAACCTGTTACCTAGTTTGGTTCTCTCTGCACTGAGGTACCGGAGCAGAGATTACTTAAGACAAAAGACAGAAAAATGAGAAAAAAAAACAAACTCAAATGAAGACTAATACCAAGAGACCAAAAATATAATGCTTTCCGGTAACTGCAGAAAGACCCTTGAGATTTAGTCAGTAGTAATCCTTCGGTCTTCCGCTCGAATTCGTTTTGCACGTCAATATTCTATTTCAAGCTTTTTGCTCATCTACGTAAATGTCGCTATTATATTTCATTTGTTTACTTAAGTTTTAATATCGAGCGAAAATTACAAACAGTAATTGGTGCCTTTTTCCTCAAGCTGGACTAATTCTCGGGAAAAAACCTGACTGCCTACAGGATAAATCAGCCATTGAGGACCTTCTCTCGACTTTTGGGCCCTCGACAGATTTCGTGAGATTTTGATAAATTTAACTACTGTCCATAAAATGATGCAGCCTGGGCTAGAAGGCCATATCCCCATCTGGTGCACGGGAGATTTTCAAAGCCGCAATGTTTACAAGAAACTTGTGGTCAAATTTACAGGGGGTGAATGGTGAAGAAAATTTTCAGCAGTTTGTCGCAAATAGAGGACCGCAAGCATAAAATTTTCCAGGAATCATGATGTGTTACTTACTCGCTGGATTTTATATGTGTACAAATTATGGAATTGGCAAATGAACACAAAACATTTTTATTTATTTGGCTCTGTTCAACGGGGTTATAAATTTGGGATAATATTAGATATTCAATTTAGGTATTAATAATATAAATGACATATTGAGGACGGGGAATACGAAATACGCTGTTTAGAAAATGTTTTAGGATGATGGAGCCAAATAAGGAATGTATCTTCCATATGACTAGATTTTTGTGCGATTGTTACCTCTTTACATTAAATACAACGATTTAGAGAGGTTTTCAGGGAATCAATGAAAGTTTTCTGGTTAATCAAAACAGATAATGCAAAGAAGCTTTCTCCTTTCTCGATTACAAGTGACGATAAGCTGCATCGTGAAAGGCACTAAAACATTTGGGCCTCATTGTTGCTTTATGATTGGCTGGTTTAATTATATCCGATTTTTGGGGCCAATAGCGAATACGTGTCACAACGATGTTCAACGCTCAGCTGAAAACCTTTCTGATTCATATTCAAATTTGAAGAAATACAACTTCTGACCAAAGGTTTTTATTATTATTATTATTATTATATATTTTTTTTTGCAAGGGTTTCTTTTTCTTGATTTAATACTTGACCATCGGCATAGGCAGCGCCGACGAAAACGCCACGGAAACGGCTTAAGAGATTAACAAAAATGTGGCTTGGTTCGCGTGGAATTTACATTTAAAATCTATTTCTTGGTCGTCTGATGCGAAACAAACGTGAGATAACCAAACTCAAGGTTTCGAGGAGGACTCAGCGTCCTTAATAGGATGAATTTAATTCTCTATCGCAACTTAGCGTTGCTCAAACCATTGTAATCATTGGGTCCCCCCGTACCAGCAAAATTATCAGAGGGTTCCCCATTGTTGAGCAAGATATTTATAAAAAAATATATTGAAAACTGATCCGGAATTGTGGCGAGGCGATTACGTAAATGAGGATTTATATTCGGGGATGACGTTCTCTTTGTCTTTGCCTACGTCGTTGGTCAGGTTTCCTAATCAGAGCAATTAAAAAACCTTAGTCAGCTGTTTCAATTGATTATTGAAATGTTGTAGTAATAAAGCGTTTTAATACTTGAGATGCATGCAGGTCATTTGTCCGAAGAATTGTTAAGAGGCAAAATAAACTCAGTTGAAATATAATCATTGCTCTGTTTGATTTAGTTTGGGTTTGTTTTTAACAAAGGCTTCAATGTCGTTACGTCAAATGCTTGTAGCATCCTTCGTTGTGCTTTTCCAACCGCCAGCAACACGCGGAACAAGTTAACAACGCACGAAGACCGAATCTTGTTCACATAGGTTGCGGTCCTTTTGGGAACTGTGAAGGGTGCCTGGCCTTGGACAATAATTATGTACCGTACTTTTCCACATTTTGGCGCAACCAGTTATATTTGTTTCGTTCCAGCCTTTTTAGCTAAGTTTTAGCTATAAACTATAATATTAATAATGAACTTTAAGTTTCAACTGTATTTAGCGCTGGAGCACTTACTGGGAATACTGCAGAAATCAAGTCAACTCATATCAAATCGTAGGAGTGGAAAAATCGGAGTACCCGGAGAAAAACAACTCGGATCAGAGTACAGAACCAACAAACTCAACCCACATTTGATACCAAGTCTGGAAATCAAACGCAGGCTACTTTGGTGGGAGGCGGGTGCTCTCATCACTGCGCCATCCCTTACGAAAACTATTTATGAACGCAACTCGCATATGGCAAAGGCTAATCGAGACATGCTCTGTGAATAAACTAAGAAAGATTTGCAAGCTATAGGCAAGCGGGCAAATGTGAATAGCAGTAAGGTAGTAACAGTGACAAAATCACCAATGACTTGATGTTTGGTTATGTACAGTAAATGAATAGGCCTAGTTCGGTATATCAATATTCAGGCATGGCTTCGAGGCTTTTGGTCAAATTTCACGGCTCAGTTCTGTGTTCTTTGTCTCAAGTCTCATTGGAGATTTTTAAACAAAAGGATATTCAAATTTAACCATAAAGCCTCGTAGTTATGTGTGAATATTTATTTATTTCATAGGTACTGAGATTTATCCACGAAGATCATAGTGAATAAAATTCGTACTGATTCTAAATGTAACCAATCAGGAACACGAACGACAAAATTTCACTGTGAACAAATATCGTTCGTCTAGTCAGCAACGCGAACGACGAAATTTCACTAGTGATGAATGAACGTATCGAATGGAACGTCATCCGACAGCCGTTGCACAAAAACCGCGCGCTTTGAAAAATGGCCGAGGGAAGGTTTGCTTCTGTTTGCCCAGTTGAGAAATTTATTGTAGAACAAGAAAGGGAAGGAAAGGAACTTTATTTAAGTGTATAGTCGTTCTACCGCTGGAGCGCTAATTGGGACACTGTAAACTGAAATTAACAATTAAGACAAATCAAGTCAAATGTTGGTTTTTGAGGAGAGGGGAAACCGGAGTACCCGGAGAAAACTTCTCAGTGCAGAGTAGAGAAGCAACAAACTCAACCCACATATGACGCTGAATCTGGGAATTGAACCCGAGCCATATTGGTGGGAGGCGAGTGCTCTCACCACTGCGCCACTTTCTGGGTCCTGGATCGGATCGTTTTTAACAAGTAGATCGCAATCGGTTAAAATAAGTAGTGCTATCTCGGGTTATGTTGTGCCTAGGGTGGTATTCCCCAAGGGACTAAATTGGCCCCCTTGCTGTTTGCAGTACTTGTTAATAACCTAGCCAGGCAATGGAAGACCAGGGCTAAATACGTAGACGACCTTGCGGTAATAGAGATTATACCTATATAGGTGTTCCACCAGTTTTCTGCCGTTCATTGCAAGAGATATTTGCACATATGCTAGTGAGCATGGCATGCGCCTCAACCCAGTGAAGTGCAAGGAGATGTTTATTGATTTTTTACACTACAAGCCGCACCATCCTCCTCCTTTGCAGCTTTCTGGGTCCGAAATCGAGCGCGTCCACACGTATAAGTTGCTTGGTGTGTATGTTACTGATAATTTATGCTGGAGCATGCACTGCGAGTACATTGTTCAGAGAGCGCGCAAAGGCTTGTACGCACTGCGTTTTTTGAAGAAGTCAGGTGTGATGGAAGGGGATTTAGTTCTGGTGTACTCCAGCCTGATCCGTTAAGTGTCGGAGTATGCCTCCCCACTTTGGGCAAATTTGCCGGAATATCTTAGCCTCCTAATTGACGGTGTTCAGGAAAAAAGCCTTAGAGATAATCTTTCCTGGGCTTCCGTACAGGGACGCACTTGTGCACTGTGGTCTTCGTACTCTCTCGGATCGGCGTGCCGTAGCATG
>NC_090877.1:25118781-25123781 GCF_036669935.1 Montipora foliosa | reverse complement strand
TCTTAGCCCGGTAATCACTTTCCAGTAATTAAAAATGGTGGTCACCGAAGTCGTTTTAGGGTTATAGGCTTTTAACAACTTGAAAAAAGTGTAAGAATTTCACAATGGATAATTATGTAGTTAGCCTTATATACGTGTGTTTCATCCCTGCCAAGGGACTCATCAGAGACCTGTCGGCTAACTCGTCAAACATCGCGTTTGAAGTCCCGCTAGCATCAAAATGCTCTTAAAGTCAAAATATAGGGTGTTTTGGAATTGCTTTTTTGTTGCCATGGTAAGCTATTACGTCACAGTAATGAGAGCATCTTGTTAAACATTTCAATTGATTTCTCATATGGTACCATAACGTTACCGTTTAACGAAACAGCTGTGTAGATTAAAGACTTCTTAATAGCACAGTTTATTGGAAGAATTGAAACTGGGTTGAGCCTCCTTAATTTTAGAAATACTTTAAAGTTATTAATGCGCGCGTGAGTTCGTGTCCGAAAGTGAGTGGTTATTGGAGATCATGCGCCGCGAAAAAAATGCAATCCTCTCCTCGACAATCCCCAGGTTTTCAATTAAGGCATTTCCGAAGGGCAGGGCTAGCGCTCGAAACGTCAGCTTTTGAATTTCTTTGCGGCGGTCAATTTACTACATCAACTCAGGCGATAAACCATTTTTTGAGTAAGAGATACGCCATGAATGGCCATGAATTGACGATCACGAATGGACGGTCAGATGGAGGGTCCGGAATCCTTTGATCGGAATTCAATTTTCGCAAACGAAAATTCCGATTTTTGAAAACAAATTTTAATTTTCACAAAGACAAACTCTGGTGTTCGCAAAAACCAACTTCGTTTTTAAGAACACGAACACAAAGTCCGATTCAAAAAAAAAGGAAAAAAAAGAGCTTCCGTACTGCACTACCAAAACAATTATTTGTTTCATTGAAATTATCTGCATTGAACTATTATGACTCGAGCACACCTCCTTTGCTGATTAAAGGATTCCGAAGCTTAATGTTAATTCATGTCAGTTCTAATCACACTTCCCTGTTTCTTTGTCGTAACTTATTTATTCGAACCGTTGGACTTTCTTTCGGGGCACCCAACGAGTAATTTCGGTAAATATCTGTTCGGAAAGAAGGTTGCCCAGAATTTTCGAATATCAGTTCTTCGAAGAGCACTTCGGTTTTGGACATTTTTCAGCAGAGATTCCTAGATATTTCGGAAAAGTAATGATGTGCCTGAAGAGTGTGTAGAAATTTCGAAACCGCATTGAACAATGCTTGAATTTTACTGAGTAAGGGTTCATTATTTGTGACATTGGAAATAGCACATAATTTGAAGATTTATAACTTCTATCATTTTCGCCAAAGTTTGTTTGAGAATCATATTATAAAGGGGCTAGGTCACGCTATTTTAGGTAATTTTGTTTAATTTTGTTAATTATGAGCTCTAAACGTCAAATTGGCAGAGCAAGAGTCTTTCATTTGCAAAATCACGGCCACATAACAACTGAGAATGATTTTCCGGCTGTGTAAATGACATTTTGATATAGACTGATATAAATTTGAAAAAAGGTGGGCCGACGTTTTTCAAATTTACCCAAATTCAATCCATTTCAATCTTCTCCAGTTTTGTCCATCCATGTCCCTTCTTGGCTTCCCTGTGTTTTGTTAGAGTACTTCTATAGTTTTGAACAGTTATTTTGATATTTTAGTTAATTATATAACCGTTCGATCAGTGCTGAAATTGCCTAAAATTGCGTGACCTAGCCCCATTAAGCAAACGTCCCATAAATCTTCAAGTTCGCAAAAAAAGGTTTTTGATCAGACCTGTCACGATTTCTTACTATTTCTTGTACTTTCGAAAGTGGTGGAAAAGCCATCTAGAAATTTCTAAATCATACAGCTGCAGGAGCCCATGAGTTCATGGGCTTCTGACAGCTGCATACAGTAGTTTACCTAAAGTTCGCCTAGAACATCCGAAGAGAGAAATATTTTGTATGGCGGCTACAAACTCACTAAACGAGCATTTAGAGCATTGTGGAAACCATTTTAGGTAATTCTGACAAATGTGAAGACGTTAGGTCCTTGGGTTGCCCCTGTTTCTTAGCCTCATGTCCTGTCTCGCCCAAGCTTAAGTTTCCACTTTTCATGGAAATTTGAAGCAACGCCAACGCGAAGGTCCTTTCAAAATATATCCAGGCCATTGCAATTGTTTTGACATGGAGGAAATGAATTGCATTGCTTTATAAAATTATTTTAGCTATAAAGAAAATGTCTATCAAACTGGCAAAAGATATTTATTTTCACGACTTTTTCTCACCTCCGTCAGTTGTCATGTCGCAGAAGACTTTCAATGGATTTCCACTTTTCTCTGGGTCGATCCAGTATTCCCCGTCCCCTTTGGAATCTCCAGAGTCCCGGATGTGTTTGCAGGAATAGCCAGGAACATGAGCACTCCATCCTACTTTAGCTAAAAAGAACACATTATTTTAGCATGCATGTCTAACTCATCTTAGTCATTGAAGAGCCGCAAACTACAAACCTGGGCTGCTCACAGTATATACAGAAATACAAGTGGTAAGACACATCGCCAGTTTAACTCTAAATGTCAGTTACATAATGTGCGGTTACACGAAGCACTTTTACCTCGGGAAAATGCATTTAGTGCGTGTGACCGACATTTCCCAGGGTAATTTCCCGTGGTAAATTTCCATGGATACGTCAAAAAGATCAGACGAAGCGCCCATGACATTTAACGTGGTAAGTTGGAAGGGTATTTTGATGCCCGAGGTACAAGAGCCAATCACGATGCTGATGAAGTTGTGATTAAATTTCCCGCCAATGAATTGCGCGAATTTCTTTTTACCTCGGTAATCTTCGTAACGTGTGACCGCTGGTTAACACTGTAGATTAAAACCCAAGTGTGAGGCACCGCGGGATAATTTACCATGGGAAATGGCATTTACCATGGCGTGTGTAATCGCACCTATAATAGATACATAAAACAAGAAGCGGGCAAGTCTTAGCGTTACCGCCTGTATTTCTGAACACAACTAATGTAGAGGTCGAGAGGAAAAGGGGGAGAGGGAGGGGAGCATTCTCTTAAGAATCCACATGTACACGCACCAACGGATGTGTCAGTAACAATTTACGCCCTAAGAAAAATACTGAGATAACCCTAACCCAATGACTCCCTCAGAAAAAAAAAGCCAAGATATCTGATTCCTCTAAGAAAGGACCATTTTGTGCAATACCCCGCAGGAAAATCGCAATGTCAACTGAGAGATACTGATTAGCTTAACCCTTCAAAAATGGACCCACATCAGAAAATAATTTTAATGTCTATCTTTATGTCTAACCGAGTGTTAGTCCCAGAGGACCAAAAAATAACTCAGAGCTTTTTTCTGTCCTTTTGTGGGCCATTTTCCGTGTCAGGTGCAACGGCTAGCGTTAACGCTCAGACGAATTACTAACTTCTTACTAACCGAGAAAGTGAGGCTAGCAAGTGTTTATCATATGGCATCGTTTCTTTGAGCAGTTGGACACTTCTCCGCTTGGTTAATGTTCGTAATCTTTGTCTTCCATCAGCAAACTTTAAAAGGTAACCTTTTAGATGAAAAACCAAATTCCGCTTGCTTTAGTTCAACCGACCGTTCACGTGATACTTTGTTGCAGTTGATTTGTTCTTACTTACGCGTGAGGCAATTTTTGCCTTTGTATTCAGGATGACACTTCCCGCTGTTGACTATGTTTTCAGAATCATAAGGATTGGTGAGACATGACACCTGTTCACATAAAATGAAAACAATAATGCAATAAACATCATAGTAGGATCTAATAAAATGATCGATTATCAGCGGTATGCCTGGTTTTAAATTTAAAATGGCGGAGATCAAGAATAAAGGAAGGTTGTGACATCGACACTGGGGTGCTGGAAGTGGGAAAATTGCGATCCCGCGCCTCAATCTCAGCTGCTTTTTTCAGCGCGTAATAAAAACAGCATACCTGTATAGGTTCATAATGTGAAAATCCTTTCCTCAATTTGAAATCAGTTGGGTTTTCCCGTCGTGTAGCATTGTTCAATTCACATTTAAGAGGATTACTCCCTTTATTTAAGATTACGTTAAATGACTGACATGTGTCATTTAAGAGACATGACAGCTGGCATTCAAACTCATCACGAACAAGTCTTGTAGCTATCACGTGGTTTTGTAAGGCATGATCTGAAAATAACACAGAAAAAGTAACACAAATTAAATATTGGCAAGTTCTTTTGTTTAGTCGATCCCTGTGGCTAAAGGTAATTATATCTGAATTATATAAGACTCTGCTGAAATGATTGATTCATTGAGTGAGCGAGCTAATTTCATTTCCTTTTAATCAAAAAAAAGTATTCTTGTGATCATAATCAACTGTCTCACTCGTTCCGTCTCATAATAAGCTAAAATGATTTAGTATTCATAACCAGATGTCGTTTCCCTGCTGAAGCCTGCAGGGGATATACGAGATAGTCCTGGGAACAAAGCAGGAAGTCCTGGATGAAAATGAAAAACCATATTAATGCGACATAACAAACAGAAAATCCGACCTAACAAAAGATAAAATGCGACATAGCAATGTAGAAAATTCCGAGATAACAAAGTAGAAAATGCGGCATAACAAATAGAAAATGCGAGATAACAACATAACAAAAAGAAGGGGTTTTCTGGACCTGGGAATCGGGGGGCGGGGAACGGGGAGTCCCTACAATAAAAATTTCAAAAACGGGGAACGTCGAGGCAAGCCGACCGCGAAGTTATTTCTCCATCTTGCTCACCGGCTTCACTGATGCACAGTTTTAGAAGGGACAGTGGGTTTAAGCGTAAATTTTAATAGGCCTTATCACGGTTTTGGAAGCCATCTCGACGGGTTGGCAAACTGTCCGAAAATAACAGTGTTTCTATGGGAATCTGCGATAAAATAACTTGAGAAAACCTTGAATGTAGAAAAATTTGTGAATGGCAAACTT
>NC_090877.1:25081281-25088781 GCF_036669935.1 Montipora foliosa | reverse complement strand
GCGATAATACCGGCAGCCGTCTTTAAAAAGTTTACTCGGAATCTTATCAAGACCAGTGGCTTTTTTATCATCAATTTTCTTTATATTGTTCAATACAATATCGATACTCGGAGTTTGCAGAAAAAACGATTTATCAGTGGTTTCCAGATAAACTTCAGGATTTACATCTACACCAGGAATATCTTCTGCTAGAACTTGCGCAATATTTGTAAAGTGTTCATTAATAGTTTCTGCTATATCAACCGGATTACTAACAATTTTATTGTCAGCTTTGATCTCCAAGATGTTGTGACGGGAGCTTAGCTCGTTAATTAGGTTCCATGTTTTGCGCAAATTACCTTTATTAGTCTCCAGGTTGTCAGAAACATAGATTTTCTTTGCGAGCTTAATTGCGTTATTTGCCTGGTTTCGGGCACGTTTATATTGATCCCATGCGGCTGAATCATTGGAAGAGATTGCGTTCTTTTTAAGGAAATCTCTTCTTCTGGTTTTACAAAGGAGATCATCAGTAATTCATGGGCATCGTTTGTTACGGACTCTTTTCGATGTTAGTGGTGTGTGTTTATCAACGCAGCTGAGAAACATTTCTTGTTTGGGTCAGAATGCGCATCGACATTGGCCCATGGCATTTCGTTGAACTCACCTAAAAATTTGTTTCTGTCGAATTACTTAAATTGCCGTGTCTCAATCATGCGAGGACCATTACGTCGCAGTGGGCCTTACGTGTCAAGAAGACAAGAGAGTGATCACTAATACCAAGGTGAATGACTCCCGATTTTGTAACCTTCTCTGGGGAATTTGTTATGCCTAAATCGATTAGGGTATTAGAAACTGAAGTGACACGTGGTGGTTCCCTCTCTACGAAGCCATGGATCATTTTACAGATCGTCAACAGTCGCGAGATCCTTCTTCTCTTTTCTAAAGGCTCGAGACCGAGAGTGTCCAACATACTGCTAACACTTGAAGTGTATCGATAATCACTGGTGCCTATCCATTTTTTGGGGGGGTAGATGAGGGGGGGGGGGGGGCGGGGGGTAAAAGAGGTGGATTATGGGATTTCTGCAAGTAAAGAATTAGATTTTTCTTCCTTACTTCAAACTTTGTTACTTAAACGCTTATTTACAAAATTTTAATATTCACTTCTTTTTCATGCTCTCTTCAGTCATAACGTACCCTCACACAATTGACTTTTACCACTTATTTCCACAAGGCTTCTCCCTCGACGAAATTATATGTCAACGTTTTAGACTCTTGTCTTACTGCCACGAGTTTACTGAGGTTTGGACAACAACACTTTAAAAGCCTGATCCAATCCACTTCTCAACTTCTTTAAAGGATTTCATCATCGAATTCATCAATTCCTACAGTAGGGATAATATATTAATATACCACTAAACTCTTTGAAAAATGTCACATAACTAAATGTCCTGGCATCGCAAAAGAACCTCATCCAGGGTATTTGCTCCTCAAGATCACGACGAACTGAAGTGATACCAACTTGTTCGAACGTATTTAAAGATGTTTTCAACCGAACTTTTACTATTCTGAGCCTGTTCTAAGCATAACGCAGCCCTCAATCAATGGAATAGATCGGCAGCCACTTCAATCCAAGTTGCGGGAGCCGGAACATTCTTCTAACATTGAAATGCGTGCAGTTCTCTCTGGACTTAATTTCTCAAACGATTTTTTTCATTTCTCTGGAATGACACTGTCCCCGCTCGTAACTAAAACCCGCATTATAAAGGTGCAAACTGAAAACGGATTTAACATGGGGAAAACAACGTCTGGTCAAACGGCAACCAATAAATTTCTCTTCTTTAACAGTGTGGTGCATGCCCATCGCCGGAAATGCGATGTAAGCAGCTCCTCAGTGCCAATCTTCATTGCTTGTTGCCAAGGAGTTACCACATGGTAAGACTCAGTTCGCCATAGTTTGAATCCCATCGATAACGAGCAGTTCGTTTCTCTTTTCGGATTTGAAGCTGGCATCTCCAGATGCCGTACGTTTTCATGGAGTCTTCCACGCCAGTGAACGTCTCGGATTCCAGTCGGTTCCATTCTTCGTATTTGAAGATTCTGTGACCAGTTCGGTAGGGGATGTACTCTACACGATTCTGATGCGAACAGCGGACACGATAAAACACATTCGTAGCATCGCCAATCACTTGGTCTCCTGTAAGAGAAGGGATATATATTAACATATATTATTATCCAACACATTGTGACAATGTCCAAATATGGTCATAGCGCGCTCAATATTCGTCGCGAGTACTCAACGTAGTCTCTTACTGAACCAGATGATGTTCATTAATCACAGAGAGCATTAAAGCAAATACAAGGAATGACTGAGGCACGGGTTTACACAGAAAATATCAAATTTAGTTTTGACTATCAAATTTATTGTACGGGCAGAACATTTTATTCTACGCGCGAGTTATCTATTGGCATGCAGTAGGTTCGTAACGCAAAGGAAGTGATTGCAAAAGTAATTACAATGAGTAATCCACTTCTATGGCATTGTTTCCGTTTCCTGCATTAGCTGACGTGACAGTTTGCCCATGCGCAGAGACGTGAAACCCTCCCTTTATTCTTAATGTGGTGATACCACAGGAGCAGAGTGGGGTTGGTAAATGGCTGACCTTTCAAGCGCGTTGCGATTCGACCTTTATCAGCTCTTTGGATTTTTTTTTCAAGCTTCTTCAAAACTGCATAAGTCGCTCAATTAATACTATGTTGATTTCTTGTCATAACCCTACCCACAGCTAATATCAGTATTTTATATCAGTGAGCTATACTAACCACCAACATGAAGAACATAAGTAACGGGCGCACGAGATTTCACATGGAACTCCCCAAACGCCGTTGGAACATCGCAAAATTCCGTAGTAGGGTCGTCGTGTATCCAAACAGTTGTAGTCACATGAAATACTTGTGTTGGATCATTCCACTCGCAATTGCAAACCCGCAAATTACTGAAACCTCCAGTCTCTCCTTGGTGTCCAGGTTCTCCCTTTTGACCGTTAGTTCCGGGAAGGCCTGGGGACCCAATCAGGCCCCTAGTACCCCTTGGCCCGTCTTTCCCTTTCCATCCGGGTACTCCGTTTATACCACTCGTTCCCGGTGCTCCGGGGCTTCCTCTCCACCCCCGAGGACCGCGTGCCCCTTTCTCTCCTGGGTAGCCTTTGGTACCGGCGATTCCATCGAGACCACTTCTTCCGGGAGGTCCGTTTGGTCCCCGAAGACCGGAATGACCAGGAATTCCTATAACAACGAGACATGGAGTATCGTAGACCTCTTTCATAATGGCGGCCAAATAAACTATTCTTTTGTTTAAATGCTAATAAGCCTTTCTAGCCTCGCTACGACGAGCAAATTTCAAAAGAATTTGTTTCAAAATGAGGGCAGTAGGGCTAATTAACATAAAGAAAAAAGAATGTAAAAGTGGTCACCATTTACGAAAGTCGTCTACAATATATGTACTCCTTCCTTTCTTCTCAATATTGTGTGTACTCGCGTGGAACTGAATATTACGAAAATTCAAGTTGCAGACTTGTCGGAAATCGATTAATTAGTCTTTCAATAGAGCCGAAAATGCGCTGATCAAATAACCATCTTGGATAATCTTTCAAAACTATAGTGTGCTCTCAAGCAAAACTCATCAGGGAGTTCCTATTTTTGGCAGCGGGTAGTAGTGATTGAAAAAGTGATAAGTGATTCTTCGCGGATTTATCATCGAGGTCGTATCGAGGGTATAGAGTGTTTTCACACGATGTCACGGCAGCTATGTTGGAGGAGTGAAATATTCTTTTGGGAATTGAACTCTATTCTTATCAAAATTCTTCCTTGTGTTTTAGTATGGCTGCTGGTTACATGAGCGAAAACACTCTCTATGAGATCAGGGATCAAAGGCCTGAAAAGGGCCGGGATCAGGGATCACAACCCTGGGGATCTGGAATCACAACGCGCGGGATCGCAATCAGCAGTATTTTTCATGGAATCAGGGATCAAATTTTTGCGGGTTCAGGGATCAAAATTCTCATCGTTTTTGGAATCAGTGATAACAATTTTGGGTAAAAATAGGGGATCAGTTACGAAAAAATATGCCTTGCTACGACCCTGATTTATAACAGGTTAAGGAGACGATTCTCGACATACTTCCAGAGAAGCATTCCAGGAATCAAATAAAAGGGGTCGATATGTTTGAAAAGAGAACGAAAATGGAAAATTTACAGACACGTGCATAGTCTCAAATTGGGCGTTCATTAAAGTCACTCACAGTTGAAGGACAAATCGACGAAGAATTAAGAAAAAATACATTAGTAAAGCGAGACCAGGTTTATGGGGCGTTTATGAAACTATCTGATTAAAAAAATTCCAAGTGGTCTAAAATATTATGGCGAACAGACTTACCAACTCTCCCAGAAGTGGCTTGAATTCCCTAAAATGAACAAGAAAAGCGCCACGTACTAAAATACACGGAAAAATATTGGACACATGCGCTATAAAAAAATAGGTGCGATACATTAGGCACGTGCAGATAACTTGTCAATCAACCGTTAAGGAAGTCGCTCCGTACTATTTTACGAGAAGATCCTCAATATACTTCTGGTCTTAGTGTTTAAGGGGCACGTAATCATGATCTTAAATATATTTTCTTCACAACTCAGATCTCTACTGCAATTAACATCGTATTTACTTTTTTGCTGGAGCTTTCACTCGTGATGACTTTCAATCAATCAATCAATCAGGGCGGGTTAGTTTAAACTACCGAGCTCGCTAAGGGTATATAGGTTGACGTAATGTTTTGCCATGAATGAGGATCGCCTCGTTGGTTGATACTACATTTTACGTTGTGATTGTGAATAGGTAATTGCAAAGGAGTGCAAACACGACAAATACAAAATGAACAAACGTCTTTTATCGAAGTTCCTTTCTATGCGCCTATTACCGACTTTTATAGACAACATTACAATCGTCGATTCGTCTTTTCGTTGATTTCCTATTGTAACCAGAGAATAACCAAAATTTAACTGAATGTACTAAGAACATACTGTATCAAAGCCGAGAGTCAGTTAAGAACGTCTTTATGTTGCTCATTTGTTTTTCTGTTTTGGTGAGGAGTATAAATAAAGGCCAGGTAAAAGAAACGTAACAGGGCAATTGCCTCAAATTACTTAGGGACGTTTTTACCATTAACAGGTGGTTCTTTTTGCATGATGACAAATTAAAGAACAACTCGGTTTGTAGTCGACCTTAGCATACCACACAAATTCAAGAACATGTTAAGAAAGTTTTCAGTGACGCACTCGGCTACCGCCTCGTGTGCCACTTTTTTGTTCATAACACATTTTGACGTCATCTGTGATCTATTACTGAACAGACGCACGGCAACATGGAATCTATTTGTTAAATGGATTTACATGGGGTCACGCAACTCTTTTAAAAATTATCCTTATGGCTTTTTTTTTCCCTTTCATTACTATTATCATTATAATTTTTTTAAAATTTTTATTATAATTTTTTTTTTTTGTAAATATGCCAATTACATTGTAAAATTAGACGTTCTCATAAAAAAAAATAATTATCCACTCGTAAGTTTTACAGCAGGTTGGGAACGAGTTTCTTTGGAAAACTTGGAATGTAGTAGCAATTTTTAGACTGCATTGCCTCCAGCGTAATTGTTCGACACCAAGCATTGATAAGAAAATGATTATTCAAGCCTCACAACCACAAAGCGGCACGCAAGCACGGCAACACAAAGTCTCCGACAAAATTGCTATGCTCAAGTGCCGTCGATAACATCTTCGGAATGTTCTTTTTTTGTGTTTAGTTTCGTATCTCTGGCAATCATTCATAATATTGTCATTGCTTTTTTGCATTGTACATAGGGTAGTATTAAACTTTTTTTGGATCGATTGCAAATCTAAGATGACGGTCGAAAATTGGACGAAGTAACACGTAACATTATTCCAATTTATCCTTTCGTAGCAGGATCCTTTTATTTCTTGAAATAAGTGATGCAAAAACGGTTTGAACATATACTAACTGTTAAAAGTTAATTGGGACAAACTTCAACCGAAAATTGTGGTGCAAGGAAACAGCCTTTAATGTAAGACCTGGATGTGTTAGATAAAAGGGGGTACGAATGTTTCCTTTAATTAATCTTCAGAGAATTTTTCGTGTTCTCAATGAAGAGTAGCGGTATTTAATTTTCTAAACCATAAGTCTTTGAGAAAGATTTCATTCGATTCCCGCCCATGAAATCCCCCTGCTAGACAGACTCGGCATCGCTTTCTTGTGCTCTGTCATTGTTTCTCCCTTCTGAGAAATTGCAGAACGCAAATTTCGGCCTAACGTTTGCGTAAACACGATTCTAAATGCAATAAATTTCAAGATATAAATTATACTTAATTTATCATGATTGTTTTTTTCCAAAGCCAAAATCGATTACACATTGGGAAACACTTCAGTTCTAACGGTGTTATTGAAAAATTCTGTGGCAACTGAGGTAGTTATGCACCGATCAAATCGAAACTTTCCCCCCCCCCCCGGGCCAAGCCCCGGGCATTTGCCTATTTTCTGTGCCCGGGGAGTGGGGAATTTGACCTTTGCCTGCGAGATGTGGGGAAAATTGAACCAGAAGAGTAAGGTTTCAAATGATTTTTTTCGGGCGCCAAAGTCGCTACCAGCCATAAAACACATGTTTGGACGAGATGGAAGAGTTTAAAGGAAGAGAGATAGCATTTGTGAGTGACTGGCTTGCATAAAAGGTCTTCAAAAGTTGGGGACAGACAGACAAATCCGATGACAGGGTAGGGCATTTGAACCCTATTTTGGTCCGAGGGGGTGGGAATTTGAACGATCCAATCTTCAAAAGTTCAAATGGTCGTGGTTTGCCCGGGGGGATGTTGAAGTTTCAAGTTGATCGGTGCATTACGAAAAAAAGCAGATTGATAACTTGAATTGTGCTTTCTGTTATTAAATACAAGAAGTGAACATTGATACTTAATTTGTCTAAAATAGGCGGGTTCGAAATAAAATTTTACAAAAACAGAACAATCATTTAATGTTCAAATGCGGCTCCCGGAGGAAGAACACAAACCAAAGCTTGAAGGGCATCGAAGTTGACAGAGAGAACTGATGGACACAGCTTGCCTCGGGTGCGGAACACTGAGGAAATTTACCAAAATTCCAACAGGACGTTCAGAGAGAAATGTTTTGTTAGAAGCGAACAAAAAAATGTTATTCCCGATCGTTGCTCTTTCGTCCAAGCTCCTAATGAAATATGAAAATGAAGTTGACTGCCAATGCATACAAAGGCGCTTTTGGTGTATAAATCAGTAGCGGATATTAACCAATTTCAAGTATGTGATTTTCATGATTGAGCAAGGAGGACTCATAGAGTTATTACATAATCGGCATGTTAAAGAAGACGACGATATTCAAAGAATAACGGTTCATGTTAATTGTGGCACAGAAATAAATTTAGTCAATATTTAT
>NC_090877.1:25066281-25073781 GCF_036669935.1 Montipora foliosa | reverse complement strand
TCACGATTCACGATGCAAGACAAAAGAAATTAACGTTTCACGAGAAATAAAAGGGTCCGATCACGGCTCACGAAAATACCATATACCCCCCTCTAAAGAGGCAAGCTCCGGGAAGGACGAAGTTTTTAGAGTATTGACATAGTGGTACCCAGCAAAACAAGTGAAAGCCAACCATCTTCAAAGTGGCTTTTAGACCTAAATACTGTAGATCAGCGGGGCTTAGCTTGGAAACGCTATTTCTTGTTAAACTAAAGCTCTAATTCTGCCTGACTTCATTCTTTTTACAGCGGTAAGATTGCCATATTAAGATGGGATATTGGGCCGTGTAATTGTTACGAAATGTCCAATGTCATTTTGAGGGACGGCCGTGAGTATTGACCGCAGCTCGATCTGATGTGATTGTGAATCTTTCATGCCTCGACATCGGGTTCGTATCGCAATGCCCGCATGGCCAAATGAAAGGGATGACCTTAGACAGCAGTGACCAGAACCAGGTTGCTGACCAGCGGTTTTCGTTAAAACAATGGTTTGCTAGGGGTGCGCAGTCTCGCGGGCTCAGAAAACCTGGTTGTGGTCATTGTTATTTAAGGTTTTTCAAATGAAAGCGGTAAAAATTCCCCATATTCCGACGCGCTTTGCAGTTGTGCGTTTTGCTTGTCGGCCGTTTTCTTCGCTGTTTTTTTTAAACGTAAGTGAAGTTGCGTTGATTTATTCTAAGTATCACTTGCAAATACGGCTAAAGCGTCTTATCAGATTATCAGAAAGCTGCGTAGTGGTGTGTTTTGTAGGAAACAGACACTGCGATTCCGCGCGTGGCAATTCGTGCCGGCAACGATGCCGAGTTGTGATTTGTCAACTCAGCTGCTTTTCACAGGAGATTCAAGAAAGCACCCCACAAGTCCCTAAATATTTCTGGCCAATCAGTACAATAAAAATATATTATTTTACTAGACATGGAACGCACTTTACTAATCCATGATTACTACTAGTTTAAACTTATTGTATAGGCAACTTGGTCCGAGATGAAAAGGAGAATTCTGATTGGTTCTTTGAGCGGTCCGAATTTTGCAATAAGGACCGCTAAGATGAACCGTTCACGAAGCAGCATTTATAGGTTGCTAAACTGTTCCCATTTTCTGTTTCCACTTTCTTGAACATAAAAAGAAATATGAGACAATTTTTTTTTCTTTAGTCATGTCGGAGTTCAAGTACGAATTTTACTTTCCAGAACCGTTAACAGAAGCAGGCGAAGAGGCAAGGCTCAAGGAATAGAAAACCCTGCGCAAGAGAGCCTATATAATAAGGTCTTAGCCAGTTAATCAGGGAACCAACACGTGTCACTTCAGTTTCTTATCGCCCTAATCGATTTATGTATGACAAGCTATCCAGAGAAGGTTACAAAATCGGGTGTCATTCACCATGGTATATTAGTGAACATTCTCTTGTTTTCTTAATTTAACACGTAAAGCCTATTACGACCCTAATGGTCCTCGCACGATTGAGACACGGCAATTAAAGCACATCGGCAGAAACAAGTTCTTAAGTGATCTCAACCAAATGCCATGGGCCAATGTCGACTTGTCCTCTGACCCATGGAATGGAAAGAAGTGTTTCTCAGCTGCGTTGATAAACTGAAAAACACGCACGACTAAAGATGAAAAGAGTCCGTAAAAAGCGATGCCCGTGGATTACTGGTGATCTACTCTGTAAAACCAGAAGAAGAGATTTGCTTAAAAAGAGGGAACCCATTACATTACCGGCCAAAACGTTAAGGGAACTCAAACAAGCCTTGATCCCTGAACTAAGTAACCTAAGCTGCTGGCTGAACGCCAACAAGCTTACTTTAATTGTTGCCAAAACTGAGTTAACGATAATTGGGTCAAGGCAGAGCTTCTTTCCAAATGAAGACTTTGAAATAAGAATTGACGATCAAATCGTCAAGAAGGTTGAACAAACCAAATCCTTGGGTGTTACCATAGATGCTCAAGTTTCTTGGTGCAAACACGTTAAAGAAATATGCAAGAGAAAGTATCTATAGGTGCCCTCAAACGTTTGCGACCCTTTATTCCGAAAGAAACTGCCATTCAAATGTATAACTCTCTGATTGTGCCATATTTCGATTATTGTAGCCCGGTTTGGGACTGTTTGAGAGGCTACTTGAGTGATAAGCTCCAAAAATTGTAGAATCGCGCAGCTAAAGTAATTACAAAATTGCCTTTTGATACGAACTCGAACCACCTCCTAACCACCCTTAGCTGGGAGAGGCTATCAATTCGACGAAAGAAACGGAAAGCCTTAATGATGTACAAGACGTAACTTTGATGTACATGCCCCGAACTAGACTTGCCACGAGTCGACCTCACGATAACCCCAGAAGAAAATGTTTCGGCGAGCGAATCGTGATTTTTCGTACGCGAAGTGAATGAGCGAGCGACGTATCTAGACGAAGGACTTTTCGAAAGTCTAGCCCCGGACTATCTTCTACGTCTTTTCGCTCAGTATTATTGTAATTACAACCTGAGCAACTCTGAGGGAAACCTGTCCTCGCCAAAACCGAGAACTAATTATTTAAAGCGAAGCTTCTCCTATAACGGGGCCACATAATGGAATAACTTGCCCAATAGCTTAAAAATGTCGGATCTGTTGATCAGTTTAAGCAACACCTGAAGAAGGTATCCAGTATATCGGATTCCCTCACGGCAGTTTTAGTTTTTAACCTGCTACTGCAGTCATAAGTAAACAGGTGAGGCGGAAAGAAGCGATTCCTATTTAGTAGAAACTCCGGGTTCAAATCAAATCCATGGATACGATTTTTCTTCTCTGCCTCCATTGTCGTTTCTCAATGGAGGCAGAAAAGAGAGACCCAGAGAACGAGGTTGAAAAATTCCCTTCGTCACTGGCCTGCTATTCCCAGTCTCCTTACTGGCGCAGTTTTGTACCCCACCGGAAGTGAAAATTCGAAGGCTAAAAGGTATCATACAACAAAAACGGTGATCTTTTGGTTGTTTCTATCTCAAAAACCATGATGTTTCGATTGAGTAAAAGAAATAAAGAAAAACCTGTTTTGCAAGCACTGATTTCTATGTGTGCATTTCTGTTAGTAAAATATAAATATTACAAAAAAATACTATAAAACCTGAAAAACGATTTCTCCAGTGGATAGCGTTATCCACCCTTCGAACAACTGAGACCAGTCTCGACTTTTAACCGTTGAAAGTAGAGTTATGAGTAAAGAGGTTAAAGCTTTGCAGAGACAGAATAGACTCACCTTCCAGATGCCATGATATATTCATGCCTCACATTACATTGAATACTGCTGACACCCATTTCATGTCTGGGGAAAGAAAAATTAGTACCATTAAGGCTTTATCGAACCACCATTTACTGAAATACACCACCGCCACCTCCACCCTCGCATGCTAGTTGGCAAATGAGATTTTTCGCTGTTGACCAAGCCAAACCATAAGAAGCTTTTGTTTTGAGAAGTCTTTATAAGTGCTGATTGGTACTTTCGTTGTCCACTCTTAATATCAAATGCAGCAGGTACAAAACTCAGGTTGACCACAGGTCATTGTTTTACCAATACAGAAAGAATCCTAATCATTCATTAAAGCTAACCTTAAGCCTAATTAGACCTAAACAAGAGTTTTTAAGCCTACTTATGTTAGCAATGGTAAATACATGTAGTTGGGGACTTGTTTCTGTACTGGGAAAACAGAGATCTGTGACCTGTGTTTTGTACCTGGCCTATCAAAAGCCATTATTTGAGTACATCTACCAACAGCTTTTTTTGATTATTTGCAGTCTCCCAGATTAATAGAGCACTTGTGCTTAGAATTTTGAGCCATCATCATCACCACTAAATAATCATTGTCATCACATCATCAATATTTCTAGTACCGCAATACCAGAGTAATGCCTCGTGTGAAATGCAACATAATTTTGCATACAATAATAATTATTTATGTCAATCTCACCGTAGAAAAGTAACTAAGCAAATTAATATTTATAATAAAGTAAAAGGTGAGTGTTACGTGGGTTTTAGAATGTGGAAAGAGCACTTTAACATGACAAACGAATCAACTCAAGTGGAAAGAAAGAAATGGCTCATGTAGTGCCCAATCTCGACTCCAGATCTCTGCTCTTTTGTGCATGACTGAGGAAGAGAAGAGCTCTGGGGATTCCCCTGAAACAAAGTGTCTTCTCTTTGGTTTTTGTGAAGAACAATGAAAAGTGTCTCTGATTGGTGCATTCATGTTAGCACAAGGAGTGAGCAGGCGCCCTAAGGTTCAAATAGCCAATTTTTGGCTAAAGAACCCTACTGTCCTTGTTCATAATAATAATTTTATTCTCCTACATAGAGTTCCCCAGAGCCGTGGGTTGTACACAGACATACAATCCAAGACTCTGGTGACGAGAATGGCGTAGTGACCTCAAAGGGCTAGGTAACGCTATTTTAGGTAATTTTGTTAATTATGAACTCTAAACGTCAAATTGGCAGAGCAAGAGTCTTTCATTTGCATAACTACAGCCACATAACTACTGAGGATGATTTTCCAGCTGTGTAAAAGACATTTTGATATAAACTGATATAAATTTGAAAAAAGGTGGGCCGACGTTTTTCAAATTTACCGATATCAATCCATTTCAATCCTCTCCAGTTTTGTCCATTCATGTCCCTTCTTGGCTTCCCGGTGTTTTGTTAGAGTTCTTCTATAGTTTTGAACAGTTATTTTGATATTTTAGTTAATTCTATGACCATTCGATCAGTGCTAAAATTGCCTAAAATTGCATGACCTAACCCCTTTAATGATGTGGCTTTGACTTTTCCTTAGAGGTTATTTCATAGCAAGGATTTTAACCAATAATATTGAAAAACAATAAAAACGATTTTCAAATAATTTGAAAGATCATTGCAGTCAAGAATCTGAGTGTGACTTCTTTTATTTGATTTATACACATGCAGCTACCTTTTACTGGTAAATATGGGCTTCTGGCAGTCTGTTCTGGTATCCCATCCTCGCAAAAAGCAGTCATCCCCACCTAAAATACCACAAGCATTACTTTTTTGATATTGCCAATTTATGCATTGACAGCATGGTTTAGAAGATTCACTACCATTTTCATAACATACGCATATTTCCATGGTTTTGTCTCAATGAACAAACAGCAACCATATTTGACGGAATTAGAAGGAAAGACAATAATAATATTGAGCAAACATGTTTTAAAGAGTTCAAACTGAAGAAGACACTTGTAACTGCATTACTGCTATGGGTAATTTTATATTCCATCTCGGATGTGTTTTCCTTGCTCTGATTTGCTGACTCAGTCTTGGTTATCAGCTCATATAGTTCTTGTAGCACTCATTTGTAAAATTAAAACAACTTCCAGTTGTTGTGTAAAATGGAAAGAGTTCAGAACAAATTGATGAAATTCAAGATAAATATTCCCTTGAAAATGACGTACATGTACTATCCAGATTTTTGTCAAACTTGGCACAATATTATTGATATTCATGCACAGGACATTCAAAACAGAGCAAAAAAAATATGGGGTCACCTTGCTTGTTTTCGTGCTGCATGTCCTTTATTGTAAGTGTTTTTTACAGAATTTTGCGAGAAGCATTCGAAACTTAATCAAACGCATAAATTGTTGTTATAAATATACCTAAAGCCTCCGAATATATTACTGAAAACTTGAACCTACTTGTTTGTCTGGGCTAAAATCTTTCAGTAAAGTGTTTTCAAATTGCTCAATCTTGCAAAGCAATGCAAGCAAATTGGACCACTTCATCATCATCTCACACTCTCAGTGTCTGGCTCCAAATGCAGTTTCACAGCATTTACATGATTGTATATAAATACTACAATAATTCTACTATAATACTTTTTTTCTCCTGGAAATATGTTTTCAATGTACCTATTATGAGTACATAATTAACACCATTAAAAGGGCGGGGTCACCGTGATAATTTAGGAGAAAATAGCCAGTCCTTGACAAATTAAGCTGGGCGTCAATAAAAATCTGCCATTTTATTAATTTGCACAAGCTAAATGCACACACCAGTAAAGCAAGAAATTATGCACAGTAGGGTTGTGCAATGCAAAACCAGGGAATCACCTTCATAAAAAGTCAGGTTGGCTATTTACAGTATTATATCCAGTATGCACACATGGAATAATAATTACTGGTATTCATTTTTAGAGTTGATATGTAACTGTATGCGACAAAGAAATTGGTAATAGGTTCTAAAAGAATAGAAAGCTACAAACTAACTACATAAATTAATGGCAAATTACAATGTTCAGTAACTAAAGTAAGGTGGTGTACAGAATTACAAAATTAAAAAGCTCACCTGAATACACTACTGCTGAATTCCAAGCATCAAAAGCTGTGATCCAAGCCTCATACTGGTGTCCCTTCCATTGCAAAATTTGTTGAAGGTTGTAAGCACCTTCATAAAATTGACATATGCTGATCTGGCCTGCTGAGTCACTGATTGTAGCCTGACTAAAGCTGACAAAAAGAATACATTATTAGTTTTTTTATCTATTCATAATTATTATTCAAAACGATCGATTAGCTACCTTTTGTGAATTACAATAGGCCATTAGGGTCTTTGTTTTTTCCACACACCCAGGCTGGTATGTGGAAAAGAAAGACCACTGCAAAAATGTAAAATGACAAATGGAGAGTAGCCAAACAGCCTCCCTGTTGTTTGCTGTGGCAGATGAGTCATTTCAGGCAAATTACCCCAACGTCTTCGTTTTCCACACATCCAGGCCGGTATGAAGAAAACAAGGACCAAAAACGAAGACACCCACAAAAAAATACAATGATGAACATAGATTAGCCAATTAACACAACATCCTTGTTGTTTGAAGTTGCAACGAGTCATTTCAGGCTAATTATCGCAGCTCATACACACGACATGTCCTGAGCAGAGAGTAGTAGTGTACTGGCATATTTACCAGTACTTCAAATTAATAGTAACTATAAATGCAAACATTTGGGTGGATACAAAACAAAGACTGAAGTTCGAGAAAATCATCTTGAAAATGATTCACTTGAAACAAAATACTCAGACAAGAGGAAACAAGAAACTTCAACATTTCGGCAGCGTAGTGTGGAAAAAAGAGTAGCACAATGGTTATTCCACAAATGATCCTGCACCA
The DNA here is from genome assembly GCF_036669935.1 of Montipora foliosa. NCBI lineage: Eukaryota > Metazoa > Cnidaria > Anthozoa > Scleractinia > Acroporidae > Montipora > Montipora foliosa. The sequence continues at coordinate 25,066,603 of NC_090877.1, read as the reverse complement.
ATTCCACTTCAAACCAAAGGGGAAATATGGGATTGGGCACAGTTCAGCCTTTTCCACCAACACCACGGTCAGCTTTATCATACCCAGAAATGTACCACTCCAATTCACTAAACATTTTGTATTGTGAAGCATAATAATTGCATGGCTTTTTATAATATCTTAAATCGATCTATGACAGAGGTGAAAAGATGTGACACTTTCCCCAAAAAGCGAGAACTTCCAAACACTTTATTTTAGTAACTTTTCCCTCTTCCCTTTTACTGTAGATGCATTTTGCAGCATTTCCTCTTACCCCTGAGGATGCAATCTTTCACAAGCTTTT
>NC_090877.1:25058781-25061281 GCF_036669935.1 Montipora foliosa | reverse complement strand
ACAAAAGTTATTAACATTGCACACTATGGTGCCATCCACACTGATGCAGATGCCCATCTATTCTTAAATCGACTCTGACTGGAAAGAGACCTTACGAGATGAAGTTATCCCGGCTACTCACTCAAACAGTAACAAGGCGGAAATAACAATTGATTCTGATATATACGCAATAGTGATGATAGCAGTGATAACGCTCCTTTATGAATTTCTGTAGCGGAAACAGAAAAGAGAGCATTTTGATCTCATGGGTCAAATCACTGAGTTTGCAGATTATTGGGGACGCAAGGAGTATTGCCCTCAGCAGTCACAAAAAAGTCTGATATTCTTTTTGATACGAGACTAAAGTCACAGAAGCAATCAAGCATTCTATACTTCTACGTGTGACCAAGTAACGTAGATAAATACACCATCTAGAGTTCAAGTATATATTATGCACTCCATGTTTGACATTGTTCACCTCCATTTTCTTTGTTTATAGTTTAAATTTCAGGTGATTTTAATTAACATGAAAAGTTAGTTCCTATTTGCCTAATTTTAGCTGACAAGGTAGTATTTTAAGTATGTATTTAATTAAGAATCTACTATTAGGCACATTGTGCTGATCTTTCGCGTAAGCCAGCCACATTCCTTAAGGAATTACATTGGTTTCGCCCACAAGGCCATTTGCCCACAAGGTCATTTGCCTGCAATCAAGAGGTTTTACCCTCTTATGAAGGAAATCTGATGATTATAAAATATTGCAAAAGAAAAGCCCACTTTCGATATGTTAAATTCGGTCCTAAACAAAAGGCATCATCTCGAGGCTCTGGGGAATAAATATAAGGATTTGTATGAGTTTATTCCCCAGAGCCTCGAGATGATGCGTTTTGTTTAGGACTGAATTTAAATGTATCGAAAGTGGGCTATTCACTAGTGATGCCTGCATGGCAGACATATTTCTGGCTGTTTCTCTACTGAAAAGCAGGAAAATGGCGAGCAAAGGGGGCCAGCAGAAATGGTAGAAATGCTGGCGAGGGGAAAGGAGATGTTCAAGTATACTTGAAGTAACTTAACGACGGTTCGTGCATGGAATTCAAGGGAGATTTCAATAGGTCTTGAGCATGGTTAGAACAATCCAGTGCCCTAGCGAATTTGGCCCCCCCCCCCCCCCCCCCCCCCCCCCCTAGATTTGGAAATACGTGTGCCAGGCAGGTATCACTAGTGAATTCTGTTGGGATATTTTATAACCGCTACATTTCGATGGATTTCTTTCTTTCATAAGATGTGTGGGCGAATTACTTTAAGTGTGGGCGAAACCTCTTGATAATTTGTGGGCGATTAACCTCCTGATAGTCCTCCGTAAGCGACCACTTTGTGGTGCCCCAAGGATGATCGCTTACGAGAGAGTTGATAGTATAGTATTAACGCCAAAATGTATTCTGCAAACCTTCCAAGCGCTCCATCGAAATGATACAACTGTACATTGCCCACTCTCACGTCACCTTTGCTTTTAATCGCCTGTGGTGAACATGAACTCGCCAAACAGTCATTCTCCTGGTCAGTTCTTTCGAGTAATTGATACGTTCCACATATAAGATAGCTTTCGAAGCCTTGTAGGGGACACCATTCAACTGTATCCGCGTAATAACCAGTGTCTACAGTACACAGGGTTTTTGCAGGATCTGTACTCATGTTTTCCTCCAGGCGTTCCTGGAGTAATTTATTGGATTATGGGTAACACAAAGTAAAACGCATTCCAAGATGGCCGCCAAAGCACAGAGTGGCGGAACTCGACGATTGCTACAGAAACTAGAAAAGTCGATCGAAGACGGAGAATTCTACGAGGCTCATCAGCTTATAAGGACGCTGTACTTTAGGTCTGTCTCCTGTTATGTTTTGGTTAATCATTGCCGCACAGCAAAGTGAATCACATAGATAACGTACATTTATGTACATAGAGCTGAGCTGAGTTTACATGTTCCGTGTTATCATGGCTTGAATCAGTAACAGTTTCTAAACTGTGCCGTGTTTTAATCGTGTTATTGGGCTAAACTACAGAATATTGGGCCACTTATTTCCATGGCATTGAATAATGACAGTGCCTATTGTTATATGTTTCCTTCATCAAATCCGTTAGCTTCCGGCGACTAATGTACCGGTTGCAGTAGCCCTGTGATGCTCACAGTAGTTTTTCAGAAATACGAAGTATCAGTTTCTATCCCTGACAAGAACAATCGTGATGAAATGAACTATATGTTGATGTGGATGTGAAATCAAGTAAAGCTATGATCCTCGCAGTTGCATAGAGAAGCCCGAAAATTCAGGACTGGTGTGAACCCGTGACCTCGCAATTCCTGGTGCGACGCTCTAACCAACTAACTATGAAGCCACTTACATTGGGAGCTGGTTATTTGTGGGTTCTAATGTTCCTGTGATGAATGAATCAACAGTGAAATGATATATGAAATGAATCATACATTGAATTGCGATACAAAATGAATGAATGAACGATGAAATTATA
>NC_090877.1:24988781-25056281 GCF_036669935.1 Montipora foliosa | reverse complement strand
GATCCTTAAAGATCCTCAAAGAGTGACCGAGGATCTTACAAGGATCTTAAAAGGATCCTTGAAAGGATCTTAATAAAATCTTTGACAGGATCCTTAAAGATCATACTAGGATCTTTTGAGGATCTTTGAAGGATCCTTATAGTGATCTTGAAAGAAACATTAAAAGGATCCTCGAAAGATCCTCAAGGATTGTATGAAGATCCTTTAAGGATCCTAAAAGGATCTTCAGAGGTATCTTGAAAAGATCTTTATTGGAATCCTTAAAGATCCTATGAGGATCCTTCAAGGATCTTAAAAGGATCCTTAAAGTGATTTTGAAAGGATCTTTGTTACGATCCTTGAAAGATCCTATGAGGATCCTTCAAGGATCTTAAAAGGATCCTTATAGTGATCTTGAAAGGAACTTTATTAGGATCCTTGAAAGATCCTATGAGGATCCTTCACGGATCTTAAAAGGAACCTTAAAGTGATCTTGAAAGGATCTCTGTTAGGATCCTTGAAAGATCCTATGAGGATCTTTCAGGGATCTAAAAAGGATCTTTAGAGTGATCTTAATCCTTCAAGGATAAGGATGTTGTAAGGACCTTTATAGGAGTGAGGTGTATAAAATCCCTAAAGATCCTATGAGGTATTACGTACATGTACCCTCAAGTATAGTTAAGGCACCAAACTTTGAACATAAAATTAATCACGCTATACACGAATCAGTTAAAAAGAAAACTTTTATTCTGATGTAATCCACTGATTGTCGGAAATATCAGTAACAGATTACCTTGTTTGATGAACTCGTAATAGCTGCAGGCCTGGCCAGAAGCAATATGAAACAGTATACTCTCGAAATATCAAAGAATTCGTGTCAGCACGTAATCCTTTAAAAAAAGACCAGGGCTAAAATACAGAATTCAGGGCCACATCTAGAGACTCTAGTGACGAATCGGCTCGATCAGTATCTTTTCACATTCCTTTAAGGGTTAATTCGATGAGTCTGCTATGACTTTTGCTCACTTTTTCTTTAAAGTACAGATGAATCGGAGAGTTGTAATCCTCCGCCATCTTGGATAACACGCGAGAGATAAGACTGGAAACTAGTGAGCCGTTTCCCTTTTGGTCAGCAGTCACCAAGGATGGCTCCTCTTACAGTTCGGCGGTTTTATTTAAGTTTGAATCAACGAGCATGTTTTACGCTTTAAATACCGATTCAAAACGAGGAAATGCGTACAGCAATCCAAGTGCAAAGGTAGGCGCTCATTATAAGCAGATAATATTTGAGTTGATGACTTATTGTCCTTAAAAATGACGATAAACTAATTCGGCTAACTCAACCAATTCAAATCTCTCGGGGTTAAGATTCTTTGTGTGTTGAATTTGCATGACAATGAAGCATTCACATTTAAAATGATATGGAAATACTGGAACAAAACGTTTTATTCCGAAAAGATTTTAATTGCGTACAAAATTGAGTTAGCCGAAATTCGAACTTTTCAAACTTCAAGTCCCAAAATAATTTGACATGTACAGGCATGCAAGGATTATGATTCGGCTTACTTGCTATAATCCTGTAAAAAATAGGTGAATCTCTAACGAGATTATTAATAAGGTTTACATCAAAAGAGTGGTTGTTGCAAATTATATGATTGGCAAAGGATCCCTTCCATTCTCTGTAAATGCTACATGTGTCTGAGGTTCATAGCAATTTTCAAAGGTTAGGTGATACACATTTATTTCCACTTCCACAGCATGACTTGCGAGTACATGTGGAATTCATGATAATCAATATTAGTAATTTGCCCTTATGGTTTTGTTTTTCTTTCAGGATGCGTAACTGCACAATATTCAGAAAAAGTTCTAAAAAAGCAGCCTCAACCGACAATAGCACCAAATACTGAGTGAAGAAAAAAATTAGTCATGAAAAGATCGATAAAATGAAATAAATACAAATGTGTTAGGTAAAATCAAACCTTATTGTACATGTACTTGTACTTGTAATGTTTCTCTTTCGCTGTTTTTCTAGGTTACAATTTAAGGTTTTTGTCTTATTTTTAAGAAACATTTTCTCGATAAAAATGGCTGTTTGTGAAAATATTTTGAATATTCCCAGCCATATCTTCAATATTAATGAGTACTTGATAAAAACTGTATGAGTATCTATATTTTATCTCTATTGTTTCTATGATTATTAATATACATTCAAGTCATATTATAGGTAATTTTAAGAAATTGGTTTACTGTACAATGTATGCAGCTAAACTTTTAATTCATGGATAACCATGTGACCAAATAACTCCGAAAGCTACTATGATTGTCATTTGGATAAGATGTGAGCAAAGTTGTCAGAGTTTCAATGTTAAAACAACAATGTTGTCAAAGGCAACTTGATCCACATCAAGTCTGTGAAAAACAATAGTCAATGCATCATTTGTTCAGGTTTGTTAGATTTTTATTGTATTCTTCCCATCCCTTTGACCCAGGAGTTAGTGCACATTTTTGAATAACGAGCCAGGGTGATAAGGGTTCGCCTTACCAAACTTCACTTGCATCTTACTCAAGTGACAATCGTAGTGTGTGGCTGTTTTTCGTTCAGTTCAATAAATAATGCTAGCAAATAAAGTCGGATATTGATTTCCCATGATTCATCATTGTTATTTTACTTCAATCATACTTAGCATTGTAACATAAATAGTTTACAGACAAATGAAGCATTTTATGTATACTATTGAAGTTTCTCTTCTACAGAAAGAAAGCTCCTTTTTCCAGGTGTTTAAATAAAATAATTTTGTACATCAAACTGCAGTCTAATAAGTGCAATTCAGGGTGAGAAGGTGGACAATAAAATTAATAATCTTTGCTAAGTTCCTGTAAAGTCCTAAATGATATTTACCGGTAAACATAAACATCCTCAAGGATCTTGCACATGATCTTGGCAAGGGTTTTTGAAGATCCTCAAGGATCTTGCACCAGATCTTTGAAGATCCTTAAGGATCTTGGATATGGTTTTTGAAGATCCCCAAGGATCTTTGGTTGGTTCCTTCAACATCCTCAAGGATCTTTGATGATCTTCAAAGATCTTGGTCAGGTTCTTTAAAAATCCTTGAGGATCTTGCACAGGATCTTTGAAGATCCTCAAGGGTCTTGGACAGGATCTTCAAAGATCCTCAAGGATCTTGGACAGGATCCTCGAAGATCCTCAAGGATCCTTGAAGATCTTGGCAAGGATCTTTGAGGATCTTGGCAAGAAAAGCTAAGATCTTTAAGGATCTTCAAGGATCCTAGGTAGGATCCTTGAGGATTCGAGAAAAGATCCTTAGAAAGATCCTCAAAAAGATCTTTGAGGAGTCTTTAAGGATCTTCAAAGATCCTTTAAAGATTTTCACCAGGGATGTCTTGTATCCATGAGATGTAAAGTTTTTATTTGATGCCCCCTCTAATAAATGCCGTCTGTCTAATAGATACCCTTCATGAAGTGGTGAATGGTCACGATTCCATTCAATTATGACCATTATTGTAATGCCTTTTTTCAATCAGTGATTGAAAAAAGGCATTACAATAATGCATGTGGCATCAACGAAAGGCAACATCCTGTTGTTATCTCAATGCTCTCCCATCCAGATAGTAACTCTGTCTGACTGGGATTAACTTCAGTGAACTTTTGTTATGAAATCTTCTTTTATTGAGGAGTTTAAATGGGAAGACTCTCACTGAATCAAGCTGTTAGTTGGTATTATTCAGAGACTAGCCAAGGGCATAGTATTTCAATCCTGTTATATGAGTCATAGCACTTGGCACTTATTGAAACCATCTCAAGAACTGTACATGCTCTTATCCTCGAACTTCATTCTTATAAGATTGTTTCTTTGCCTTCCCCTCTTCTTTGCTTCCAATAAGTGACTGTGGAACGCACTGCTGAGATCACTGCTGTTTAATTAACTCATTCACAACTCAGGCACCCTAGGACACCCCCCAGTTGATGAGTAAAATAATTTGGCGTAAGACAGAGTAAAATCTGTTAAGTCTCCCTCCCAGGAGTCAATGGGTTAACTGGAGTGTCATACTCAGAGAAAAACCTCTGTGCAGAGAAGACAGCCAACTGACTAATTTCACATGTGATGTGAAACCTCATGGTAATAAAAACGGGGACACATTGGTGTCAGTCGAGTGCATTACGTCATACCTGCTCCAAAATTTGAACACTAGACTGACTGAACAAAGATGAGCGACAAGGAACAATGACATGAACAATAACATTGCTGAACACCATTTACAGACAAACCACAGATTCAACTGGGACATTGCTGAATACATTACCTACAGCACTAACTACTACATTTACCAACTGATCATACTGGAAAGCTGGTTTATCACCTTAGAACAGACACCACTAAACTGATGCCTACAACTTCCTGTACCCTACAAATGACTTATTGACGACATCAACAAAAAACAAACAACACAATGAATGATTTATTCTATCACAGTACTGCCTGGCATATTCTATGATACACATACAGACCTTAGAACTGTAGACGAAATATACCAATAACTGTTTAATTAATCTTCACAACCAATTACATCTAGGCTCAACTGACAGTCGACCAATAACATCACAAGCAAGTCGTCCAATGACATCTACGACCAGAGTTTTCATAGTTATCTACTGACGTTACTACCGGTACTTGACTCTGAAGATGACTTCCGCTCAGGTTGTCGAAGCATCAGTCAATGCCATGTTAAACAGTCCTTTTCAGGACTATACTCACCTGGATGATCATACTTTGCTTAATAATTATGATATGACTCCAGGGTTCAAACCATTTACAAACTTATCATTATTTAATATCCAGCATGTTAACCCATTGACACCTGAACTGCCCTGGGGCCCGTTTCTCGAAAAACCCGAAACTTTACAGGCCATTTACGGGTGTCACAATTCCCTCTTTATCTCAAGAACGGAGAGGATGTGAGTCGTCAAACTTTACAGTCAGTTTGCATTTTGTTACCTTGAAAACATGTTAAAAGATCGGCGTTCCTGAACAAGTGGTTGGCAGGTTCACAAATGGCTTTTCGGGCCCGGAAAGTTTTCGGGACTTTCGAGAAACGGGCCCCTGGACCGCCACCATTGACAAGTAAAATCATCTGGTGTAAGACAGAGTAAATCTATTAAGTCCCACTCCTAGGAGTCAATGGGTTAAATTAATAATGAGGTGTTTGGAAAACTGCCTTTTGTGCTACTTTTGATAACTGTATTTAGAAAGGAGTAGGGCTGTAGCTGTGATGGGACTTGTTTCCAGCTGCAGCACTGTTTCATGGGTTCTTTTTCATTTATCTAGCATAAGATTTACAGAGAGTGTAATTGCAGGTTGAAGGTTAGGGGTGTGGGTCACCCAAACCTTGACACCCTTCACAAGATTTGTTTGTTCTCCCCTTTATCACCCTTTTATCACCCAGGTGCTCTGGTTGTCTCCTCTCTTCTCAAACCATCATTTCTTCCAAATCAACATTGATCGAGATAAGGGAAGAATGTGAGTAACCCAGTGAGTGCATGCCTTGATTGTCATATTCTCTCACTTCTAGGTATATGGCTCAAGGATGTTACAAGGATGCTATAGATACTGTACACAATGGAGCTTGTTTATTCTTAAAACATAAACAGGTAAGATACATATATTTACTGAATAGGTGGAATGGTATTTCATTCCTGATAAATAATATTAGATAGTCTAAGAGAATAACAAAGAGGCAATACAGTATGTTATCTTAAGTCAGCAGCAATGGATAAAAAAAAAATGTGCTCATGTACAATGATTCCCTGCATTTTTCAGTGCATTTGCAAACTTCTTGTTGCGATCATCCCTTACGGTTTTTTGGTTTTGTGAGTTCTTCTTTTGCTTTTGATGATATTCACTCTGCAGATGTAAACACTGCTTAGTCTCAGCCCCGGACACGGGGTTTAGAGGCTAAGCATCTTATTGAGGATTAGGGTGGTCCCAATGACTGCTGCTGCATGCATTCCTCCCTACACATCTGGAATCCCGAAATCTTTCAAAGAACCCTCCACCCACCAGACGCGTGACACCCAACCAACAGCATGATCTTTGTCAATTCCCGATGTATCTATCTGATTTCCTTTGTGAGAGGGGACTAGTTGGTGATTTTTGTCATCCTCTTTATTAATTTAACCACAGTTCTATCCCTGGGCACATGCCCACTCCTGAGCTGCTCGATCCATCACATTAATGTCTGAACAATGTTCCATCTTCAGTGTTGTCACGATGCTCCTATCTCACAAGATCTTCTCATTCCCATCCTCTGATGCCCTTACCTCATCCAGAACCTCCTTGTACCGCACATCAGCACACTTCACACCATAATTCCCGGAAAGCTCTCAGTACACCACCAAAACATCTGATCATGCTCCTCCAATATTCCCTCTCCACTCACCACATTCCCAACCGACTCCACTTTAGATCTGCATGCTACTCCTCAATAATTATTGTGGCCCTGAAAAAACCTTGTTTGCAAAGCCTGCTCCTTTTTCCTTCATAAATCTATTATGAGTTATTGAATTTATTGTTTGTCAACTAGGAGGGAAGTGCTAATGATTTGGCGATGTTGATGCTAGAGTGTTTTCATCAAGCACAGATACCAGTTGCAGATGATGTCGTGAATAAAATTAGAAATGTATTTGAACTTTATGAACCTGGATCAGTAGACCGATATGGGTTTATGACAGCCGCTTTAAAGTAAGTGATTATGTTTTTTGTATACAGGTATGGTGTATTGGCAGTGGTTGTCCTGATAAATCCTTGGTTGCTCATTAGGAACCCCCTTATGATGAAACACATGCCATGATAAGACATCTGGTGTTGAGATGTACATGTAATCATGTGGCGATTGACCTTGAATATATCATGGGTCTTAGTGTGCGCCTGTGGTTTTTTCTCGAAGTCTGGGCGTGCACTGGTACCATTGGCCGTATATACCTAAGATTCAGCCAATGTTTGACATATATACATGGGTTGTATTATAGACTCTGTCGGCAGTCACTGGAATGTTTTAATTTACACAACAAAATTTGGTGATTGAGCTCATTGTCATTTAAATGAAAGTAAGCAAAAAATAATGTAAGGAAGTTCTGTGACATTTCCCTTGGACCAAGACTAGTTTTACATGGCCTCAGCAAGTTATTAAGTGCTTTATATAAAAATCAAGAAGGCCTTTAAGTCTGCAACTCTGCTAAATCATCAGCTGCAATCACATCATTCAATCTTGTTCTTCAACATTCTATATTTTACAAGTACCGGTATTTGTCATGCGCTTCTTTTACTCTATAGATTTTGTGGCTTGGTTGCTAAGCTCTTAAGATCTAGCGTTTGAGAATTGGAATTTTGTTTTGCTTTTTCCCATGTTTCGTTAGCCTGATTTTTAAGATTGTGTGTTGCCAGCTTTTTCTGCTCACTTGATGATATTTTAGAATAAAATAGATGTTAATGCTGGTAAGCAAATACTGGGCAGCGCCTGGGAGGAGAGCGTGACTTCCCATCATGTGACTACCTTATTTGGCTATTTCATTCATCCCGCCATGCGAGCCTTCTCAGTTTGACATTTCCAAAGCTCAACTAGTTCTGTTTTTTTCCGTTCAGCAATTTAATCCCTCCCTCCCGCCCGTTTTGCTTTCTGGTTCTCTTGTATTTTATTTTATTTTTTCCTTATGAGCTTCTGTAACCTATTTAAGAGTTCTTAATTGCTGCCTGCGGCACCCCTTCAGCCCTGTGCTGAAGCCCCATTGGGGAGGGAGTATATTGTTACTTTGCTGGACTGGGTTAACTTGGCCCCAGGACATTATGCCAGCCACTGTGCCCGCCTTGCAATACAGGCATGAGGCACCCCCTCGGCTAGTTGCCGAGGCCCCTCATCCGGTGGTCCATACCGGCGGTGGGTATTATCCGCGCCTTGCCAGTGCATTCCCTGCCCCTCGTTTACGCCCAAGTTGTGTGTATTGTCTTTTATTGCGCACCAAAGCATTAACGTGACTAAAGTGGGCGGCTCAACTGACTTTTTAATAGAACGTACCAGTTGCTAGCGGGCTACCTTTGGCTTCATTCCCTTACTGAGCCTGCCAAGTTCGTCAGAAATATTATTAAAATTATGAGCAATGAGTTCTGTGTGAATTTACATGAAGGATTTTGTTTTATAATGTTTTATTTTTAATAGCAATTTAATAATTTTTTTAACAAATAAAGGATAATTTAAATAATTATTTTTTTATTATCATGACAAGTTTTCAAATTTGTATTTTATTAACAAGGGAATGTTTGTGTAACAATACTATGAGAAACATTGAAATAAAAATAACCATTATTATTGTTGTTTTTTTTTTTTTTCAGATGGACATCAGATACAGACCCATCCCTTAAATACGGACACCCTAATCTTCACCTGACATGTGCACACAGATTTTGGAAAGGTGTGGATTGATTTTTAACTTTCATAATAATAATCTTGAACATGGTTGTGGAATATTAAGGTCTTGAGGTTTTCTGGTCACAGTATTGTTCAACATGTAGGGTCTTCAAAACACATTCTAGAATTAACTTAAGTCATAAAAATATGATTAGCACAAAAAAACCTGGCAGACACTAATATTATGTACCAGACAAGAAGGTCGTGGACTTCATGAATTTTACCCTTTTTGAGAGAACTGTATTACTTCTTTTGAATGGGTAGAAAATGTACTTACTGTAAATGTTCTTTTATAAGCAAAAATATGTGTTGTGTTGATCTGTTCAATGTGAGTGACTGGTAATTAATTACTAGTGTATATTTATTTATCATATCGATATTTTTATCATTCCCCCATTACAAAATCACAGGTGTTGAAGTCACTCATCTCTTAAGCCAGTTGTTGCTTGAGTTGTATTTGTCAAAGGATCTATATCTTCTTTATCTATCTGAATTGCTGCCTCTGATTTTGTCACAGAAAAAAACTTCGGTGATTCCCAATACCACTTTTTGTTTACGTCTGATGGACATCAGTGTGCAGCAATGTTGGTGGAAAGTGCTACGACCAGGGGATTCCCAGGAGAGGCAGATCTATTTATTGCACAAGCTGTTCTACAGTATGTGTCCTGTCATAAGGGTAAAATGTACAGGATAAAAAAGAAAATCCAGAAGATGAAATTAGCAGATAAACCTTTGATGATTTTTTTGACGGGCTCAAATATCATCCTAGTAGCATCTACAGTACTTTTAATTATTAAAAACTAGATAATTGGATAAGTAGGATTCAAACTCAGTATCTCTTCCTTCAGAGGCAATCACGATTACCACTAAACCATGGAAGACTACGTAACAGATTGACAGGGAAATGTGTATTAAAGAATTGTGTGCGTGACCGGAAACAAGTTTTTGTGTTTTCAGTGCTTGCAATGATATATCTGGTTATTGTCTGACTCATATCACATATCATCATTTTATAGTTCTCCCAGTATTGTTAAGAAAAAGTATTAAACATTTTTAAATACCATGGTAGAGACTTGTAAAGCATCTGCTTACTGGTTTTGATTGGAATCAGTGCCATTAACAACAAATAGCCAACTCTCTGCTACCCTCTTCATTGGCTATCTATGATCTCATATCCAATGCACCCTGTGGAATAACAATATTATTGTTAATAGCCAATCTTAAAACATTGTAATAATTAAGATTTTTAAGCCTATTAGCCTTTTCTTGCATTTCCCTCAGTGTCAGGAACAAGATGCTTTTGTCATGAAATTATTGATAATATGACTTCTGTTTTCAGATTTTGTCAGAAGTGCCTGTATGACTGTAATTTTTGGAAATGTGCGTTATGTTAAGTCTTAACTTGACACAACCCAGCACAGTTTACATTATTATTGCAGCTCAAGTTTTGACTATAGTTGCAGGCATGGGAGTGTTTTTATGACTTTATCTCCTTGCCTTGCAGATTTCTTTGCTTACAGAATTTTATTACAGCCAATACAGTATTTTCCAAGTACACAGCACAACATCCAGATTTCTCTGGTCTGGGACCTCCATATCAAAAGCCACTTCTAAATTTTGTTTGGTTCTTGCTTTTAGCTATAGAAAGGTTTGTCTATTCTTCAGTAAATAATTATTGTTAGTATAATTACATAGGTGATTATTATGTGATAATCACCTAAATGGTTTTTTCAAAATGGCGGCAGATGAAGAAATTAATAATAATAATTGTTTTAAAGAAAATGCGTATTTTCAAATAATCACCTTTGTACAGGTAATTATACTAAAGCAATTATTCACCACAGAATTCGTCTCAGTTTTTAGTCACCGATATTCCCCTCACCTTCGGCGAATAATAATCATAACTATAGTGCTTGAAATTAAAAAAAATTCCATGTCGTCTCTGTTTCAAAAGCCAGGCAACTAAACCCATAAATTTGGTTGCCCATTCAGAAGCCCTCTACAATTAAATGCACGCCATGTTGAGATGCAATTGCATGGTGTTGGAGCTTGAGTATCCCATAGTTCTAAGTGTGCATCTGCTTTTTTTTTTGTGTGGAAGTCTGGGTTTAAGTTTTAGCATTTTCAAAATGGAGACTTCAATCTCTGTCGAGCTACATGTGAATTCTCCTATCTGACAATTTTTTGTAAAAGCCACAGATATTCAAAACAAGGGAAAATGCTCAACTGCGGCAAATTTATTAGTGTTAACTTCACACTACTATCAGACACTGACAAGAGAAAACTGTCAAGTGAGTCAGGTGCTGCTTATGTGATACATTTTCTATTTTTGACTGGGTTGTCCGTTGTTTTTTTCTTCAAGCAAGCAACCAACCATTTCATTTTACTAAAAACTAGTTGCCTGAGAGACTTTCTGGTCATCTGGGACAACCGGGCTACCGCTAATTCCGAGCACTGCATGAGTATTGTTACATAGCTGGACATTTCCCATTGCAGTGCAGCCCTTAATTCTTCATTATTATCCAGTGGTTTCACTAAGTACCGACCACCAGATGAAATCGTCGGCTACTTCATTCAGAGAAGTCAGCTACTTTTTTCTCAATTGAATTAATTAAGGACAGATTCTTTCAAACCCTTAGATTGAGTTTCATTTTGACACAATGACAACAGGCAGTAGTTACTCTACTGAAACCAGTGGCCAGCTTTAAATTTCATTAAAACCCCTGGTTATCTTTATGTTACATATACTGTAACATCTAACAATGAATATATCATTTCATTCATTGATTCATTCACCAGGGGAATATTTGAACCCCAAATGACCTGCTCCCAAAATCAGTGGCTTCATAGCTCAGTCGATAAGAACATCGCACCGGCATTGTGATATCATGGGTTCAAACCCAGTTAAAGTCCTGAATTTTTCAGGCTTCTCTACGCAATAGCTGAAATTGCTTTCATGACTGCGAGTATTATAGCTTCACTTAATAAAAACTGTTTCACCAGGTAATCTCTGAAAAGGCAGGATGTCAGACGGTAACATTGTAATGTTACCAGTACAACAGAGTAGTAATAATTTTCTCTGATACAAATTTGAAGGTTGTTTCCTTCACAATGTTCAAAGTTGAAAAATCACCTGGTCACAGCTGTGGTGGTGGGAAAAAATTGGTGTTCAAGTGCATCATCTGATTTTACTGGTTGTTTGAATTTCAAGTGATTATTGTTGGTTTTCAGGAAAGGTAGTCTAAGTCAATTTACAGTGTTGTGTGAAAAATATCAACCTTCCATTGAAAGAGATCCAGTCTACAAAGAGGTATGTTTTGCCTCTATGATGAAAAATTGTAAATAGCATGCTAAAATAAAAGCCATTTTTTAATTTTAAATACAGTGATCTCTTCAGTCTTGTCTGATTAAGCTTTTCATAAAACAAAACAGTATAATTACCAAAAGCAAGATGAAAATCCTGTTGTTCCCTTTAATCATTACAGTATGTGCATAATCTTTTTCGCCTCGAGCAGGCAGAATTCTGCGAATCCTGCAATCTGATTGACTCTGGGAATGAGCGGAATTTTTCTATGTTGCCCACCAACTCGGGCAGAATCCTTCTCCTGGGTGCATGAGCTTGTGTGATGAGCTGGTGTTAGGACCAGAAATAGATTTTTTGAAGCCTTTTTAGTGTTTTTAAAAGTAACGGTGTTGCTATACAGTATTGCATGATATTTCTCTTTTGAAAATGAACATCGCAGGCCAGGCCAGCCTTAAGCAATGTTTCCCAGCCAGCGCATCATTTTAGGAAAAAATAAATAAACAGGTTATTCACCGGTTTGTATAGGGAAAAACTGTACCCTTGGTCTCAAGTACAGCCCTCGGCCTGCGGCCTTCAGCCTTGGGCTGTACTTGAGAACTCAAACATAGTATTTCCTTATACGGACCTCCCGGCCAGTGAAAAAGATATATTTGTTTGCTTTTTTATAAAATAATGATATTTGATAATATTATTACATTTTATCCACAAAGAAAATGTGCTCTTCAATGATAAATGATAATATTACTCATCATCATTATCATTATCATTATACCTCTGAAGTGCTGTGTGCTTCATGATTGGCCAAGTTAGTGCAATTTGGTCCCACAAGATCAAAGGTCATTTTTTGGTGTTTTATCCCATATAATAAATCCTTTGTTGACCAAGCTTGTTCGGTCAAGATGGCTGGATATTGGTCTCTTTTTTTGCGTGTTTATGGACCTTGACTATAAACACACAAAAAAAGAACTTGGCAAATATCCATCCATCTTGACCGAATAAGCTTGGTGAATAAATCCATTTAATGCAGTATGGATAGTCAGTGTTCCAGGTATTGTAAGAAGAATAGAGACTCACTTACACTGAACCCAGCTGAGCCCATTCACATTCCTCTGGGTGCCTAGTCTCCTTAGCAGCAGTTATTAGGGTCGTCACGCAACGCTCCTCCCGAGCGTTGCGTGACGACTCTAATAACGGCTGCGAAGGAGACTATTGGGTGCCCCTTCTCAATGTAAAAAAAACTTGTCTGAAACGCTAGATAGATAGTTGTTGTTCATTGAATTACAAATATTTACAAGTATTTTCATTTCTTGCTGACTCTGTGTTGCAGTATCTGGACAAGATCGGTCAAGTATTCTTTGGACTACCACCAAAGCCATCAAACAGGGGCATGATGGAAGGCATCTTAGGTGAGCCCTCTTTGTGCTTTTTGCTTTTATGTCTACTCAAAAGCTATTTGCCCTTCCTTGCTATTGTAATTAAGGAGATGGCGAGTGTTAACCTCGTTAAATGTAATATTAGATGTTTTTTAATTACTTCTATTTTGTGCGTGTGCCCTTTAACCTATTTGTCTTCTTGGAGAGCCACTTATAGACTTGCTCTTCTTAAAGCCTGATGTGTTTATTCGTCAATGGGAAACCCTCTGAGGCGAAAAGGTTGTTCTTGTAGAGAAACGCCGTTCCACAGACACGTGGATAATAGAGAGTGTTTGCACTGTATCAGGCCCTAGTTAACTGAAATGGTTTGTGTTTCCTAATCTGAGAAAAGAATACAGAAATACTTTCTGTATTCTTTTCTGGCAACCAATTATTGGTCTGAATTCGGCTATATAGAATCTGTTAACTATTAATAGACAAAAACCAACTTAAATGTTGTGTGCTGGCAAAAATTTGTTTGTAGGTTCTGCTGTTTAGAAGTTGATCAAAAAAGGAAAATGTACGCTTTTCTTTCACGCGTTACGTGCTTGAAAGATCAACCTCGTTTTTGGGGTCTTTTTCTTCCCCTCCCCTGAGGTGGGAAATAGGGGGGACGGGAAGAAGAGCGACCCCGGGAACCAGGTCGCGCAAGAAATGGGCGAAATTCTTGTTCACATTTTCGTGCGTTGCTATTTCTCATGTGTCTATTTTTGTTATTCGCGTTGCAGCGAAGTGCCCACAGGGTAGGTTCAAGGTGACGACTGTTATGATAAGAACCTTGTTTTAGCTAAAGTGCCATTTGAACAAACAGGAGAAAAACTAGAGAACAATCAATATAGACTGATCATGGAAATCCGCTGTACACTTTTAAAAGGATGCTCAAGCCTGTTTTATCATTTTCAAGAAACTACTATTAGAAGGATTGAAACTGTTTGAAGTAAGGATAATGTTATGGTACCATATGAAAAGCCAATAATTTAACAAGGTGCCTTCATTCATGTGACGTGAAAGGTTAGCGTAGCAACAAAAGAATCCCTCTAAAATTAACCAATATTCAAAGGCCTGTTTACACGGTACGTTTGCACGCGTAATTTTTTTAAGTATTTATGCGCATTACTCACTCGCTAGTGATCCGGGTTCGGGTCCTGGCCGGGGACATTGCGTTGTGTTCTTGGGCAAGACACTTCACTCCCACTGTGCCTCTCTCCACCCAGGTGTATAGATGGGTACTGGCGAAAATGCTGGGGGTAACCCTGCGATGGACTGGCATCCCAACCAAGGGGGAGTAGAAATACTCCCAGTCGCTTCATGCCACAGAAACCGGAGATAAGCGCCTGCCTGATGGGCCTCTCTAGGCTCGATACAGAGACTTGACTCACTCGCATACCCTTTGATTGACAAGGCGATTTCTCTCGGAGTGTCGGCCCGACTTCAAAAAATCTGTTACACTCGGGCCGATACTCCGAGAGAAACCGCCATGTCAGTCAAAGAGTATGCGAGTGGATAATGCGCATAAATACTTAAAAAACTAAAGCGTTCAAAATGGCGGATACTAAAAGGACAACGGGAAGATCTTTTGAGGAAAAATGACACGTTTCACGCAATGTACACGGTACGATTTATCGGCCCGACAAATCGTACCGTGTATCATTAAACTGATGCTTACATCTCAGAAGCAAACACGTTGACACCAACTCTTACAGCTGGAAAGTGATGATTAGTCTGAGGTAAAACCCTGTACCAAGTTAAAACATATTCTCTGGACAAGATTCATAGTATCTTCACAATTGCAAAATTTTAAGGTGGCTATGAACCCGCTCCAGAGAATATAGAGGATATTACATGGCCGCGTGGAGATACGAAATTTCTCTTCGGGTGTGAAAAATATTTCACCAGTGAGCACAGCGAACGAGTGAAATATTTCTCAACACAAGAAGAGAAATTTCGTATCTCCAAGCTGCCATGTAATATACCTTATTCCAAAATGGCCGCTGATTTATGCGGATATAAATTGGCCCTTGTTGCCTCGTTCAAGATAAAATATTCTTTTGAATTTTAAAGTTAAGAACGAGGCATCCAGGGCTTATTTGAATAAAAACAACAGAATATTTAAATGGCGTCCATTTTGGAATAAGGTGTATATTATATTTATTATATAAACACCAATGAAATACTAAATCATTTCACAGGCACGATTTTCATATGTAACCATAGAAACAGTGATCTTTTCATGTGTGAAAATAACATGTTATCTTCACGTTTGAGGGTATCATGTCTTCGCGCGAAAGCTCAGTTGGTATTTCATTGGTGTTTACATAATAAATTTTAATACTTTGCAGAGAGCTTTATCTCATCCTCCTTATCACTTTTCATCACTAAATAATGAGGGTCACCGGGTTCGTTGTTAAGATCTGTGAAATGTAGGGTGTGTTAAGGGTTATCTTTTGTTGTTATGGTCACCTATTTAAGTCACATCAATGAGTGCATATTGTGAAGTAATAATTAGAGTTTCACGTGGTACATAGACGTGAAACAGTTGTTTAGACTCAATCCTACTAATAAGACATCCCCTTGAAATTGTTGAAACTGGTTTGATCCACCTTAACCGCCTGCAGTCTCTGTTCTCTTTCAGTCGTGTGCAATTCTGAACTTGTGACGGCAGGAGACAGAGAGACTGAGAGCAATTTTGTATCAGGTTTTTTTGGTTTAAATAGGCCATTTCCGAGTTCATGTCTGCCTCCTGTTCAAGGCGAGTCTAAGTGCGAAGTTTTTGTTAATTGAAAATTAGTTTTTATTCATATGTAAACTAGAACTAATTACCATCACAAAAACTTCGCACTTAGACTCGCTTTAAAGAGAAGGCAGACATGAACTCGGAAATGGCCTATTAACGTAAAATTGTTGTTGTTTTTTTTACTGTAGGAGACTTAATGCAAAGTTTATTGGACGAAGGAAGCAGCAGTGCGTCGGCTTCGAACTCAACTTTTATCGAGTCTGAAGAAGTGGACTAAAGATTACCATCGAACTTTTATAAGCCATGAATACTTGACAAGGCATATCCGTAATTATGTCTCAAAAATCGTTGGACTGTCATTAATTTCTTGACAGACAATCTTGCGATCCTTCGACGTGATGGCCGGTGCGCTAGCTCGTTTGTCTAGTCTCGCACCTTTTAATAAATCGGCAGCACGCCTTTGTAACGGAGCCTGGGAAACACATAGCTGACAGATCGTCTTCGTACTGAACTAGAAATTTTCCAGCAATGGACCGTGGCACAAATGAACCTCATTCTGGTTCAAGGATAGAGTCTCTTGCTTCCCTGAATGCATCAAGGCATTAATTTTGGATATCTATGTTGTGGACAATACTGGTTAGGATTGTTATCCTGTAGAAACATTAAATTCACGGAAAATCAGAGCAAATTCCTTTGTAGTTGCTAATTTAGGAGTCCATGACCCGTAGCGTCAATTTCCCAAATAAACCAAACGAGTCAATTTAGTTATTTTGACCCACTTTTATCATGGAAATTTGTCAACAAATCTTGCAAAAGTTTGCATTCTCCAAGCTACGACAAGTTCTTTTGGTTCGTCCCGCAGTTCCTAGGGGGGAAAGATTGCATAAAGAGCCAAAACAATGGCTGCATTTGAAGTTATGGATTAAATGGCTCCAGCTTCCCGATAACGTAACGTTAAAAAACAAGATCTTCGTAATTCAAAGACAATTGTTAAAATAAAAGGACGCGAGCAAAGCCTGACCCATGGATCTGTAACCTGTGTTGACTGCGGACGATAAGACTTCTAGCGAATCTGCACGGTAAAAACCTGTATAGAAGAACCTGGATTTCTTGGCTTTGGACGAAACAGCCTCTAAGATTTCAGGGTGGGCGGGAGATTTTATTATTTTGCACCAAAAAAAAAAACAATGAACCACGAGCATGTGTTTGACCCTTCCATAACAGTATTAAATAGCTTTAGCACCCAACGTTTTTGAGACACCGACGGCAACCGGAAGTGAGCCGTTTTCCCTTTTAACTTGTCTTCACACAACCACATTTGTATTGCTTAGTATCGTTTCTCTATTAGAGAAGCTTAGTTTCAAAATCTTTGAGAGACTACTGTCTTCACTGCTAGCAGAAGTCTCTCACGCTCTAACGGCGAAAAACAAGACGATTTTTTAGCGTTTACTCGGAATACCATTTTTCGCAGAGGTTGATACATTTTGGAAGGTTTAGGAGCAAACTAGAGGGATGAAATAGACTAAAGCGAAAAGAAGTAAATTTTCTGCAGCGATTGAAGTCCGGATGGCTCATTCATAACAACGGATATATGGGTGACCTACTAGCTGTGGGAATACTTTGATTTGGTACAGGTTATCGGATCGGAAATACCGGATGATCATCAAAGTGAAACCGGTGGTGATGTAAGGGAGAGGACAAATAAGAGCTAAAAGAAACTACAAAATTTCGGGCATTTCCAACACCGCTGCTGGGAGTTCTGTACTGACGATTTCATCATGTTGTCAACAGGCAAGATTAGAGTAATATCTTAATCATAACAGTTGCAGAAGGCTGAATCCAGCATTGCTGTTGTATTTGCATCATTTGTCATCACTCAGAACATGGGCTTGAGTTTCTGAATCGGTGAACGACATTTCACACTGAAGCCCCGACACAGCACCCATCCCTTTGGTTGCTCCACTGCATGTTGTAAAACCATGGGAGGCGCGGTGGCCTCATGGTTCGGGTCCTGGCCGGAGGACATTGTGTTGTGTTCTTGGGCAAAACACTTTACTCTCACGGTGCCTCTCTCCACCCAGGTATACAAATGGGTACCGGCGAAATGCTGGGGGTAACCCTGCGATGGACTAGCATCCCATCCAGGGGCGAGTAGACATACTTCTAGTCGCTTCATGCTACGGAAACCGGAGATAAGCGCCTGCCTGATGGGCGTTCTGGCTCGTACGCAGTGACTTTACCTTTATGTTGTAAAACCGGATGTTCATCGAGTTCTGTAGTAACTGAGGCTCTTTGAAGCCTCGGTCTCGCATAAAGCCTCTCACTCGACACCACGAATGTTTCTATTTCTTGTTGTTGCAAAAAATAGTTCCGTTAAAGTGGTACTATGATCAAAAAAATCAAATTTTTTTTCTTTGGATTTCAAAACTATGTTAACTAAACACGAAGTGACCCAAGTTGTAAGCCTTAATTAATGTCAAAAAGCCACTTGTTTATTTTAACTGGAATTTTCCTATTTAATGGCGTGCTATTACTAACTTTAATATCTTGAGAGAGCTGGATCGCAGAGAAAATGATGTCAAAGACTCACTAGTTTGAGAACGCAAAGAGTTTGTACGCAACTGAATTAACATGCAGCACGGGAGTTTCGGGCTTTCAGATTTTTAAACTCGTGTTTTGCATACATATTAAACTGCGTTTCCACGCTGAAATTTTAAGCCATTGAGTGAATGACGTCACTTTTCCCTAAATACAACCCGTCCAGTCGGTCACACAACATCGCTTATCTCGTGACATTATCATGTTTGAAACTGCTGGAGATCCACCCTGCGAGCAGAGCCTCTTTTTGTCTTTTCTTTACTGAGGAGGAGAAACTTCAAATCAAACAAGAGAAAGGTTCTGCTATCAGGGTGCTGGAGATTTAGACTTCTTGCTTAGTTTAAACGCGTACTGGCCTCGATAATCGCAAAGGCTTGCAAAAGACGTTTTACCATGTAATAACAGTACTTTGAGGCTTGACGAACTTTAGCCAATTCCAGTTCACTTTAAATGTGATACAGTGAACACCATTTAAGGCATTTACGATCGCCTCATGAAGTATTTTTACGGTCGACCTGTAGCATCACCTAAACTGCGAACTGAAATTGGCCCGATTTATTGCCATTGCATGGTGGCGTCATCTGTCTTTTTCAGACTTTGCTCCGGAGCTTGAGATTCAAAGAAGTGTTCCATCCCTTGCAAGCTGTTATACTGCCACGCGTGAGTGGCACACGAAAGGATAAAACCAGCCCTCACGTCTTACTCGTGCGCGTCACCACACGTATCCGGATATTTTCGAAATAGTTTCTTCTCCGCATATGAAAAAATCTGCGTCCACACGTAGCGTTTTGGAATCAAATTCGCCTGTTCACACGATTCAAAAACGCTAACCTCCACCTACAGAGCACTCCGCATAGCACGTACCCATGCGCTCTCTCTCTCTCTCTCTCTCTCTCTCTCATTCGAAAAACTCCGTTTTCACACGATAAACCTCCGCAAAAATGTACAGTCTGGAGAGTGTTTTCGAAAAGCTTCGTTTTCGGTGTCCGAAAACGCCGCATTCGTGTGAACGGGAGGCCAGCTGATGGAGGAAAAACTATCCGGATACGTGTGACGGGGCCTCAGTTTATCGAATAGTTCTTATATAGAGATTACTTTATGGAAACTGCACGCGTACGATTTTTGTTCACGAGTTGAGTAGTACTAGATAACAAACGAGTAAGCGCAGTGAGCGAGTGAGTTTTCTGATACGAAACAATGAGTGAATAAAAATCGTACAAAGCACTTTCCATGCTGTAATGTGTTTATTTCATAGGTACTGAGTTTTTTTTTTCGTGTAGCATTTGGTAGACAAATAAACGAGTTCACGCTATTGAGATCATGGGTAATCAGGGCAAGACTTGCGTAACGTTGTGTGAGTTGAAAACGACGAAAAGTATTCATGATATGGAATTTTGTTTTTTTTTTTACCAAAACAGAAGATATGCGCTCAAAGATGCGGCAGAATAAAGTTGGAGAGAATGGCTATTGTAGAAATTATTTTATTGAACAAAGTTTCCGTCATATATTTCCTGTATTTCCAAAGGTACAAAATTACAGAGAATGTATGGAGACAAAAAAACAATATTTAAGAAATCCAAGAACAGATACCAACTCCAATTCATCTCGGTTGTGAACGTGAACTTATTTGTTTGGTTTATGAAGGCGAAAGTCTAGAAAAGTGGAGTCATAGACAGTTTATTTTACTTTGAATTTCCGTGACAAACCTTTGAATTTCCCGCCATGGTGCCCTGATTACCCATGATGCTCTTAAGAGCGTGAACTGCCTAAGTGTGTTTAGAGTGCCTCGAGACTACACATACCGAGCTAACCCTTCTCGTACAATATTTTTAATTCGTCGCTTGTCAAATCTACAGATGCTTTGGGTTTATTTCCCTTCCCTTGCTTCTTTCGTTGTTTTTGTTTGGACTGAAGAAATTTTCTGGTTTTCTCAAATATCAAGTCGTTTATTATCCTTGGGGAATAATTATCCCTTTTTCTTCAGGTGTCGTTCGAAGCTAGTCACTAAACTTCGAAGGGAAGTCGGCTCGTATTCATTGCTATCTTTAGTGCGGACGGAGATGATAAATTAAACAGGCTTATACTCATTCAGCTCAACCGCTGGAATAACTCCCCCATTTTC
The DNA here is from genome assembly GCF_036669935.1 of Montipora foliosa. Taxonomy (NCBI): domain Eukaryota; kingdom Metazoa; phylum Cnidaria; class Anthozoa; order Scleractinia; family Acroporidae; genus Montipora; species Montipora foliosa. The sequence goes on along the minus strand of NC_090877.1, from coordinate 25,035,654 downwards.
CTGTCTTCGTACCTCGTTTTCAAGAGTCTTCCAACGTTACGTCTAGTTCAGTTTTTTGAGAGGTATTTTTGCCTTCTTGTACTAAAATAAATTGCTCAACTGAGCAAACACAAGCAAACCTTCCTTCCCTCGGCCACTTTTCAAAGCGCGTGGTTTTTGTGCAACCGGTCACGTGCACGGCTGTCGGATAACGTTCCATTCGATACTTTTATTCACCATCAGTGAAATTTCGTCGTTCGCGTTGCTGATTGGACGAACGGTATTCATCACAATGAAATTTTGTCTTTCATGTTCCTGATTTGCTACATTTAAAATCAGTACGAATTTTATTCACTATAATTTTCGTGGATAAAACTCAGTGCCTATGAAATAATCATTTATTTCTCCCATAGTTAGTTTCTCCTTACCTCCTTTTATAAATTTTCTAGCGGAAGATTTTCTTATGCGATTACCGGTGCTCCTGGGAGCAAACAAGGAGGGAACTATTAGAGCACAGTACCTCCCTACCCTCTTAGAATGGTTGTAAGCATCCCATAATATGTTTTGCTATAAATGCAAGTGCACGCCTGCGCTGTTCCTTCTCAGTCGCACAAAGACATCACGTAAGTTCAAGAATAATCGAAGACAAAATCCGTAGTCATCCCCATCAATCTTTGTTCTTTTGCAACATAATACAACTTTTTAAAAAATGGTTATGATTTGCGGTCGTTTTGAGCGTGTTTTTGTGTGGCCTCCAAACTAATTTTGCTGTGAAAATGTGACGATAGTGGAACGAACCTCTTGACACGATGGAGACAAAATATTTAGAGCTTATTATCGAGAAAATAAAGTCGGAAAAGCGAAAAATGTAGGCCTTAACACACGCACACAGACTTTTGTCGCGAGACAGTTAAGTTTAGTGTCATAATGTAGAAATTTGAGTACTTCTCTCTTCCTCAGCAAATGGCGGATTCGGAACCAGCCGGTGGTGGACGTGGAGGTTTTCGTGGTGGATTTGGTGGCCGAGGCCGTGGAAGGGGTCGAGGTAGGGGCCGTGGACGCGGTCGTGGAAGGGGTAAAGCTGAGGACAAAGAGGTAACACGTGTTTCAGTTTGATATATCGAGTAATCAACCAGGAATTAAGTGCAGACATGGTTAACTTATAAAAAGCAATTGGAAGGGTTCAAGCGCCCATGACATTTGGTCGCTTCAAGACCAAGGGTAAGGGTAAGGATACGAATACAGAAAGTATCCTAAAAATGCATAAAAGCTAACCTTAAACTTTTGTTTAGGCCTAATTAGGCATAAGGTTAGCTTTTATGCATGTCTAGAATACTTTTTATATTCGTATCCTTACCCTTACTCTCACCCTTGGTCTTACCCTTACCCTCATTTTAGAAACGCCAGTAGTTCACCGAACCGCAAAATGAAAGCTAAAATGTTTAAGAGAGTGCTTAGGCCTAATGACTGAAGCAAGCAGTTAGGCTTAATCAGTAAATGAGTACTTTTTTCTTTACATGATCTCGTGAAAAGTGTAGTTGACTGAACCGCAAAATGAAAAGTAAAATTGTATGAAAGTTCTTAGGCCTAATCACTGAAACGAACACTTAAGCTTAATCAGTAAACAAGTGCTTTCTTCTTCGCACAATCTTGTGAAAAGTGTAGTTAACCGAACTGCAGAATGAAAGCTAAGGAGCGATTACAGAATACCCGGTTTAGGAACACTGTTGTTTATATGAATATCATTTTCTCTACCATGCCACCGTTGACTGCGGGACTGCGGTGGCAGTTTTTTATGCAAGACTTTTAGTGGGCTGGGTATTCAGCGATCTAGCCGAACCGTACATTACCAGCCCAAGTACAGCAATAATTGTACATTCATAACTTGGAGAGTACACATTACCATGTTAAATGCAGTCGCAAATCTTCTCGTTAATGCCCTCCCAAATCTCTTAGCTTGCATAGCAAGTGTTTCTGTGGGGTTTTACAAAAGAAGACCGAGTAAGAAATGAAGTGACGACTCCACCGTCTCTGTACCTGGAGTAGGATTCATTTTTCAGTCTGTCAACTTTCATTACAGATATGATGGTGGCAGCACATTGCAGTCATAATAATGATCCTTGAAACCTGTCCTTTGTGTGCTACTATTGCAAGGTCACTGTAAATGAGTGGTCAGGTTTCTGGAAACTGTTTTGAGAATCAGTCATCTGCCTCTATTTTTCCATATTAAGTGTTCTTTGATCACTTCAGGACTATTGTTCTAATCATTGCTAACCAATTTAAACAACTGTTGATTGAGAATAACAGGCTACAGTTTTACTTGAAGTGTGCATGTGGTTATGATGATTTGAAACACTGTTACTATTTCAAAACAGCCATCTACTTTCCAGTGGATTTAGTGTCTTGTGCCCATTTAATAGTGGGTTTTTCCTTGCAGGAAAATAGAATTCAGTGATTATAAGTGATATGCCCGCATGTTCAGCTGGCAAATATCCATCCAGAACGTACCTCATGGGTTACAGATGGTAATTCCCTTCTAAATCCTGTGGGAAACATGCCAGTACTTTTAAACTGAGCTTGCCATATCCACCTCAACCCTTATAGGATACCCACATTTGTCTTGCATTTATCTAATAATAATAGCTTTATTAATCCATCACTAAAATAAAAAATACATTTAAAACGTGAAAAATATAAGAGGCAATGTACAATTAAAATACTTAGGGTTTGACAGAATAAAATCTAATAAGAACGTCAGCTATTGTTTAGAATGCGACTAGCCCTCGCCGCATTGTGCCTATCAGTCCTAGAATGGGGCACCTGTGCATAATTGATCGCTCAAGTATGATGTCAGACTATTAATCATAGGCCTTGATATCAGTGAGTAATTGGGATGGTTCTTCTCATTTAACCGATTCACACCTCAAACGCCCTAGGACACCTAAGGACACCCTAAGTGTCAATGGGTTAAGGTTGTTCCATCTTGGCAGTTATTTGTACTTGAGAGTGTTTGGTACTCAATGTGTTGGTGTTTCATTGTTTAGTGGGTACCAGTGACAAAACTTGGTCGTTTGGTGAAGGATATGAAGATCAAAACATTGGAACAAGTTTACCTTTTCTCTCTTCCTATCAAGGTAAGAAGAGGTGTCAGAACCTTTTTGGCAATTATTGCTCAGTGATTTATTGGCCTTTCCATTAAATGCCAAAGGAATTTTAAATTTGTATCTGTTCTTGTCTTAGGAGCATGAGATTATTGATTTCTTTCTTGGATCTGCTCTGAAAGATGAAGTACTGAAAATCATGCCGGTTCAGAAGCAGACCAGGGCTGGACAGCGTACTCGTTTCAAAGCCTTTGTTGCTATTGGTGATAGCAATGGCCATGTTGGTCTTGGGGTCAAGTGCTCCAAGGAGGTCGCAACAGCCATTCGGGGTGCTATCATCCTTGCCAAATTGTCTGTTGTTCCTGTTCGTCGCGGATACTGGGGAAACAAGATCGGTCAACCCCACACTGTGCCATGCAAGGTATGTCGACCCTTTCTGTCCTAAGAGGGATACTTATAATATTTTACTCTATCCAACACTGGATGATTTTACTCCTCAATGGGAGCTGCTTCAGGGATGAATACGTTTATAACATCTAGGACCTCCCATATCCCCTTTATCAAGGTGGAGCTAGTTGCCTAAAATGATCTTTTCTCTGCTCAAATAAAAAATTTTGTTTTATATTTTCATGAGGTATTGTCAAGGCTGCTGCCTAAGAAAATTTTAAAGGGGCCCTCAGAGCTAAATGCTGAGAACATATGAAGTGAAAGGTGTTGCTGTGAAAAATTAAGGAGCCCAGAGCTATTCTTTGGGAGCCCCAGGCTACCGGGCTCCTGTTAGGCAACAGCCTTGATTGTTATCAAGGGAAACATGATAAAGTCACTTAGAAGGGAACATATTTTTACTGGCACTTGTTCTCATCTCTGAACATCTCTTTTGTGCTATGAATAGTTCATAGAGGTCTTTGTACCACCAAAATGCTTACATGACCATTGACTTGGCCGAGTGGTCCTGGGATCCACTTTGAAATTTCAAGTGCCATCTCTGAAATTCTTACTTCTATATTATGGCCTGTTTCATTGCACCGTGTGATAAAGTATCAACTATGACAACGGCTGGGATGTAAAATTGATATAATATAGATTTAGCCAAACCTAACAGTGGAGCACCTGGGTTATTTATTCTCACAATAAGTTAACCTGGCAGTGCTCTGCTATGACAAAGTAGTACTTCTGAGAGTATAGTGATGACATTCTCTTGTTTTAAATTAAGGTGACAGGAAAATGTGGATCAGTACGAGTGCGTCTGATCCCCGCCCCCAGAGGAACTGGTATAGTGTCTGCTCCAGTCCCCAAGAAGTTGCTTCAGATGGCAGGGATTGAAGACTGCTACACCTCTGCTCGTGGACAGACAGCCACACTTGGCAATTTTGGTAAGGGGACCTTGGTTTTTGTTTTCCCTCACTTGGAAAAACATAAGCTTGAACAAGTGTTTAGACTAGTGTCTCATTGGTTTCCCATAATATGCTTATTTTGCACACCCACTTTCTAAGTATTTGATGAAAAAGAGGATTTATATATTTTTATGTCATCCTTGTTGCTCTTGCTTGTGCTTTGACCACTGAGCTGCTGAACTTGACAAACCCCATGACATGCAAGGAGTGAACTGCAAGGTTTTGCCTGACTTGAACTTCTTCACTCAGTCACATAGCCAATTGTTATCTGTATTATTAAGTCCAATTAATGTCAGAAGTAACTGACAAAAGATCCATGTAGACATCAACCATCCTAGCCTCCCATGCAGTTGTTTTTAGGGAAGTCTTATTTGAAAGCTTCCCTAACCTTGGCATCAATGGGTAGCTGTAACTTCACTGAATGTCTTCCCAAATATTTCACTTCTTCTGTTTGCCCGCCTGGGCGTTGTCATGGACCATGCCGAAATACAGTGAGGCACATGAAATTTTACTGTTTATGATGTTTGTTTACTTCTGCACCACTGATCACAAGTAGCTGCCTTTGCAAAAATACTACAACTCTGACACATAACCTTAAGAGTTTTCCGGATAATGAAATCGTTTTTTAAAAATATATGAATTTTTACGATTATGATTACAACGTGTGAGCAAGAAGAGGTGAGGCTATCGAAGACTGATAGTATAAAAGCTTGAAATATCAGTGACTTTCCATGATATCCAGTGAGCAAATTGACAAATATGTCATTCTTCCTTTTTATGAAATCCTGGATTGCAGACAACTGGAAATGATTTAAACATGCTATTTTGAATAAAAAAATAGGCAGTGCTAACTGCTTGCTTGAAGTCCATTTTTCCATAACTACAGTTTTTCTGACCCGCTTAACATGTTCTGCTTCAGACGTCACCTTCCAGAATTTGAAAGGTTCAATGTGATTGGCTTAGGGTGGGCCCTCTTTGCTCCTGGTGGATGCTCCTACCACTGAGCTACAGGTATTGGGAGACTCTTAAGCAAGGGTTGGCAGCTGGTTTTGACAAGAACTGCATCATGCAGTCAAATAGTTCAGTCAATTCCAAGGGCTAATCATTGACACTGTGTGTTTAACTTTAAGCCAAGGCCACCTTTGAAGCCATCTGTAAGACGTACTCTTACCTGACCCCTGACATGTGGAAGGACACCGTGTTCTCCAAGACTCCTTACCAGGAGTTTACAGACTTCCTGGCAAAGAACCACACGGGACAGCGATCAGCAGCTGCTAAAGATCAAGCCTCAAAACAGTAAAATGCTGCAGGTTAAATGCTGAAATAAAGTCTGACATATTTGAACATGCCTTGTCTGTTGATTGGTTTCGACACTACCTACTTCAATTTTCTTTCGCTGTGTCCTGTATCCCTTCCTGAGCAGATCCTTTAAGATTTTGTTTTTTTGTGATGGTTACATCCTAGTCTGGGTCTGAAGTTAATTATTGCTCCCACTTGTGCTTCTAACACCATGCTTTACTTAAAACAATAAGAAATTTAATGTTTGCATCATTGCAGAAATAATTGTTTGTTGTCACAACTAGTAATACAACTTTCAAGTGGCTGATCAAGACCTCAAGCAAGAGAGATGTATTAAACCCCCCCCCCCCCCCCGCAAGGGGGGACTCCCTTAGGAAACAGACGTGGATGCTCGTCAGAAATTGTGAATTTAACCCCTAAAGGAGACCAATCTGGGCGTGGCTTAAGCAAATTTAGACCCCTAAACAAAACATGTTAAAAAGAAAATTTGACTTCTGTTTCTCTGCACGTAATTCTATGTTTCTTCGCGGAACCCTAATCGAGACCTTCGCGGCTTAAAATAGTGGCGCTTTGCCCGGAACACCCTAAGCGAGACCAAAATTTATACCCCTAAGTGAGACGACGAGCATCCCCATTTGTTTCATATATGAGTCCGTCCCCCCCCCAACCCGGGATTAAGCCTTTCATTCCCAAGATCGAAACGTTCATTCTCTTTAACTCTTCCATTAAATTTCTTTGTTTGGTAGACATGAGAATTTGGTGTTATATCAAGATCACACCTCTTAAGTTGATGGTAATCTTCATTCTCAATACATATCTGACTGACATTTCATTGAAATATGAAGAGAATTTACATTGGATCACTCCTGAGAGTCAAATGGTTAAACTTATTCGCGCTGTACACTTAACCTTCATGAATGTATAGCTGACTTTTGCTGAAAATTTAGTAGACAAATAAGTGGGTTTAATGGATTAAATCTCCTTATTCATTTTGATGTCAAGATAGATAATTCCTTTTTTGTTCCACACCTTTATCATCTCTCCACTGTTGGGCACTTCACCTTTAAAAAGTGACTAGATTAGAGAAATTAAATGAACGAGCATTTAAGAATCGTGTCTCTAGACAAAGCAAGCGATTATCAATCTCTAATTTTGCGGGCCAAAAATATTATTTTAGATGGTTTGCAATCAACTCTTAGAGAGAAACATAACGATGTAATGTTTGAGTTCATGTCTGCCTCCTCTTCAAAGCGGGTCTAAGTGCGAAGTTTTTGTGATGGTAATAGAGGCCTTGTCCGTGTCGCTTGTCGCATGTCTGAATTTTAAAACGTCTCGTGTCGGTGCTTTGTCAATGTTTCACGTTGCTGTCGGAAATTTAAAGAAAGGATGTTGTTTGTCGCGATTTCAGTTTAAGTGGTGTCGCCACTTTTTAGGCCATGTCGCTTGTCGGAATTTACCCTGGCAGAGCCTCAATAGACGAGTTCAAGCTCTTGGTTGCATCATGGGTAATCAGGGCAACTTGGCGGGAATTTGTATGGAAATTTTTGAGCAAAATGTACTGTAAACAAACAAACAAGTTCATGTTCACAACTGAGATGAACTATGCTTGATATCCGTTCTTTAATTTCTTTGGAATTCCTAAATATTGCTTTTTTGTCTCCATACATTCTCTGTAATTTTGTGCCTTTGGAATTACAGGAAATGTATGGCAAACTCTTTTTAATAAAATAATTTCTAGAATAGTCATTCTCTCCAAATTTATTCTGCCGCACCTTTGAGCGCATATCTTCTGTTTTGGAAAATAAAAAACCCAAAATTGCATGTCATGAATACGTTCCATCTTGCCCTGATTACCCATGATGCACTCAAGAGCGTGAACTCGTCTGTTAGTTCTACTTTATATGTAAATGAAAACTAGTTTTCACGAGAAAAACTTCGCACTTAGACTCGTTTTTGTCCTCGTCCTAGAATCTAAAGGTCCCTATTTTGCAGGCTGAGATTCAATAGCCCATTTCCGAGTTGCTGCTGCCTCAGTTTCAAAGCGAGTCCTGGTGCACAACCATTTAAATGGTAATGAGTTGCTTTTTCTTATGCAAATCAAACTTATTTCCCTTACAATAGTTGAGCACCAAGACTCACTTCGAAACCGAGACAAACAGAAACTCGGAAATGGCCCATTAAAGACTTTAAAATACAGTCATCTTAGTCTCAAAAATGTTCAGTATAGTCTTCAAAAAGGGTTTCTGTAATTAACTGCTTGGTTCCGTATCCTGAAGTAGGATGTCGATAGGCGTGGGCTGATTTTGGGGTACTCGTTTGTCCTAAGCCAATAGCCAGCTGTAGCTTGTAACTCAACTCAGAGACCCAAGTTAGTTTTGCATTCATTTTACCCGCAAAGATAAACTTTTTTACATAAGCGTTACATAATTATCACACCCTGGATTGACACAGGACAGTCACAGGATCCGAAACTAAAGTCTTGTTTAAGGGAGCAAAAATTTCCTATTATGGCATTCAATTAAGCAATGGCGGTAATACCTTTAATTAATATACACATGGACGAATTTCTCCATTCTTCTTGGACAAGAGAAATGCAGTTTTCAGGTAACAGTGGAGAAAAGAGGAAATCCAGTGCAAAAATAAAAGATTTCAAATTGCAATCGCCTTACGCGCTCGCGCAATTTTGTGCGTCTTTGAAAAAAAATACTCGTCGGCTTATTTATTCCAAGTCATGTGATTACCTACACAAACCGAATGCGCGAGTGTTTCAAAATTTGCAATAGGTTTTTTTGCAACAAACGATCACGTGGTACAAAATCCGCCATGCTGGAGGGCAAGCTTATTATTCCTCCACTGGGACATTAAAACAAAGGCAAGTCAAGCTTGACTGGTTCAGGTCTCTTTGTTTTAATGTCCCAGTGGGGAAATAATAATGAGCTTGCCCTCCAGCATGGCGGATTTTGTACCATGCAAAAGGCCCATCGAGCCAATCTCGTTCCCAGAGCCTCCGTTACCCTTGTCCAGTGGAACGGGCACGAGAGGCTCTGGAAGAATCCAAAACCGGAACCAGAAAACTCTGGTTCCGGTTGAGTAACTGCGCGTGCGTGAACGGAGACGGTTAGAAATCTACCAAACAACTGGAGTTCACCTTGTCATGACAGTACACGAGTATAAACACATATCCTAATTCACTCGAAACGTTTAAACTGCGGAGAATCAACAGTAACGAGAGACATTTTTTCAATCATAACAGATTTCGGTATCTGGTGTCATGCAAGTGAAAATTGATGTATTTTCAAAAACAAAAACGTTACGGAACTGATAAGTTGTAAAAAGATTTATTTCTAGATTATCTTCAACCTTGTATAGATAAAAATCCAGAACAAATCACGATTTTTTTAGTTTAGGACTTGACAAATGGCAGGAAATTAAACCGTTTTCAACAGCCAATCAAATATGGCCTTTTTTGGATTCAACCGATTCGACCAGAGTCAGAGTCTCTCTTTCCCGACCGCTGGTCAAGGGACCGATGACTCTGGGATTGAGTGGGAAATTAAGTTGGGAAAGACAGGCGGAAAGGCAAATTCTCCTCCATTGGCGGTAGCCTAAGGTGATTTTTTTGAAAATAGTGAAATCGTAAACGAAACGTACGGTTGAATTTCGGTCGTTTCGCCTACCGTATGTTCGCCTACGTCCAATATGTCAGTTCGCCTACGTCTTAAACTCCGTACTATGACAATCATTGTGTAAAACATTTGATTCACCTACTTAAAGTGCGGTGTCGGAGTCAGTCGATTTGATTCGTACTTGGTGCGGTAAATTCAAACAACAGATGTTAGCCGTCGCTTTTGAGTTAACCTGCCTTCATACTCGTAAAATCAAGCCTATGAAGATACAAAATTATGAATTACGGTCGTTTATGTGAAAATCGCCGCTTTTGAGTTGAGCGTCAAGGCTTGCGAGTCAATTGACCCTCTTGCTTCCTTTGTCTTAGCCATTTTACGGCATCAACAGCCCCAAATGGACATCAAGTTACCTTGTTTTCTGAATACTTTAACTGATATATTGCTCCCACGGCCAATTTTTTGTGTGTGTCAGCCTATCTCACGCAAATTAGCAACAGCGCAAGGTCAATGTGAATAATAATAATAATAATAACAATATCTTTTTGTAAGTAGCTTCGCTTGTGGTGAGCAGTCGACTGATACAGATCGATAAATAAAAATAAGTAAACAAACATTACAAGATGAAGCAGGTGACACTTTGTCCAAACTTGCCGGTTGAGCTGTCTTTTTATTTGAACTAGACGCTCGATGAGCGTACACTTTGTTGCCTGTGGTACGTCTTACTCAAATACTGAAGGGACTGTCTGAGTTGGGTGGTATTGAACTGCAGCGTTCCAGTCAATTTTTAAGGGGTCATCCAGAAGTCGAGCCAGCAGAGGCCCTTTGGCTCACACGTTGATACGACGAAATATCTTTTTATGAGGTTAAAAACTTGGCTATCAGCCTATTAAACATTTGTCAGAAAGAAAAAATTCCTGTCAGCTTTAGAAAAAATAGGCACGCATCGCGTACGTGTGGTAGTGCAGGAACACAGCGCTTTATTCCACATTGTCAATGTAGTGTTAGATAATTTTTGACCAAATTATAATCTTGATGTAATTATCTTTTTACGAGTTTTTTTTTCAAAACTGCTGAAATCACTGAGCTGCGTTTCGTCTTCCAGGATATTCAAGTTTAATATGTAGCTCCAGGAGCTCATCATATTTTGCCCTTGATGGGCTCCTGGTAGCTTTAATAGTACACGATATTGTTTTGGTATTGTATATCATTGTCGCGTCATGGTAAAAGTCTTAGGTAAATAGCCCCATGAGAAGACACCTGGTTACTAGCAAAGTACTAAACCCTGACAGCTTTGAAATACAAAAGTTCACTGAAGTTAATTCCATCCGGCCGGGTTAGTATCTGCATGGGTTACCTAAAAAATATACCACTTCGTAACAGAAGCATAGGACCGAAAATTCTTTTTGAACACCCAAAGATGCGAACTCAGTAAGGTACAGATTTTGTTAGCTTGCTTTATGCAAATTTAATATTGATGCAAAAGTAAATAAATATTGATACACAGTTTTTAGGAAGAGCAAAAGGAAGTCTTCTGGATGGTCGATCGAGAATTAAATATTTTGCCATCATATAAACTCTTGTTCTTAGGCCATCGTAGCTTGATTAAGAAAATAATACAAACAGCGGTGATAAACATTGTATTCCAACGCATTTTTATAAAACTTGACGTTTCGTATGTGTTGACTAGCATACGAAACGTCAAGTTTTATAAAAATGCGTTGGAATACAATGTTTATCACCGCTGTTTGTGTTATTTTGCCATCAGCAACAAAATTTACGACATGAAAACAACATTAATTTTGAACCGCATATGAAAGGTTACCATCAGCGAAAAACATTTTGCGAGATTTTTGCGACGTTCAAATTTGTTACTGTACTTTTGGCTGCACAAGTAAATCACAAAATCGAAAGTGACATCGAATTCAGCGGGCGCCGTGATTAAGTCACTGCGGCGTGTTTACTCGCGAAGCATCTGTGTCAAATGATGGCAATATACCGGGTTTTTGTTTTTGTTAGTTTTCTTTTTCTTTCAAGTGTTATAAAGTTTGACAAGAAATGTGCGAATTCAACTCTTGAGGTTGACCTTTTTTTCTGCAAAGTAAATTCTGCAAAGTAAATAAAATTTCTCTCCAAGACGAGGTTATTTATCACCAGGTAATTCCATCTATTGGGAATAGCAGCTACTTTATTATTCATCGGCGTCACAATTTTCTGCCGATTTTGGGGCTCATTTTGTTGAAACTCAAGCACGCTTGCAACAGATAAGTTCATTTTCGTGACTTATGCGCTACTTACAGTGCACTACCAAAAAAATCCTCCCGTTTCACATTTCAATACACGTATGCAAATTTGTTAAGCTCTAAAATTACACAACATAATAAATTCACAAAAGGTGAAACATATTTGCTATTAGAGGCAAAAACCCTTCCTATTTCAATTGCGTGCGTGCAAACGAGACACGCAATTGGTGTCACAAAGCATATACAATTAAATAAATTTCTGACAGTTCACATCAAACCCTTTTCGAGAGATCCTTGACCGTAAATAATAAAGCACAAAAGAGACAACAAGCTTTCATTCAAATAATTTTTCACTGTCACATTTCCAATTTTCTTTTTCCTTTGCAGAGTTGAGTACAAAATGAATGTAACTTGCCAGACAACTTAGATGCGACTTCAGTCACCACTGTGATGCATTGAAGGCGTTCGATTCCTTCAATGTTTGTTAAATCCATAAAAGAATTGCCATTTGATTTCAGTCTTGTATATAATACCAAGTTAGTAGAATATTAGAAATAACTTACTTGATATCCAACGGCAAAAAATGAAATTGTTGTCGAAGACCATTACTCGTCGTTTTAAAGATTCCAGATATTTATTTTTCACCGCCTGTCTAGTTTATCCAATTGACGTTCCATTCTTGAGCTCCATGAGGGTATATTTTGTTTAAAGATGCACTAAAACGTCATTCGCGTTACAATGACTTTCGACGCCATTGCAGGTTAATAATTAAATGTTGTCCTGTGTGCACCAGAGAAATCTACGCATTACCCCAGCCCCCTCAAACCTAACAAATACGCACAGAAGACTCTATGCACAAAGACATCACTTAGCAGGGGAGTGACAGGCAAGACTTTTCATGACACGGAAAAAAAACAAACAAACAAACAAAAGGATTTTCTAACTGGATTGCCTATGACAACTCAGTAACAAACTCACGTTTTTCGGTTCCACGACACAATGCGATTGGTAAGAAATACTTCGTAGTCTGGCGATCATCGCCATTTTCCCTGTAGATCAAAATGTCCGGAGTTCCAATCTCACAAAAGCCAAAAAAGTCCCCCTGGAAAATAATCGATTTCTCACGGCCACAAACCTGTATTATTACAACTGGCAAATGAAACTTCGAAAAAAGGGAAAAAACCAACAAAATCAATTTAGAACCGAATGCTACTGAACTCTCTGTTCCTTCGGAATAAGTAATTTAAAATAAAGACCAGTGTACCGAAATAAAACATATTTTTCTACTTTCCCGCTGGTCGTCGAACTTGCTTTCCTTTTTTGAAAATTGAAATTGTAAATTCTACAGTTACAAGGTAATACATAAAATGCAAGACGAAACTATTACTTAAAAATTAAAAAACTTGTTCCTGACATTGCTTTTTTCAGTTGCTTTCAAACAGCAAAACAAACAAACACACAGAAAGGGCTTAACGATAATTGAAGGACGAAAAATACATCAATGAAATATAGCGAAATAGTAGACAATATAGGCTGATGGCTTTAAATGCGTTTCTTGTGAAAACTGATACGATCATTCACTTTCTCTTCTCGCATTGGCTCAAGTTTATTTTAATCTGTCTACATTTTTTCCAACTCAATAAGTAATGGTTCAAAAAACAGAGTAGAAAACACAGACGATCGATCCTCAAGCGTGACAGTAACTTTACACAGTACTCGCCCCACCCTTTCCGGTTTAGAAGGCGCGGCATTCAATTGTTCGTCACCAAGCTTCTCCGAGCATGTTCGTCAGCATCGAAAACTCTGATTTCGCCGATTTGTTAAGAAAAAACCGATCTTTTTTCGTTTAAGGACATAAACGTTCGGCTGCCAAGCCAGGCATGGCAGGTGCTTATCAACCTACGACAGTTCGGGATGAAGATACCGACGAGAATGAAGCAACTGCTTTCTGTAACCCGTTCCTTAGTAGAAGACATCACGACTCTCAGACTGATCACAATCAACATGTATCTGGCGAGGACACAGACCGTGATCGGCAAGAACGCGTGAATCAGTGGTAATTAATACAGGTTGATGCGATCTATACTTTAAAAATCCTGCAAATCCGAATGTTTTTAATCTTAAGAACATCGGTTCCAATATTTTGTTTGATAATCCATGGAAACACAAACTCCTTTGTTACATCATTGTACATCTCTCTTAACCTTTGCCCAAACGATTCAGCATGAAAAATTGAAAATCGTTTGGAAGTTAGGATCGCCAGCTCACCAGAGGTTTAGAGTAATCCATGCCTGATGATTGCCGCTTCTTATTTCCCTGGTTTCTTTGTACTGCAGGTTGTTTACACGTTGTGTTTCGCGACAGGACGGACAAATATCCGAAGCTGGTAGCAGCGCTGTTCCAACTCCTGCGGGATCAGAACTTTACATCCCCGGGCGTTCAACGAGTCTAGGAAGTGCTTCCACAAACCAGCTAACCCGCGCACAGTCCATAAAAAAGTAGGTACCATTTGCGCAGGGTATTGCTGTGTAATATAGTGGCATTGTGTTGTGTATATTGTGCGTAGAGTTGGAGCGCTAGTATGTCGCTCGAAACATGCACACTTCAGGTATTTTCAAGGATGGTCACTTCCGGTTTCGCGAGGTTGGCGATGTCAACTTGCTTCGGTTTTCGTTAGAAGCTCGTGAATTAGCCTTCGTTAGCAGGATGGGTAATTCCTAGAACTTGCGAAACCTTGGTTGCCACAATGCAGCCTTGGTTGAAACATAGCGTTACTCACTCGCGTGATTCGCAATGACCTTGTGTTGTTGCTAATTTGCGTGAGAGATAAGTTGACACACAACAAGTTGACCGTGGGAGCAATACATGTATATCAGTTGAAGTATTCAGAAAACAAGATGACTTGATTTCCATTCGGGGCTGTTGATGCTGTAAAATGGCTTATACAAAGGAAGCAAGAGGTTCAATTGACTCGCAAGGCTCTGGTGTATTTTATTCTCAACACCATGTCAACTTCAATGATTTGGGTGAAGAGGTCTATCCGCAATTTATCCATTATTATGAAGAGCCAGAGCCGCCGAGACCCAGCGTAGATTTAACAAGTTTCCCAAGAATGGGCGCTAGGGCCAGCATTGTCAGTTTGTCGCACACAATTAAGCGTGGAAAAAGGTATAGACTTTGGTAAAGAGCACTTTTCTGTCATGTGATCGTTGTCGGTGTTTTATTCCGGTCCTTTCCTTTGAGGCCAAAATAAGTTTTAATTTAGCTGTCTGTTTAGGTGCTTTTTCGTTGAAACGGAAAATGTTGACCTTCGACAATTATAAAAGAATTACTCACCCACAACGTAGCAATTTTAACGATGAGTTAATTATCTTCCTATAATTAGAATCAGCTAATCACACGGATAGCACGTAAACCTTTATTGTTTGCAAGCAGGGAGATTGTCTTACTGAGTGCGTGATGAAGTTATTTGTCAAGTGGACTTTGCCTTAAGAATGTTTAAGGACAACCACTGGAAAAAAATCACTGGTTGAGTTTTGTTAAATGATATTGGTAATTTGATTTAGTACGGATATACTGTTGTTCATATCGCGCGAATTCAAAGGACGTTTTCTTTCAGTTATTCAAATTACGAAAAAGTGAATTTACCGCACCAGCTCCCACTTTTTGAACTTGGATGATATTAAATCAGAATGTAAAAAAGTAATATTAATTTTGACTGAAAGGTGATAACAGAACTGAGAAATGAATAAAAGTGAAAACTGTTATTGTGGCGGAAAATGAAGACATTTCATAGCAATGCCATAATTTCAGTAATTTGCAATATTTGATAGGTCTTGTGCAAATATGCTTTCCAGCACTCAATATTTAAAGATTCATTTGTGGATCATAATGCATAAATAACTTTAATCTGCCCTAATTGACTTTCTAAATTCTTGGAAGTGAAAAACCGTGAAATTTTAATAATGATAATAATAATAATAACAATTTATCATTGGAAACATTAAGTGATTTGATAATAAGTTGACTGTGAAAAGCCCCATGATAAAAGAAATAATGAACTGACCATTATCTTTTCAATAATGTTTCTCAGTCCACTTTCTTAGCTCTTAACATTTAGTATGAGTGCAAGGTTTGAAAAGTTCCTACCGCTACTCTTTTTTGCATTTCATTCTAACAGATGCTTATTTCTACAGTGACAACAATGCTGACTCTTAAATGTGATCATATCCAAAACAAGAGCATTCAAATTAATATCAGCTGTGAAACTGACATATAGGCCTGGTCCACATGTGTATCCGGATATTTTTGAAAACGGAAATTTTCTCTTTTCTCTTTTTTCTGGAAAATCTGAAAATCGACCTATAGGGTGTATGTGCACATATATGCACTCTCTATTTTGTTATGAACCTCTGATATCATTTATTATTAAATAATTACGATAGCACGCACACTCTCATTGGTCAATAGCTGTGTTTAGATGAGAGTATGGAAGAACGGCTGTGACATCACACAAATTTTGATTGGTTTTGTACATGTAGTCAGACGTGCATTTTGATTGGCTGGTAGGTATATGAGCATGTATGAAGAAAATCTGTTTCAATCAAGAAGTAAAAAAAACCAGCATTTTCCTTCATTTGTCAAAATATCTTTGGGAAATATTTTATAAAGGCAATACAGGACTTTTTTCCTTGTTTCCATAGCCTCATGTAAACACTTGGGGGAGTTGGGAGAATTCTTGATAGTTAGGCAAACTCTTGACTGCGTCTCGGGTTTGCATTACTGCCTTGAATTCTCCCAACTCCCCCGAGTGTTTAGATGAGGCTATGGAAACATGGAAAATGTCGTCTGTTTTCACTCATCCACATGAATGTACACAATCTACAGTCTGGAGAGCGTTTTGAAAAAACCTTTGTTTTTGTTGACCAGAAGTGCGTTATTCATGTAGATGGGTCTCCCGAGCAAAAAACAATGGACAACCATGCCAAAAATAGAAAACAAGTTGATCATTAATAGCACCCAACTTACTTGTCGGTTTTCTATTGTCAATGTCCAAAAGTAGTGTGAAGTTAATAACAATATTAATTTGCTACAGCTGAGCATTTTCCTCTGTTTTGAATAATCTGTAGCTTAAATACATAACATTGTCAGATAGGAAAATCCAAGAGACAATAATATTATCACAAACATGTATGTGATGGCAATTGAAGATGCCATTTTGAAATTGCCAAAACGTAATATGGGGTTATGAAATCAAGTGAAGCTACGGGATGATCCTTGCAGACAAAAATTGTGTTCAAAACTGCAAGGATCTTAGCTTGATTTCATATCTGCAGTTCAATACTTGTATGTGATTCATTTCATGTATAATTTCGTTCATTGATTCGTTCTTCATGGGAATATTTGGACCCACAAATGACCAGCTCCCAACATTAGTGGCTTCATAACTCAGTTGGTTAGAGCGTTGCACTGACTTCTCGAGGCCATGGGTTCAAACTCGGTTGAAGTCCTGAATTTTTGAGGCTCTTCTACAGGATTGCTAAAAATTGCATTCATAACTGCAAGGATCATAGCTTCACTTGATTTCACATCTACAGTTCAATATATGATTTATGCAAGAGGTGACAACAAGCAAGTCTATCTATCTGTCTGTCTTTCTATTTGTTAGATGCTTTGTCATTTTATTGCTCTTTCACTCTTAACAGAAAGATCATAAAGAACACAGAAGATTTCTTTGGTCTTGGAGACTGTGAAGAACAACATGCTAACCTGCAACGTAAATGGACACAGCGAAGGAAACGGCACTATCACAAGCGCTATGGTGCTCTATCGGGTTTTGGTGATGCAACTGATGGAGTTCCACAGCTGGGCAAACAAAGCACCTTGACAGGAACTGGAAGCTTAAGCAGCTACCAAAGCTCTCGTCAACATGACCCTAACTTGATGCGAACATTTAGCAGAAGGGAATCTGTGGCAACTTTGGCATGGAAGAAAGTAAAAAAGATGAAAGATGACCCTAAGGTAATTCATGAAGTCCACTTTAACGTGATACTATGAGAAAAAAATCACTTCCCTTTTTTCTTCAGATTTTGAAAGTGTGTTTGCTTAACACCTGCCTGGCAAAATTTTGAGCTGGTTACTGTGAGTGTAAGTTTTGGATTTCATGGTCTGCCATTACTCACGTTCAAAACTGACTGGGTCTCAGAGGGTCGGATCTAGAGAACGTGACATCATTCTTTCAATGGCTTAAAATTTCAGCATGTAAACGCAGTCAATTATGTATTCAAAACACAAGTTTAAAAATGTGGAAGCCCGAAACTCCCGTGCTGTATATTAATTCAGTCTTGTACAAACGCATTGCATTCTTAAACTAGTGAATCTTTGATGTCGTTTTCTCCTCGATCCAGCCCTCTCAAGATTTTAAAGTTGGTAATTGGCAGACCAAGGCTGCTCCCTAAGAAAATTTTCTGGGATTTGGGCTCCCAACAGTAAAAGTTGTTAGTAGCCCGTCTCATTTTTTCAAGAGCCTAGCATTAATTACCGGTAATTAAGCCAGCACCACCCCCCCCCCCATTACTGTCACCAGGCAAAAAACCAAGTGAACCGTCAGCAGTTAATGCGGGAAAAATGGGGTTCGCATTTGGGGCACGTTAAATTTTTGATGTACAATAGTGCAGACATCACGAAAACTAGTAGATAAATATTATATTTCCTTTCAGTTTTAACTGCGCACCGGTGGCTCAGTTGGTTGAGCACCGGGCTGTCACGCGGGAGGTCGTGAGTTCAACTCCGGCCGGACCAACACTCAGGGTCTTTAAATAACTAAGGAGAAAGTGCTGCCTTTGTAATCACATCTGCAAATGGTTAGACTCTCTAGTCTTCTCGGATAAGGACGATAAGCCGGAGGTCCCGTCTCACAACCCTTCTATGTTCATAATCCTGTGGGACATAAAAGAACCCGCACACTTGTCATAAAGAGTAGGGCATGTAGTTCCCGGTGTTGTGGTCTGGTCTTTCTGGTCTGGATAGGGTAGGGTGGAGCACCTCGCATAGGACCTCGAGTCCTGTTCGTGCTCCTTCCCTCTGGGCAGGTTTGCCCAGTAGAAGAGACAAACCAGATGTCTCGTAAAACAAAACAAAGCATTTAATTCAAGGTTAAGAAATCACATTACAATAAATTATACCACGTTTTGCTGGTAAGTCTCTTGAGAGTTGATGGGATAAACATGTTTCCTTTGTTGCATAACTTTCCGCATGTTAATGCATGCTAATAATTATTCAACTGTCTGTGTAAAATGTAAACAGAGGAAACATATGGACTTAGCATTTCCATATTTGAGAATCACATTGCGACCCAGTCTCCATGTACTGCCAGGAGGTAACGCAACGAAAACCCTTAGCAATCTTGAAAATGTTTGCAAGTTGAATAGTTGTTTATTAGTGGAATTTGTTTACCTGCCACTCTCTCCAAACATATTGCTTTTTTCATCGTTTAATGTCCAGCTGGGATCAAATTTACAGGAAAGTGAGGATGAATCACCTTTTGATAAGTTAGATGCCTGTTTGGGCTACTCATTCAGAAATGTGGTCGCCTGTGCTTGCAAATAAGGTGCCCCAGGCGACCGGGCGGCCGTTAGGCAGCAGCCATGCGGACCATTGAATAGGAAAATTCCAGTTAAAACAAACAAGTGCCTTTTGTAAATTAAGGCTTAAAACTTGGGTCGCTTAGTGTTCAGTTAACATAGTTTTGAAATCGAAAGGACAAAAGATTTGATTCAAATGCACATTAGGGTGTTTCTTTGTCAAAGATCTGCAATGTAAAAAAAAGAAGACTTGTTTTCCCTTTTGGTAAAAAGGGAAACAGGCTTTCACTTTTTAAGTATACTGAATATTTTTTCTTCAACTTTAAAAATCCTGCTTTCATTCTGGTCCAAAGTTAAACCTAGGAAATTAACTTATTGAAAATTGAGTTCAGTCTAATTAAGTGGATTTGAAATGACAAATCAGGCTCATTTGTTACTGTCTTTGTTATATACCATCTTTTAGGGCTTTAAATCCCCTGGAAAAGCACAACCAGTCAGTATGCTTCTGGAGGCTGGACGGAGTTTTTCACCAGCTGTCATGTCCCAACTAGATGATGATGAAGTGGATAGTGCTTTCCGCAGTGATAGTGGTCATGTACGTAATAAAAATGTCCTTCTTTTTGGGGTGTGGGAAAGGGAAGAGATGATAAATTTCCACAAATGTTTGAGTTTCATGTATAGATAGAAGTAGTTTATTTAATTTTAATTAGTGATCTTCACAGGGATCCATATTCATCTTCTTTTGTAGCCATGCAAGTACTCCTTATTATATGCTTGCCTGGATAAATTGTGGGTCGTCCTGGTAAAATTGAGGAATTGTAGAAAATAGTGATAAAACAGGGGCAGATCCAGAAATTCCAGGAAGAGGGGGCCGAAGAACCTTCAACTGTTGAATCTAGATATTTTGTATGGTACACTTCATTCTTCTCGATACTATTTGGCCCTCAACCACCTCATCATTAAAGGGAAGTAATACCTATACATTAACGCCAATGCTAAAACCAGGCCTTCTGATAGGGTGCGATTAAAAAATGCAAATTATGCGATTTTTTCAGGGCAGATTGTGCGATTAGAAAGGCCAATTATGCGATAAATAATGTAAATTACGCGATTTTTTTCTCAGGAATTTTAAGCTTGTTTTGTAAGGTTTCAGGTTAAGAAAAACACTTTTTTGCTGCCCTAAAGACATTTTGAACACAAAGGAACAGTAATTATGTATCTCGATCGACATTAGTTGGGATAAATAAAAAAAATGAGGTCTTCTGCACTACCGGTGCACCACGTTAAAAGTTGAAAGGACACAGCTAACATGCCAAATGAATGATCAAGGTGCTTGTCAACCACGAACTTCCGAAGATGGTCAATCACAATAGGGCCATACCCCCATTTATACGAGAGAAAATAAGCCGCGGCTTTCTCTGGCCGCGGCTTACAGAAGACTCGAATGTTGACCCCGTATAAATGGTACAAAATCTACGTTCAAGTCTTTTTCAAGCCGCGGCTTATATTGACCTGGGAATATATATTCGTATAAATAGTTCGTTTTGCGTATTTTGTAGCCCGTGGCCAGAGTAAGCCGCGGCTTACTTTCTCTCGTATAAAAGGCCCTAATATTGCACGACGAGAAAAACATCAGTCCATCGTCCACGTGGAGAGTACCTGTGAGGTACTTTCTTGCTCGATTGTGAGCTGTCAGATTGGGCGGAAGGTGGGAACTTCCTTCTTCGTCGAAGAAAAAGCTAGCGTTTTCACAACAAACTTATCCATGAGTAAGTTTTTATCAGTTTTCAACGAAAGAAACTACATTTTGCCGAAAAACTTAGAACTTCGCTTATTTCTCTAAGAGAAGGCAACGATGTCATTTCAGTGGTGTGTATATAAGGGAGTATTTGTGTTGCACCAATAGAAGGAGACTCGTACCAGGTCCCCGACATGAAAAATAAAGCCTTGAACTTCGAATGTTTACGAAATCGAAGGTGACAAAGGTCTTTTAGCCTTTTTCCTAGATAAAGCATCTTAAAAATGGCGTATTTATGCAGGAATTGCTAAGAAACGTGTTGATTTATGTTTCATTTTATGAATTTTGTGCGTCCTTTTGTGAATTATGCGATTTTTCGTGAATTGTGCGATCGGATGCGATTTGAGGTCGATTGTGCGAAATCGCACCATCGCGTAATATCAGAAGGCCTGTAAAACTAAAGTTCAGTTTTGTGAATTTATATCTGTTGTCCATGACAAGTTAACATTAGAAAAATATAGTGCAACCAAATTAGGTGAACGAAATAATTTTTTTGGAAAAACGGGCCTTCTTGCAAGGTAACTAGTAGATTATTATTATTACTATTAGTATTATTTGTATATCTTACACTATTAAGACAATACAAATGACATAACTACCGTATTTACCCGTGTATAAGTCGATCCCATGTATAAGTCGACCCCCAATTTTTGATGACAGAAAAAGCAATTTCTTAATTTCTTTGCTAAATGTTCATGGGATTACTAATCTTGCATTCTTCGATTTCTGGAACTGTGGATTCACAAAAAATTAAGGGCCTCAAGCGGTTAATAGTTTTGTGCTTCAGCGGTTGTTGTATGTGCCGGCATTTTGTCCTTGAATTTCGAAGAAGTTCTCAGAAAATCGAACATGTAAACCTCAAACTAACCTGTTCCGTTGTTCAAGGATAAAGGGCTTTAGAGGATAAGCACAACATCACAGAAGCAGGAGTCAATCTTTGAAAATAACTTCAGAAACGATGCGAAACGTGCAAGGTTTAATTGGTGCTTGACTTATAATTTCTCACATGGCAAACGAAACAAAACTCATAAACCACACAATACAAAGTTTGCAAAAGCATTTAAATCCTCCACGTTTGTATAAAGAATAAAAAACAATCATTACCAACCAGCCTTTTCAGGCAACACGAGTGACGATCATGCTTGCACGCGAACACGAGGTATTGCGCCAGGTTACTAAGCCATTGAAGGATCGCATTTTATTTGAAGAAACGAGAATGTTTTTTAGAGCTTTCCGCCTTTGGAAAACAAAAATTTCTAGTGTCTATCTCATATTTGTGCTTGTGAGTATCTTCAACATTTAAAGTAAAACAAATCCTTTTTCATTTCAACTGGAATTGCTTAAGTACATTCATTTTGAAGTCTTTCGTCCACTGCGTTCGTTATGCCCAAAGACCACATTATGATGTTAATTTTGAATAAATTACTTAGCTGAAACTTGGCTCGAAATCTTTGACCCATGTATAAGTCGACGGCGATTTTTGGAGCTTCTTTTGAGGCCATAAAAGGTCGACTTATACACGGGTAAATACGGTATGTACCTTGTGTAAATATCGAAAACTCCCAATCAGTGTTTTATTACAGCAACGTGTTTGTAAACTTAAGGAGGCTCGAAAGGGTTTCAACTCTTAGAAGACTCTCTGTTTAGATCAAATGACGCATCAAAACTGTATCACGTAACAGCGATGTTATGGTACCATGTGAAACACTGATCATTTCCAAACAAGATCATTATTGTGATGTAATAAATAACCTTGGCAATGGTAAAGCCCCACAAAAACACCCTATATTTTGGATTTAGTTGCTCATATTATTTCAAAAGCGAACTCTGACCCTCTTTTTTATTGCTGAAAAGTGATTAGAAGGCCATGATAAAACTTTTGGCGAAGTTTAAAAAAATTCTGTGTAGAGGATTCAGAGCTACCTTAAAGAAATCACAAAATTGAGGTGGCTCTGAATGCTCTTTGCAGAAAGTTTAATCTTGCCATTCTGATTACTTTTCGGAATAAAAAAAGGCGGTCACCGAGTTTGTTTTTGAGATATAAGCAACTAAAGACAAAATAAAGGATGTTTTTACAGGGCTTTCCCGTTGCCATGGTGACATATTACGTCAAAATGACTGTATCTTGTTCAGCAATAATTATTCCTGTTTCATTTGGTACCACAACATTGCCATGATATGTTGTGGTGTCGTTCATTCTAATAAGAGCATCACTTGGAAGCGTTGAAACTGGTTTGAGCCTCCTTAATTAAACTACTCTTTGTAACCTTATATAATCAGTGTGTAAGTAGATGTATAGGTGTATGTAACTGTGTAGTTTAGTGTGAATTAATAGTATAGTATAGTTGTTAATAATTGTAATTATTATAGTACAGTTGCAAATTTGAAAAAAAAAAAGCATGGTTCGAAAAAGTCAGAGACAGGAGATTTAGAGACAGGAACTTGAAGTGAATTTTCCAAGGGGTAAAACTAAAAATTGGTGAGATAAGGTTAAAAGTTGGAGGAGCTGTTTTATTTAATAATGAAATGAAACCTGTATCCAATGATTTGTGACATATTTTGGACCCTTAAATAATTTCAGGGAGATGATATTATCAATGATGAAGTGTTCTTTAGCTTTGAACCGGATAAACCCCGAAGAAGAAAAGAAAAATCAGGATTTTTACCAGGAATTGAAGAAGAAAAAGCTGCTGCTATTCCCCAAGAAGGCAAAGATGAGATTGAAGGACCTCCTGCCCCAGAGTAAGTGTGAATTCTTGGGATGAAAAGTAAATTTAAGAGTTATTAGGTTGATCTTGGGGTAAAAGGCTGTACATTGTAAATAGCATTATGTGGTTGAATGTGCAGGATTTGTGTTTGCCATTAAAGTATTTGGAACAGATCCATAATGTAGTGTTCATTTTTGTATGTGGTCGTACATCTTTATCCTTACTAGGCATTCTCATTGCAAATACATTTGGCAAGGATCAATCCTGGGGCCCCGGGTGATCAATATAAATTTTCCTATGTTTCACTTTCTAAAGTACATGTAATGCTGCAATGTAATACGTTGAAATATTCTTCGACTTTTCTTCCTTCCGACGGGATTGTTACTTGTTGCACTCAGCACAAGGTACCGAGCCATTGCTCACTGGAAGACTAAAGATGTCACTATGCAGTGTGTTAAATGAATACAAAGAGAATTTCCTTGTCGATCGGCCAAGTTCACAGGTCCACTCGTATTAAAAAAGGAGCATGCCGTGATGTTGCCATGGACAGTGACAACAGTGTTCTTCTAAAGCAAACTACTGCTCTGTTAGTTTGTTATTATTGTATCATCATTCTGTTGGTTATATTCAATTATACCTATAGTGTATACTTGTAACACATTTAAAAGCTAAAGGTGCTTTAATGTAAAAGATGGGGTTAAAACCTCTCAATAGCTGTGTTTACATAGTTGAGAAATATCCAGATGTTTTTGGTATCACCTTGTTGTACTTAAACATTGAAGCGTTCCTTTACGATAAGAATCAAACATAAATTGACCTCTTTAGCTTGCACATTTTCCTATTGCGACCATGTGGCATTCTTGAGGTAATTATCCTTTTGTCTTTTCATAAGTACTTAAATAAGTACATAAATAAGCACATGCATAAGACAACATTTGAAAGAAGAGTAACATCACATGGTGTGAAATGGGAAAACAAAACGTACAAGCCAAAGAGGTCAATTCACTCATTCCTAGCTAAATGGTTATCCTCTGTTACTTCATAGGCTTTTAACAACCCCGCAAAAGGTTTAAAGTAGTCGAAAACACCACTTATGTTCACCTAGCTCTTTTCCATCTATCAGATGCAACTAAATATGTTTTGCGATCCGTTCCAGTTTTCGTGAAAGGTTGGAATTAAAAGTTTTGGAAACAATCCTTGTTTTTACTTATCGCAAACTGAGGCATTTGTAGCTGTTTACGTAGTTGAGGATCCTTCAGAAATTTGAAAATTACCTGGCCTGCCAATGATAACGCATTCTTTTTACATAAAAATCAAACAGAAATTCAGTCAATGTTTCCTAACAAGATCAGAAAGCATCTGACCCCAACAGAACTCCCATTTTGTAAGCATTGTATCCACAACTTCTTCACAGTTCTCCTTTGATTAGCGTTTATTGCAGGAAGGGAACTGTCACCCAAGTAGACTTAACGGTATCCTTGAAAATCTAATATCGGTGTTGTTTCAAACTCCAAGGACATCATTCTTCTTAGCAATATATTTTCTTGCACTTTTGAGGCCTTGAAAGAAACTTCACAAATAACAAAATATTTACCTTATTTTTCTGAAGACCAAGGCCACCCATTCGCAGCACCCGAGGACAAAGGATTAGAGACAGACCAAATGTAACAAATGCTGACCGCAGAGAGTATGGCAAGGGGATGGTTGGTAGATTGTTGAATAGAACTATCAAACGAAAACGTTTAACAAGCAGTGTTAAGAAACAGATGGCGCTTCTCACTGATCACAGGTACTGTACAATTTTGTTTGAAACCAGTTAGGTCATTTTTGAAAAATCTTTGCTAGTTGGCAGGATTCTTGTCAAGGGTGAAAATTGTATTTAGTGTCTCTAGTGTGTTCCATCTTCCTCTCACAGGCCTTTCTTTACATACTGGATTTCCTTTGTACAAACAGTTGTACTAATTGTTGGCTTGGCGGTTTACAACTTTGCACCAATTGGATTCACTGAGACCATGAAAGAAGCTGTGGTAAGGAAGCTCAAGTTAATGAGTGAAGAATTGTGTAGAACCATGGTTTAATTAAAGCAGAGGTATTCCAATGGTATTTGAGTGTTACCGGTATTCAATGAAGCAAATATGGTTCTGTAGGGAAAACTGTCTATTGATTTTCAGTGAACCAACATGATGCTAAAAATGCAAAAAATGAATTCAGACCTCTATGTGTTTATTACCTTTGTAATGGGGATAGCAGCACATACAAATGTAGGCTTATGGTTCCCATAGGAACCTGGTTTACAGCATTTTAAACATAGTATCCTGTCAATAGACCTTATCGGCTAATTCAGTGTTGTACAGCTGTACTCAATTCAAACCCTTTGGGAATAAAATGTTTTGTTCTGGACAGCTTTGTTCTGTTGTAAGGCACTCAGGAAGCGGCTAGAGCACGAAAGAAGTGTAGGTTAACCCTACTTCTTCTTTAAACAAACTTCTGAAAACACAAGCTACTGAGATTTCCCCCTAATTTTACGAGAACTCATTGCGAATACGTATTTATAACAAAAGGGCAAAATTTTTTTGTCACTGTCGAGGCACAAGGAAAAGTACAGATAATTGTTTTTTAATTCCAGTTGACAATAAAAATTCGATTTTCATTCCTGAAAAAAGGATCCGTAAAATTGACAAACGGTTTAGTGCCCAAGGAAAGAATTTGTGTGCTAAGTATGAGCTATTTCTGGTATTCTGCTTTGTCGTTGTCGTTCTCTTTCGTTCAGTCCTTTCGTTTCTGTTGTAGACATAGACCGCTTGCATAAATGGCGGCCAAAAACGTATTCTTTTGTTTATGTGCTAATTAGACTCACTAGCCTCGCTCTCGAACGACATTTCTATTGTATTTTTTCCATGCAAACGAGGCTAGTGAGTCTAATTAGCACATAAACAAAAGAATACGTTTTTGGCTGCCATTTATGCAATCGGTCTATAGGTCCTCCAGGCATCCTGTAACCTTATCAGAGCTTCTAAAGATATGCCAAAAATTGCAATACAGAGAAAAAAGCAGCTCTAAGCAAATTAAAAATAAACACTCAGCTTTAAGTTTACATCCTGCTGATGCTTGACTTGAATAACTGTGTAGCCACTAATGTGGACCAGAGATATCCTGATATGTCAAACTGGATTGAAACCAGCGAAAAATGCAGAAAGAAAGCATCTTCCAAACCGTTTTCCACCTGAACACAAAAAGCGTTTGACTGTGTAAGAAGTTTCGTTGATATATAGTATGGCCGTGTAGCCGCGTCGAGCCACAGAAAGATGAAGCCTCGCTTGTGTTCAGGTGAGTTCACCTAGGTTGAGTCTGCAATCCCGTCGAAAACCAGTACCTGGTCAGCAGTCAACTTCAAAAAAACAGTTGACCTCGGTGAGCTTAAGCTTGAGCCCGTGATATGGTCATGTGATACTAGTCAGCGGAAACCTTGTTCTGACAGGTGTCGATTAATCAAAAGATAGATGTCCAATATCAAAGATGTATGCTGTAAACTAGCATGATACTGGTCACATTGGCATGCATGGAGGGGTGGACTCATGGACGTATGTACAGATGTTCATGACATCATGGCTACGAAACCAAATTTTCTCGCATCGATGGGTTACCATATTTTCTTAACAATGGTGCTCAAAAGGCGCGCGCAGAGCTCCGCTAATATACAAAGCATTTTAATCCCAAGAAATTCGAATTGGGTACAACATTGAGTGGTCTATTGTATTCAGTCAAGTAACAAGTTTCCGGAGGTGCAAACATTATGTGCAGAATACTTCATTGGTGGGATGTTTAAATTTTGTTTCATTTTTTTTCTTTTCCAAACTTCATTTGCAGCAGTTTTATTGGTGGGATGTTTGAAATATGTTCATTTTTCACTACAGATAGACAAAAGTCAAGCTGGGACACTGGTACCAAGTAAAGTGTCACGGACATTTGCAGAAAATTTCTGGATTGGTCCAAATCAGGTGAGGGGGTGGGGTGGGGTTGGGTGACCCAGGGGGGGAGGGGAACTGACAAAATTCAAATTTTATTTTTTGTTTCTGTCCTTTTTTTCATTTATGGTACATCCAGAAATGCAAGTGTAATTAGATGCACACACAATTTTGACATCCAACATGAAGTGTCCCTTTGAGTCTAAGCCTTTGTTACTCTATTTAGTTTTCCAACACAAAGGTTATGGTAAATGTTAGCATTACATGTACGTTTAGCTCAGGGTAAATTCAGCTGTTTGTCCATGCTTGGAGAGCAGCATTTGGGGACGCTTTGTGGTGTTAATTGTCTGTATTTCAAGACACAAGTGATGATGAAATTGGTGACTCCTATTGAAATCCGCATGCATCTAATTAGGGGCACATATTGACATGTTTTTCGCACATCTTCATTTACACCGGCAGTGCACATACACAGTTTTCCCCATTTTTTTTGGGTGGTGGGAAGGGGGATGTTTGTCTTGTTAATACTAATTTTTCTTAATTTTCCCTTATATTTGTCATGTTTTCATCAGGGCTGGCACAGTGGTGAGAGCACTTGCCTCTCACCAGTGTGGCCCAGGATCGATTCCCGGATTCTACACCATATGTGGGTTGAGTTTGTTGGTTCTCTACTCTTCTCCGAGAGGTTTTTTCCCTGGTGCTGTGGTTTTCCCCTCTCCTCAAAAATCAACATTTGATTTGATTTGTTCTGATTTCAGTTGATTTGTAGTCTCCCCAATTAGTAGAGCTTGGCTAAATAAAGTGATTATTATTATTATTATTATTATTATTATTATTATTATTATTATTATTATTATTATTATTATTATTATTATGATGATGACAGCGAAAACGTATGGATGCCATATGGATCCCTATCCAGCCAACCTGGGGCATCAAACCTAACCCAGGAGGCCCTCAGGCTAACAACTCTGTAACTTGTATAATATATACATGTAATATATAATATATAATAAATAAACTAAAATTGCTAAAAATGTCTCTGTTCACTTTTCTGCTATCCTCAAGACATCATACGGGTAATGTTCAGGGTGTGCGAGATGATGGCTCTCTGCATCCGGAGTAGAATCTCTCCTCCTCGAGCCCCGGACAGTTCCCTCATAGCCTCGTCTACCTCATTGGACCACCCTCCTAGGACGTCTATGGTGATGTTATACTGCCGAATGTCATATCCTGGGAACTGCTGCTTGAGTTCCCAGTGTAGGGGGCCATACTTGGTGATCTTCTCTTCTTGTTTCTTTCCTCTGTTCTCCGTCCACGGGCAGCTCATTTCTACCACCAGAACTCTCTTCTTGTCATGATCTATAAATCTCGCATCCACTCTGGTCTGCCTCACTTTCTCACTTACTGCAAAGAATGCGATGTCCCAAAATGCTTGGGCCTCGGGTGACTCATAGATGGGTTTGGGAACGACCGAAGAATACCACAGTGGCACTGTATCAGAAAGCCGAAGCTCTCTAAGCATTTCCCAGAACAGTACTTTGAGGGCCGCATTATGACACGCGAGGTACTTATTCTGCACCAGCGCAGAACAACTCGCCACCACGTGAGGGATACTTTCAGCAGTTTTGCCACAGAGTCTACATAGGGTGTCATTAGGTTGGTTGGTATGGGTCTTGCGTGCGTGATAGACCTTTGCCGGTGTTAGCTGTCCATAAATTCAAATTCCTCTGCAAACGTCCTAGTTTCTTTGACGAGCGACTGATGGCCTTGATGTGCCGCATTCTCTTTAAACGCCCGCACCAGGCTGAAGGTGGAGTCCTCGTGTTAATGGCTGACTTGATCTTAGTTATTTTGTACTCTCCCTCTACTGATCTCATTCCACGTCCTCCCAGAGCCTTTGGCAGATAGACAGTCGCTTAATCAGCCCTAGTGTTTGCTTGCCACCACTCTCACACACGATCTTTCGTGCCTGCCTATCGATATCGCGCAATTCTGTCAGACACCAGTGTTGGGACCACATAAGGTACGGCAGCACTGGCATGGCAAGCTGATTGGACGCTTGAACTCTGTTGGTGTCTGACAGTGGGCTCGACCAGAACACTGAGAGTCTCTACAGGTAGGTCTTAGTAGCACGCTGCAGAACCAGCTTCTCTTCTTGAAGTAGCCGTTCCGGTGCTCCAAGGAACCGGTAGGTTGTGTCTTTCTTCAGGCTATCGATGACCGTCTCCCCTGACTTGAACCCTTCAGGTACATCAACTGGAACACCCCTTCTCGCGTTGAGGACATTGCACTTCTTTGGATTCCATTGCAAAGCAATGTCCTCCATCGCTTCCTTTGTCATCTTGAGTACTCTGTCAAGCTTTGCTTGAGATGCCGCGAAGACCTTCAAGTCGTCAATGTACAGTAGATTTGTGACTTTGGGCCCAACCGGTCTTGAGAGCCTATAGCCCTCGGTGGAGTGCAGCTTCCATGCTACTGGGTTTAAGCACAACGTAAACAAGCGTGGGCATAGCACATCTCCCTGGGGTTGACCTTTGTTAAAACTGATCACAGGGGAAGTCTCATTGCCAACATTGGTGTTAGCAACTATCCTGGTGTTCCACGCCGCGCATAACGTTCTCACGACTTCGCAGATCCAGACTGGGAACCTGTGGACTAGCATGATCTTATTGAGCCACCTATGATCGACAGAGTCATAGGCCTTGCGCACATCTACCCACGCTACGCTGAGATTGCGCTTGTGCCTATGACAGTCCAAAGTTACTGTCCTGTCAATCAGTAGGTTGTCGGTCGTTCCACTGCATCCTGCCTTTTCTCCCCTTTGCTGTTCCTCCATTAGATCGTACATCTTCAGATGTTGATCCATGGGCCCCAGGACGCACAAGGTGAACCATTTGTATGACGTATTTAAACACGGTTCTCACTGGTGAAATCACCCTGCTTGCGTATCACCCTCGTCTTGCCCTCTGTGAACCACTTTATTATTATTATTATTATTATTATTATTATTATTATTATTGTTGTTGTTGTTGTGCATGTATGTTAATGTAAATAAAGCTTGTTGTCTCAATTTGTTGTCGCATTTCTTGGGCCCCCTCGCAGCACTTCATTTGCAACTAGTAACTCGTAGTTTAGGAAGTGTTTACATTTTTGTACATCTACTTTTTGTCTTTTTCTTGCAGGCAGGCTTGATCAAAATGGGAGCCAAGTTTGCGCCATGTATGCGTGTTGATAACAATCTAAAAGCAGTGCTGGAGGAGGAGAGGAGAAATGAGAGTAAAACAGGATGCTGTGTTAAATCCGATGGCTCAGGCTGTATTCAGACATCACAGCAGGAGTGCTCAGTGAGTCTTGAAATGTCAGCTGTCAATAAAATATTTCAGAGAATTCAAAACAAATGTATGTACAAAGCGCGGGTTATGGACGTAAGAGAGAAGTGATCCTCGCAGTTAGTTGGACAAATTTAAGCAATTGTCTCTAATTATATACATATATTTCAATCATCGAGTCCTTTCACGGGAACACATGCGCCCAACAAATTAAAACCTGCTCACAACTGAGTGGCTTCACTGAAAAGCTTGCTTCAACGAATGTCAAGTGGTTGTTTAGACCACTGCGTTTCTCCGGCACTACCTTTTAGTTCCCGCAGCGAGTGAGCCTGAAGCGAACGAACGAGGCAGCTCTCTAATCGGTTGAAGAACACCTTTTTCTTCGAAACGCAAGGGATTGTGGTTATGCATGGATGGAGGAATAGGCCATTTCCGAGTTCATGTCTGCCTCCTCTTCAAAGCGAGTCTAAGTGCGAAGTTTTTCTTATGAAAATTAGTTTTCATTCATATGTAAAGTAGAATAATTACCATCACAAAAACTTTGCACTTAGACTCGCTTTGAAGAGGAGGCAGACATGAACTCGGACATGGCCTATTAAGATGCGCGGTATTATTTATTATTTTATTTTGCTTCTCGTATCCTCAGATTTCACTGTCACGCAACAAAAAAATAAATTCGAAATCCTTCAAATGAAAAAGGCCAAGAGATAAATACTTGTGTATGAACACATCTCCTAATCTGGTAAAAGAGGAATTAAAAAGTTAACACTGGCTAAAAATTCTTATCCCTCTCGGACGTTTCGACTACAACTGTTGCCTTCGTCAGCAAAGGATAAAAAATGCAAATGTTTAACGGCGTCCTGTAAAGTACAAGCAACTCTCTCTTAACGGACACCTCTGAAAGACGGACACTTGGTGGTGGTCCCGGCCGTTTCTGAGTCATTTTACTATAACCAAACTCTCTATGAGACGGACACCTCCTTAAGACGGACAACGGACACTTGTGAGTTGCTGAATGTGACCGCAAATTACGATTTAGGGAAGAAAAATTCTTGTACGTGACTCTTTTTAACACCAGACGTTTAATTGACAGCTCTTATCTTGTCGCCGGAATACATACAGTACAAGTTAAAATTAAATCAGTCATTGTCCCATTCAAAAAATAACTTGAAGGTGACAACCGAATTGTATTGTAATCTAAAACAAGTAGGTTTCGTTCAAGTAAATTACTTAAAACAAACTTTAAACAGACGCGTATTCACTGTGCACAGGTTCAGCATTATTATCTCAAAATTCCTGGGGTCATGTTACGTCGACTCTCTATAAGCCGGACACCTCTCTAAGACGGACAGCTGAGGCCGGTCCCGATGGTGTCCGTCTTAGAGAGAGTTGACTGTACTATTAAATATCTCGAAAGAATTCCTTAAGGTAACAAGTCGCTAATCCCAAGAGTATTATTGACGCTAGAAGTTGTTAATGTTTTTGTATACGCTAGGCAGCGCTATGTGTTCGTTTATAGAGTTCACATCTCGCACGGAGATGAGTGCTGGAGCCTCACTCAAGGAGTGCCACGCTTCAAGAGTTAGTCTTTGTCGCCACGTCGGTGACCTGTCAACAATTTCCACATTCTCCAAATCTATTTCATGACTGTGGAGCATATGGTGTTTCCACCAAGGAGGAAGCATCTAGGGAAACTAAGCGAGTAGCGAAAGTCCTTGCCGCGAATAACTACCCCGCTAATTTCATTCACAGTGACCGCCAACTGAATAGACGACAAGAATTGAATAATACCGACCAGCGTGGTTTAGTTATCCTGCCCTATGCCAAGGGTTTTTCAGAGAAAGTCGCAAAAGTTCTTCGAAGTTTTAGCATCAAGGTCGCCCACAAGCCTATTCGTACCATCTCCAACGTAGTAAAAAAAACCAAACGACAAAATCGGGAAAGAGGCTTCCAGAGGAATCGTGTACAAGATCAAATGTAAAGACTGTGATAGTGTTTACGTTGGCCAGACATCACGCGCGCTAAAAACACGCGTGAAAGAACACGCAAAGGCCATAGCAACAAACTCTAAGCTGGCTAAAACACGTGTATAGCAGTTGTGTAGGCCTGTCACCCCCATTGTTATCACTGTCAATGACGTCAATTTTTGACATCCCATAATTATTGGCGGATTTGGGCTCGCGGTAAGAATTGCTTTGGGACGTAACGACGAACATGGAGCTACAATGTTGAACTTGATCTGACGAAGTCCAACTTTCCGTTACAGATTATCGTAGTCTATGTTAAAGTCCCTATGTCTAAACTTACGAACTTGGTATTGACGACATGAAATGTAAAGTTGACCTAAAAACTTGGTATTAGCGACGTAAAATGAAAAGTTGATCGTTTAAGTTGGAAGTTGATTTGTATTTACCGACATTGTGTTGGTAAGTTCGAAGTTTGTTTTCGTGAATATTAATGTTGACATGACACAATCCGATGTCGATGTGCAAAGTTGGATGTTGTGTTACAACTTCGATTTTTGGCGGAGATGGAACGCCCAATGGTACTCCGTGCGAGATGAGAACTCTATAAACGAACACATAGAGCTGCCTAGCGTATACAAAAACATTAACAACTTCTAGCGTCATTAATAACACTCTTGGGACTAGCGACGTGTTACCTTAAGGAATTCTTTCGAGATATTTAATATTACTATACAGGACGCCGTTAAACACTTGCATTTTTTATCGTTTGCTTAAGAAGGCAACAGTTGTAGCCGAAACGTCCGAGACGATAAGAATTTTTAGCCAGTGTAAACTTTTGAATTCCTCTTTTACCAAATTTTTGATGTCTGGCTACACACCGAGTATTTTTAACATCTCCTAATGTATTTGAAAGGCTCAAACTGCTGAGATTCATAAGAGATAGACATTTATAGCTTTGTATCTTGGTGTCACGCAAGGTGACAATTCGGAAATTCAAAATGCTGTATTTTCGAAACGAAAGACGTTTCAGAACTGGAAACTTGAGAACGATTTATTTCTAGGTCATCTTCAACTTCCTTTCGATAAAAATGCATGAAGACCTTGCGATTTTGATTTTAGAATGCGATTACATCACTGTGAAAGCCATCTATTGTTTTCTTTCTTCTCTCGAGTGGGGTCCAGTTTAGGGGTCCACGTTTTGTACCGTCCCTGCTCAAGACCTATTCAAATCTCCCTTCCATTTCACTCGCGAACGTTAAATTACCGCAAGTACCAGTCAAACGTAAAATGTTTGGTGACCAAATATTTTGTCCTTTGGCTACCTTGTTTGGTGCTGTTTAATAGTGTTTGGTAAAATTTGAAATCCATCAAACATCTGATCAAACATCGCTATTGTTATCATGTTTGATGTACAGTGTTTACCATTCTCGTCACCAGAGCCTCGGATCTTATGTCTGCGCATGACCCGAGGCTCTGGGAAACTCTGTCTAGAAGAACATGCGCCGTAGGGTTCTCATAGCCAAAAATTGGTTATTTGAACCTTTTGGCGCTTGCTCACTCCTCGTGCTAACATGAGTGTACCAATCAGAAACGCTTTTCATCGGTCTTCAGGAAAGCTAATGAGAAGACCCTTTGTTTCAGGGTTCCCCAGAGCTCTCCTCTCCCTCAGTCATGCGTAATAGGGAAGAGCTGTGGGGTCGAGATTGGGTGTTTACCAAACATGTTTGGCGCGCGCATGCGTATTACGATACAGATTTTGGCCGCATTCTCCTTCCCAGAGCCCGGGATTCTTTCGTTCAGGACCAAGAATAACGACCTCTGGCTGGTTCCGAAATACGCGCAGTCCCTGTTGGGGTCTATTTTGGTAACCGTTGACAGCTACTAATTATATTTCAAATTCGGAACTGGTCGGAATTTGAAATAATTAGTAGCTGTCAACGGTTACCAAAATAGACCCCCACAGGGACTGCGCGTATTTCGGAACCAGCCAGAGGTCGTTATTCTTGGTGCTGACCGAAAGAATCGCGGCCTCTAGGACGAGAGTGAGTCATACGTATTCAAGATGCCCGAAATCCTTTTCGAACTCAGCTGTTGGGAGCGTGTTTGGTGGCTTGTTTGAAAGCGTTTGGCCACGTCATTAAACACGGGGAAAGTTTGGTCACGAAACATTTAAAGTTTGACCGGAGCCTAATGTCTTCAGTTAATCAGAGTTACCTTGTTTTTAATTATAGAAAGCATTTGCCTTTTTTTATAACGTCTCCACCAACGGCAAGACGAGAGTTGTCTGTGGACAAGATCCAGAGTAAGTGCTAAAACAAATTTTCCTAACGACAGATATTGTTAAATTTGAGGCAGTTACCGCTTCATACAAGGGAATGTTTGTTTACATTTGTTGCGTTATTAGCATAAGGCTAACCTTTTGTAATCAGTCATCCGAGAATAAAATACTGAATATTAAAAGTGCATTGCATAATAAGCCATCTCTGAAAATTTGACCGCGATATACCGTAAGCTGTGCTGTGTAAGCTG
Organism: Montipora foliosa; assembly: GCF_036669935.1. Classification (NCBI taxonomy): domain Eukaryota; kingdom Metazoa; phylum Cnidaria; class Anthozoa; order Scleractinia; family Acroporidae; genus Montipora; species Montipora foliosa. The sequence continues at coordinate 25,000,133 of NC_090877.1, read as the reverse complement.
TGCCGTGCAACGATGCTTTGAAATTTTACAAAAAATGTATGGGATCATTAGCGCTTTTGCCATTTAAGAATTTATCAGTTTTTGATGGCTAATAACTGGCTCGTTATCTAATCTAAAAATCTTAACAGACTTAACTGATAACAGTGTAATGAGAAGTGCTAGTTTTGTACCCCATAAGAACCATGTGAACGTAGTCCTACTAATGGAAATGGGCCCACATAAGGACAGAGAAAAACTCTGACCAGTGTGGGAATTGAACCCACGACTTTCGGGTTAGATCAGCGCTGCTCTACTGACTGAGCTACAAGGTCAGACGGGTGCAGACCGTGGGAACTGAAGATTTTAAAGTCACGGCAATGAACATGTACAAGTACAAGGAAGGGTTACGTTACTACAAACGTTGGCCGTGTAGCATTTTATATTTCAACAGACTTAACTGATTAGAGTGTAATGAGAAGTGCGAGTTTTGTACTCCATATGAACCATGTCTGTTGAAATATAAAGTGCTACACGGCCAACGTTTGTAAAAACGTAACCCTTCCTAAAAATCTTAAAATTGGAGACTTAACCAAGTTTAACACGAGAGTGGCAATCGTAAATTTCATTCTACAGAAACTGCTCTTTTACATGTAACAGATGATTTTCTTATGTCTATCGATAAGAGTGAAGTCTCTGCTGTTGTTCTGTTAGATATGTCTAAGGCATTTGACAGTGTCCGACACGATATTCTCCTTCAGAAACTACAACAAATAGGTATTACGTCATCTAGCCTGGAGTGGTTTCACAGTTACCTGTCTGGTCGTAGCCAAAGAGTACGGATTGTGGATGCTGTTTCAGCCTCTCTTCCCCTAAAATATGGAGATCCACAAGGTTCTATATTGGGACCTGTACTATTTACCATCTATGTAAACGATCTCCTGGCTGTTCCAGGCCATTGTAAGTCTGTGTGTTACGTTGATGACGGTAAACTTTACCTTTCTTTCCGCTCAACTGACATAAGCTATGCATTCCGCTGTTTGAATGAAGACCTAAGAGAAATTTGTAGATGGTGCTGCCAAAATTCCTTACTAATTAATCCGGAGAAAACCAAAGTCTTACTCGTGGGAGTGCCTCAATTACTGCGTAAATTGCCTCCAGTGTCGATCTCACTTTTAGGGAAGGAAATAACACCAGTTTCTGTGGCTAAGGACCTCGGTGTCCTCATCGACCAGTTCTTAACTTACAACGATCATGTTGCTAAAACTACCTCTAATTGTCTATTTAAATTAAAACAGATTAGTAGAATTAAACACCTTCTGGACAGAAAGTCTCTTTTATTAGTGATGAACGCTTTTGTTTTTAGTAAACTCTTTTATTGCTCAACTGTATGGGCTAACACATCTCAAAGTAATGTGAAGAAACTCCAATTAGTACAGAATTTTGCTGCGCGTATCGTGTTAGGTCTCAGGAAATATGACCACATCTCAGACGGCATAAGATCCCTCAACTGGCTCACTGTTAAGGACAGACTCCTTCTCAACGATGCTGTAATGGTATATAAATGTCCTAATAATTTAGTCCCGAAACATCTGGCTAATATATTTGTATCTCGCTCTCAAATTCATACTAGGGCTACGCGATCATGCAATCTTTTCCACATCCCTTTATGTCGTCTGTCATATGGACAACGTTCGTTTACATATCGTGGATGTAAACTTTGGAACAGTATTTGTAATGATTTGAAAGCTGCGGACAGTGTAAACTGCTTCAGGCGTCGTTTAGCGCAGAAGCTATTAAGTGGAGGACATTTGTGTTCAGTTAACTTGTAAATTATATTCAGAGGTCCTTTGTAATTGATTCTAGCTTTTAAATGTAACGTTTATTTATTATTCCTTTTTGTAACCGAAAAGCCCAAATTGGGGGTTACAATAAACGTATGTATGTATGTATGTATGTACCACTGCGCCATCCCAGCACTTACAGGTGCATGCATTTTGCCGTGTGCTTTGAAAATAATAGTTTTGAAAACGAAAGTTTTCCAGTCAACTCTAGTGCCACATTTAATCACGTAGACCAAAACACTGTTTTCGTGGTCCGTATTTAGTGTTTTGATACAGCCATTTTTATTGCGTGGTTCTTTGTGGCTAAGAAAGCTGTCCCGTCCTTAATCAATCTTCGAAGAGATGAAGAGGTTAGGTTTCTAAATGCAGGTGGTGCCTTGTCGAACTTGATTGATCGAATTAAATTTGACTTTTAGCTCGGCAGCAGTACGACGTTTGAAACCAAGTTGTGCTACTGTCAAGTAGCGCGGAAGAGGCTGCCGTGCTACACGGCAGTAGCACGACTTGGTTGCACTCACTGCCATGTCGAACTCAATTCATAAATAATTATAAATACATTTTAAAAGTTCGCCAAACCGGTTTTTTGTTAGTGCACTTTATAAGTGCACTACACACAATGTCATCGGGTTGTAAGAGTGAGCGAGTTAGTGTAAGAGTGCATATCACTAGTGACAAATAGGCCCGCAGCGCGTGCATATATCACGAAAATAAACGGGTCTGTTGGAAGCGTGCTTGAATTTGAACAAATGAGCCCCAAAATCTGCAAGAATTTGTGACATTGATGAATAATAACGTAGCCGCTATTTCCAAAACGATGGAATTACCTGGTGATAAACAATCTCGTCTAGGAGAGTGAATTTTTGACTTTGCAGAATGGTTAACCTCAAGAGTTAGACGAATGTGATCTTTGTGTTGAATTCGCACATTTCCTGTCGAACTTTATGACACTTGAACGAAAAAAAAAATAACGAAAACAAAAACCAGGTGCCTTGCTGTCATTTTGTCAGATATGTTTCCTTTGTGTCAGATATGTTTCCTTTGTTTCGTGAGTTGTTAGTAAAAAGCAAAGTAACTTGATCACAGACGGCCGCAGAAAACGGTGTCACTTTCGATTTTGCTATTTACTTGTGCAGCCAAAAGTACAATAGAAAAATCGAACGTAGCAAAAATGTTTTTTGCTGATGCAAACTTTTTAATATTTGCGGCACAAAATTTATGTTGTTTTTATGTCGCAAATTTTGTTGCTGATGGCATTTTTTTTTTACTCGATCGACACTTCCTAAAAAACTTCCTTTTGCTCTTCCTAAAAACTGTATATCAATTTTTATTTACTTTTGCATCAATGTATGTTTTGCATAAAGCGGCCTTTCAAAATTTGTACCTTTCTTAATTCGCATTTTTGAGCGTTAAAATATGTTTTTGGTCCTATGTTTCTAACAGCAAACCGTATATTTTGAGGTCTCCCATCCAGATACTAACCCCACCAGATAGAGAGTAACTTCAGTGAACTTTTGTCGTGGAAAGCTGTCAGACCCTCAGAGTACACTCTTAAACTTGCTGTGAAAAAGAAGTTGAAGTGAACTTCATGTCAGCCTCGAAGCCAATGTTTCTCGATTCCCTTTTATTTTCTTCAATCTTTGTGGGTTTAGTATTCTATTAGTAACTTCACATGTTCTCAGGGTGCTATTTACCTAAGGCATCTACCTTGGCACTATAGTGATTTACGATACCAAAACAATATCGTGCACTATTCTTAGAGCTACATATTACGTAAAGACAACTTGAATCTCCTGGAAAACAAAACGCAGCTCAGTTAACAGTTATGGAATAAAGCACTGTGAGACAACCTCTTTAAGGTGTACTTCATGCAAGTAACACCGATTTGAATTCTTTCACTAACTATCCTTGTAATTTCGAGGTTTGGAAATCGTGACCTGTGTTGCTTCCTCTTTAGTTTTCAAATGGCTAGTTTTTTTAGTTTGCTTCGGCCTGTCTATCAGGAAAAGGTTCAAACTTATCCCATTAGAATTTTTTTTATGGTGATCCTTTTATTTTGAATTTCTTGAAGTCAATGGAAAGTCAATTTTCTACGCGGACTTTTTGCTTTACAGGACATGTTTAGATCCACCTTCTGTAGCTCCAGATGAATGGGATCCAGATGACATTACCAAATGGCCAGTAAGTGACATCTCCAGTATCTACTCGACCTTGTGTGAAAGCAATTTTTGTTTGTGATCTGGGCGGCCCGTTTCTCGAAAGTCCCGAAACTTTACGGGCCATTTTCGGGTGTCACAATTCCCTTTGTATCTCAAGAACGCATAGGATTTAAGTCGTCAAACTTCACAGTGATTTTTCTTTTTTGTTACCTTGAAAACATTTTAAAAGACCGGCTTTCCAAAACAAGCGGATGGCAGTTTCACAAATGGCTTTTCGGGCCCGAAAAGTTATCGGAACGTTCGACAAACGGGCCCCAGGCCTCAGTTGTTCGAAGGGTGGATAGCGCTATCTATTGGATAACTCAATTGCTTTTGCTAGTGTTTATCCGCTGGATAGTGATTTATTCGGTGGATAGCGTTATCCACCTTTTGAACAACCGATTCCTGGGCACTTGACCGGACATATCAAACGCTTATCCTCTTGTGAATTCTGTGACTTTTGTGAACGCAAAATTGTCGTCGAGAGAAAGAAAATTGTCTCGGAGTTAAACTTTTGTTATTACCGGTGTAGCTGATTACAGACGTGCTCGTTTGATAAAACTCGTCAACCGTTGCCTCTGTTACGTTGGCTAATTGACATAATTTATTCGGATCAGTTCATAGCAAATTTTAGGAGGATTTTGTTCGGTCCTTTTGTCACGTAAAGTATTGTTTTATTTTGCCACTCTGTAGCCAAGTCGAGTCGATGTGCCACTTGATGAGTTGTAATCTTGGGAAAGATTTTACTGTGACAAAACATTAAAGCCTGGTTTTTGACAAGCGACGCAAGCAAAAGAGCGCTTATTTCACCATGACAACGGGGTTGACGCAAACATAAGCACAAACGCAATCGCAAGCACATTGATCAAAGTTTTCCTTCTCCTTAAGCTTGCGCTTATGCTTGTGTTCGCTTGCGTCGCGTGAAAACGAAACGCAGCATTTGCTACGTCTGGCCAATTAAAGCACTCGTTCCGGTTTCCCCACGTCTGAGCATTTGAACAAAATGGCGCATGCCGTAGTTGATTTTGACGCTTATGTCGAAGTTCGTTTTCACTAGCATAGGCTACTTATGCTTGTTCTTGCGTCGCTAGTGAAAACCAGGCTTAAACGTCTTCGTTGTAGAGAATAAACCATTTCAATTCATCAACACTTCGGTTTTATTAGCCTTTAGTTTCTTTGACGGGCGAAAAAATTATCGCCCCAATTTCTTCCCTTGCTTTTCTTGGTTTGATTGAATTTGAGTTTCTTACTAGCCATGCGAGTTTAAATTGTTTTGGTTCTGTGATAACCCTAAAAATAAAGCTTTCTTTTATGTTGTTCCATTTCAGTTTATTGGGGCATGCTACCCAATGAATACCTGAAAATATGCTTGATGTTTTTCCTTTGTCCGCAGGTTTGTGAGAAGTCGAAGGAGAATTTGTCGCCCTCCGAGTACCCACACATGACGTGTGAAATCACTGGCCGTCCATGTTGTATGGGTAATGAAGCTAAATGCCGGATTGTCAGCAAAGATGAGTGCGAGTTTTTCAATGGAACCTACCATAAAAATAAGACGCTTTGTTCACAGGTAAATATTTGTGATTTACTGCTGTGGATAGCTGGGTCAGAGAAAGGGGCCATGAAAGAAGCTGATTTCGATCTGACGGCCAAGTAGCTTCAAACATAATTGGGGTTGGGGGTAGGGGTGGGGGATGATTTTCTTTTGCGGTTATCCAGAAAAGGAATGAACGCAACATTTTGCTCGGACGAACGAAATGAGTGAAGAATCTTCCCGATTCCTCTTGCGCAACGAGAAATTTGTCCCGAGAGTAGACTGCCCGCCTCGCTGCGTTCAATCGAGGTACACGCATTAAACACAACATCAATCTTATTTCTTGTGGGAATTTCTAAGATGCTTCGTCGTGATTTGAGAAGCCCCGCTTATGCAATTCGACAGTAAGTGCCATGGCTGTAATCTTGAGGAAACTGATACCGAAAGCCACTGACTTTCAGAAAAATTCAAGAGATTTAACATCGCGTTACGTGAAGCGGCAAACTACAGGTTGGTGTTTGTAGGGCATGAAAATTCTCTTATCCTAACTTTCAGAAGTTACTTGGTATCTGTTGCTTATAAGCAAAGCTGAAATAAGCTTTAATCAAACAATTTTTCCAGTTTTGTCGAAACGCAAATCTCTCTCTTAATCTCTCTTCCGACTTCGTTTGAAGAAGTGTTATACAGCCCCTTTAAATTACTGTAATTCAACATTGATTTAAGCAAGAGTCTGGTCACCACGTGTAATAGTAATCCCCGACTAGGGCGATTACACCAGTGTTGTGTTCTGTCTTAACTTTTCGTAGGTAGATTGCCTCAGTGATACATGTGGAATGCTGGACTTCCATCGCAAAGATAAACCAGATCAAGCCTATCGTCTGTGGATGGCAATATTTGCGCATGCGGGGTAAATTGATGTTATGTTGTATTCCCTTAAAATTTAAAACGTCATGGACGTTTGCTCATATTTTCGACTTAATGTGCATAAATTTGTGAAAAGAATTGCTTGGTTTTTTTTGTTAAACTTAACTAAAGTTGTGTAATGCTGTGACTTGACATCTTCCGTGTATAACTCCTGGGGCCCGTTTCTTGAAGTCCGAAAACTTTTCGGGCCCGAAAAGCCATTTGTGAAACTGCCAACCGTTTGTTTTGGAAAGCCGATCTTTTCACATGTTTTCAAGGTAACAAAAAGCAAAATGACTGTGAAGTTTGACGACTTAACTCCTCTCCGTTCTTGAGATACGGAGGGAATTGTGACACCCGAAAATGGCCCGTAAAGTTTCGGGACTTTCGAGAAACGGGCCGCTCGCCCGGGTTGCTCGAATCATTGTTAGCACTAACAAGCATTACATACCATGGAAACCTATAGGTTCTGATACCTCTTAACCAAAAAATGAAAAATCCCGTTTAAGGGAATGACCTCTTACCTAGTACACGCTCTGACAGATGTTGTTGTTTTAGGATTATCCACTTGGCTTGTACCTTGATCTTCCACTTCACTATCATGCGTGACTTAGAAAAAATGGCCGGCTGGCTGCGCTTGTCAATTATTTATGTATTTAGTGGTATTGGTGGATATTTGTACAGTGCTATCCTTCTTCCTTATCAAGCTGAGGTAATTCCATGTTTTGTTTATTCGCGACACCTATTTGTTGTAAACATTTCCTTTCCGAATTTGTTAATCGAATTCCTGCTGGACCAATTCAGTAGTGTACATTGAATGCTCAAGGGCTATCTGAACGGTATAGCACACGTCGTGTTGAAGGAAGATAGCGAGAAATTCAGGGTTTTCGTTTCAGGCCAGACGTTTCGTTCGGTCGTTTCCCATTCCATGTCCGGTACTTTGATTCCAGTATTTGAGGGGTTGGTTTTATTTTCTATTATAATTATTTTTTACTTACTGTTTGAAGAGAATTTGATTGAACTCCAGCCTTACCTGAAGCTGATTCTTGGGTTCCAGAAACACTGGAAATATCGTTTCTGAGGGTGCGTCTCTTTCGGATCCTTGTATCCAAAAGCGGATTTTGCGTTTCTTTGCTAAAATCCGGAAATGGATTATTGATGCGAAGAATATACTCTCCGAGTGGTTTCATTGGACCAGATCTGAAAACAGATTTTTAGGACTCGTGATCCGTGCGTTTCTTTGGGAAACGGATCCAAAAAAAACTGCGTTTGGCCAGCGGTAGTCTTGTGAAAGTACACATTCTCTTTTTTCACATTCCCCATAATACACTTTATTTGCCCCCCAAAATTTACACAAACCATTGAATTCGAACACTCTTGGAAATATGCAATGTCCCAAGAGCATTTGAAAACAATGGTTTATGCAAAATTTGGGGGGCAAACAAAGAAGTGTATTATGGGGAATGTGAAAATAGAGAATTCCCGCCATTTGCGTGAATCATGGCGAGCAATCAAGATGAGATTTCAGTGCAACTTTTCCTCCAGTGTCCCCGAAATTGATAGAAAGTCGTTGTTTTTTCGCACAACTTCAATTTGATACAAATTACTTCAATCATAACTGGCTAAAAGTGGGTTGTCACGCCAGAAAACCCCGTTTTCGGATTCTTCGTGGAAACGAGGTATTCGTGTGATCTGAGATCATAAATCCAAATCTTGGATTCTCCCCAGACCCCCTATGTAGCTCGCGCCTTCTGCGTTCGCATGTCACGTCCGGTGCTTTCAGAAATATGTCCTCTACTTTACAAACTGTCGAAATCCCTGACTGTCATATGCTACTCTCTCAGAAATAACATTAAATTTAGGGCTCACTTGACTCATGGATGTCGACGAAGACATCTACAATTAAGGAACACAAAAAATAAAAGGTTCTTTATTCTTTCACCTTGTACAAAAGCGCGTTCTAGCTCATGATTTGGGGCCAAGTTGTATGAGGCAGGAGACAGGATACGGCAGCCTTTAACCGGGATAAGAACTATTTCAACAAGAACGAAACTTAACGAAGTGAAAGCACTTAATCTGCTTCGACACCCTCAGTTTTTTTAAATGTATCAGAACTTTAACGAGCACTTTGGTTAGTATGTGTCTGTCGAGTTGTAGCCACCTGATTGTGAGTTAGTATCGTTTTCCTTAGCGGTTGCTTCATCGTTAGTTTAGCTTCCTATGTTGTTAACGAAAGCCGTTTAATTAATTTACTTTTTGTTATGTTGTTCACACGTGTCGTTTCTCTTTGCACAGGTTGGACCATCCGGCTCCATCTTTGGCATAATCGCTTGCCTGTTTGTTGAGCTGTTTCAGAGCTGGCAGATGATTGCCCGTCCGCTTGTAGCTTTGATCAAGTTATGTGCAATAGTATTGGTTCTTTTGCTCATCGGTGTGCTTCCTTACGTCGATAACTTTGCACACATGATCGGTTTTGTGTTTGGTTTTTTACTTGCCTTCGTTTTCCTTCCCTATGTGTCGTTTGGAGAGTTTGACCGTCGAAGAAAGCAGACTCAAATTGTGGTGTGTTTGTTGTTAGTCATTGCACTGTTTGCGGTGGGATTTTTGGTTTTTTATAGTTATCAAGGCTCCACATGCGAAGGTTGCGAGTTCTTAAACTGCATTCCATTCACCGAGGACTTTTGCAAGCCCTACACTCGCGGACAATACCTTGAACCTAGGACGCGCCGTTAGTCGATCATCGTGTAAATATAGATTGAATGGAAATATTAAAGTGATTTTCTGTTGGACTTTGTTGAAGGGAAAGGAAAGCAGTATGTTCAGTGAGGAAAATTCTCCCCCATAAAAGTGAAAGCTTCGCGAATCAAAATTTTAGTGACGTTGTTATTTCTCTCGATATTTTGGACGAAGGAAGTGGGTTCTCTGACTTGACCAGCGGTTAGTTGCATAAGGATTTATTTGCTGAAGGCCGACATTCTTCTGTTTGATCGACGAACATTGCCGACATCTCGTCAGGATTATGCTTGAAATGTTGAAAATATCGACGTACTTCTAATTCTGTTGGAAGAACACCGTAGAGAAACTATTTTACCATCTATATAATTATGTGATGCTATGTCACTTTAGTTTTTATACACAAAGACTACAGTGATGCCTCGGGATTTTGCACTAGGCCTTCAGGTAAAATTCCTGCGAGGGCAATAAATCTCCGTTGGATCAAAAACCAAACATTTTCACGTATATGGTATTCGCATTGAGACGCAAGTCTACGATAGCGATTCTGGAAAGCAAGAAATGTCCTTAGTAAACTGCTTTGTCGAACTCCAGAAATTACCCAGAATTGGTGGTGTACCTTTGCCATTTTTTTTATTTTAGTGGGGTTTATAGGGAGTGTGGAACCAATCTTTAAAGACACATTGCAGTGGTGTCGCACAAATGGTGGTGGACGGTCAAAAGAAGCTAGTGAGATATTTGATGTTTTTCGTTGTTATTGTTGTTTATTGTTACACATCAAACTCTGAGGAATACACGAGAACAGCCAAAGCCGCAGGCTTAAATGGCACATGGTCAGAAAACATAATTTGAAAAATTTGCATGAATAGAAGAAGGCTTTAGCTAAAATACTTATATTTTACCTGTGATGAACAGCAAGTGCTAAGAGTCATCAAATGCAAAAAGGATGCCCTCAGGAGATGATAAGACTGGAATGGGCCATAACTAACCTCTTCTTGTCTCTATTGCTGAAGATACTTTGCTCGTTTTTCAAACAAAATTTGAAATAAAACACTATTTTGCAAAGTGAGGGTTACTTTGAATAGAAGTGACGCGCAAGAATCGGGGCGAGAGCCAAAGTACAGAAAAAAATCCAGTTCTTGTGGCTTGTTGCATAACGAGCCTTTTTTCGAGGTTGCCACGGTCAGGGAGAAACAACTTTCACGGGATTATCTAACATCTTGTCAAAGTCAATACTATGTACTTATTGACTGAGTGGGAGGGCCGGACGGGAAAATATTTGGCCCGAGGTCATGGCGTACGGACCGTGCGCCATGACCGAGGGCCAAATATTTTCCCGTCCGGCCCGACCTAACTCAGTCAATAAGCATTTTATCATATGACCACCGCGCTTTTCCTTTTTTTTTTCCGGGTAACAAAATTCGGAATGTTCACTTACGTCGCTCATTTTGACCGAAAAGTCGGGATTTATATAGCAATTGCAACAAAGTTGTTTTAGTTCGCATCTCGCGTGCGCTTTCATTGCAAAACTATTGAGAAAATCCCCGTATTAGGGCCGTACGCGATCCTAGTAGGGCCGGACGGCTTTTTCCGGCCCTGCTCGCGCCATCGCGTACGGCCCTCATACGGGGATTTTCTCAATAGTTTTGCAATGAAAGCGCGTGCGGGGCCTTACGGGTCATATGATAAATATGGGTTTTGACCAAGTGTGAGGTCAACATGGCTGGATATTGGCCAAGTTCTCTTTTTGCGTGTTTATGGTTGAGGTCCATAAACACGCAAAAAAGAACGAGGCCAAGAGAGTCTGCGTGGGGGGTTACCAGACCGTGTGCCGCAGATAGCCGCAGACAAATGTTTCCATCATCGGTCTGCGACGTGACGCAGACCTATCGGCGATCGTGTTGCAGACCTGATCATACGGAAACCAGGCTTAATGGCAGCCACTCACAAACTCTCATTCCCACGGTCCTCTCTCTTCCAAATAGTGACCACGTGACAAACACTTGGCTCTCGTATACAGATAAAGAAAGAAAGAACGCCGGTGCTGGCAAAGTGTGGGGATATCCCACACAAAAATACTCCTCAGGTTAAGCGGTAGTCAAGGTTTTTAAAAAGTACTTACGTGTACATAGAATCTGCATTTATAGGTGAGAAAATACTTTTTATTGTA
>NC_090877.1:24956281-24983781 GCF_036669935.1 Montipora foliosa | reverse complement strand
CTAGCCTGCACACAGGCTCGCCGTCTCGAATGGCGCGCGATCATTATCCTGGGGAATGGGGCGAGCGGGGACAAGGAGAGCTCTCCTTTTGCTATCCTTTTCCTCGCTCGCTCCACTTCCGGATAACGATCGCGCGCCATTCGAGCCAGAGAGCCTGTGTGCAGGACAACGGACTTCCTTCTCCCAGGGTCCTGCCCAGATGATGCTAAATAGTTTTAGGCAATCTACCTCCCTACTTTCAAATACCAATGCCAATGGTTACAACACCTTGATCTGTGAGATTCAGCCTTCCAAGTTCATCATCCTGATGTGGATCAACCCCAGCATCGTACAAGACGAGGTCAGGTCGATAAGTGTCCAAAAGCCATGGCAAATATTCCATAAGTGTGTTCAGATACTGCTTGTCATTCAAACCACATTCCAGACCGACATCTAAGTCACTTTGTTGTTTCCTAAGAGGAAAGTTCTTCTCACAGTGCATGGAGAATGTGAACACCGAGTTATCATCCTTGAAAATAAATGCAGTGCCATCTCCCTGAAGGCAAAAATGTTAAGAGAGGAGAATGCTCAGTGGCAGTGTACAAGACTGACAAAAAGATGAATGGCATTTGCTTCATGATAAGCATAGACGGTAAATTAGAGATAAAGTACCTGCTTTGCAGAGGGTTAGGCAAAGGCAATGATATCAAAAGAGATGTGTGGTTCAACTGAGGGTTAATACAATTTTTAGGGGGTACTCGTGTGCACTAAATGCGCAAGTATCAGAACACACCCATTGCCTTAAGCAAATTTTTAATGAGAAATCACGAATGTTGTTCCATCCTGGAGAAGTCAATATTGATCAGGCCGTCCATCAGGCAAATATTCAATGCAATCTTTACATTGAAGAGAAGTCTCTTTCTTAAATAATAGACTCATCAGTACGGGTGATGTTTTCAGAAACCAGACAACTCCTCTCATTACTACCGTATTTGGAGCAGATTTGTCTAATGCCGGATGTAAAAGACAATTTAGAAAAGGAAATTACTTTTAATATGTTCAAGAAGGTAACTCATACACTGTTTTGACAGGACACTGTAACTTTAAATTGTTTAAACAGTTGAGTCTGAAATAAGCTTCTGCTTCCAGTGTGATCCATGATCACAGTGACGGACGAATACTAGTCACACCTTGCAGTTTAATACATGTGGGGAGCTGGTTGCAAAACACCATCACTGTTTAAGAGAAAGTTTCTTGATTCATAAGTGTACAGTATGGTGTCCGTGGTCCGCGAGAAAAAATGATGATCTTCAATATCTTACTAGAATCAATACGCCACGAACTAAATTTTCCATGAAGATAGCTTTTTCGTTTCTTGCGATAATATTATTAAAATTGGCAACTTCCAAACTAACTATTTTTCTTGTAATTCGAAATAAGGTGAACGAACTCGCGAGCCCTTGGTCCGCGAATCATGTAAGCAGCACAAAAAAAAAAAAAACCAGTGAATCGCGATAATTTATCTCAGGTACTGTCGACAGTGGTATTGGATGTCGTTGTGCGTACAGAATCTGCTTTTATTTTCAGTTGACGGTCTCCCAAGGTCTCCCACACAAGCTCCATTTCATTACAAGACCGTTTAGGTGTTCAGACAAACAAGTCATGCAAGAGAAGTTAACCCCGTTCGTAAACATGCATGACGAAGATTTTGAAAATATTCAGTGAAAGCAAAGACCTTTTCCATTTAACTGTAAAGTTTTCTCAGTGCTACTTTGCGAGATTTAAGTCTCTGGAGTTGTAAGTAATAGAAGTCGCGGACCAAGGACCCATATGCGAAAATTGTTGACATTTTTCAAGAGTCGATAAAACAAAAGTTTAAAACTCTGCAGCAAATTCGTCTTCAACAGCAGAAATTAGTTTATCTGTATAATTGTTCTGCAAAAAGACACGTGTTCTCGTTGCGTTTTATCTTTACACAAGCCAAGTAAACATGACTATGTAAGTTACGGAGCCGAAATAGTAGAGACTTTCTAGAAAGACAAATTAACAGACCTGTCAACAAACTTGAATTCCACACAACCAGCGATAGCAGAAAAGCCGGATTTTCGACATGTGAAAGAAGAGTAATCAAGAAATCATCGGACACATTTTAGTTAACGAGGAAATATAACGTGTTCGGAAAAGTTGCAGACCAAGGACACCTTACTGTACTGCCTCTCTCACCACAACACAAAAAAGGAGAAATCTTGCATACCCACACATTATCAGAATTGTACTATTTGTAAAGGTAATCACATGATTTCCAGACTGAGTGTAATTTGGAATAAATGAGTAGGGGTAACTTTTTTCAAAGTCCGAAAAAAATTCTCAAGTCTGAGAGGCAAGTGCAATAATTCCTTTGAAAAAATTTACAAATGCTTATTTATTCCAACTTGCATGCAAAAAATAAGTGATTACTTATTGATAAATTGTATACAATAATGAAAAAATTTGAGATCCCTCATCGTAGTTTTAAGCAGAATTAAGTAAGGCAACTGTATCAAGCAATCGCACAAAAACAGTGCTATCTGAGTTTTTTTGGTCACTGACCAATCTGAATGCTTCGTTTGTTGCCTTCTTTTGCACTTAAGGACATTCGCGCCCATTGCTACTGCGCATCCTTACAGCGCACGCAAATTCACATGCCACGTCATGCATCGAGCGCGCGCGCTAAGTACTAAAATGAACAATGATAGCGCAGATGGCCATTGCTATAGCTTTGCTTGGATTTAACGATCTTGGATGTTCGGTGACCCTACTTTTCTTTTCAGAAACAGATTTTATTTACAATTATCTCCACATCGTCCAAAAATGAACAAAAATTCAATGTGGGAAGTTAAAAAAATTTCAAGATTTCTGTCCTCGGGACATGGAATCCTGCCATCTTGCGGCTGCAAGGCGCATGAAACTATGGTGGCTAAATGCCAACTTCTTCTTTAAGGAACCTCAACAGTTAACCAAATTCACTTGATAGGTCCTCTTAAACAAAGTTTGGTAGAGAACATTTCACTTCAAAGATGTAATTGCAATATTTTTGGGCTTACAGACACTGTGGCCTTATTCGCTCAAGAAGTCTGAGTTTTTCAGATTTAGGGTGTTCTTCCGGGCAAGTTCTCTCTAAAACGAAGTCAGTGGCCCCCCTTTTTTTTTACATTTCTGACATCACTAACTCATCATCTTTCAACGGTAACATTTGCAGAAAAAAATCAATGTTAGAAAATGTTCGCGCGAACGTCCTTAATTACCTCTTTTCCGCACTGTTACCTGATGTTACCTGATAACTGCATTTCTCTTTGTCAATTGGAATGGATTAAATTGTGCGTTACCAATAATATTATTAAAGGATTAACGATTATGGGAGCTTTACCTGGTGAACATCAAGATCAACAATGAGTATTTTATGAACTACATTGTGAGTAACCATATCCTTTGCAGTGACTGCCAGATCATTCAGCAAACAGAAACCAGATCCATGGCTAGGAAAGGCATGGTGTGTCCCTCCCCCAGTACTACACGCCAATCCATGCTCCACAGCAAGCTTAGCTGCAAGCATTGTGCCACCTAACAGAAGAAAGAAAGGGGAGACAGGGGTGTAGCGTCCATAAGTGCATGTAAGCCCGTCTTAAACTTAACTCAACAATGGTATATCAAAGCGGTAGAAATTGTACGTGAGAGACACCTGGACCTTAAAACTCTGTTGACCGTCGTTAGCATGCAAAGTGCTAGCTATCACTATGGAATTCTTATTATTGAGAATTATTGAACAAAAACATTAGGGTGCCATATAAAGGCATATGACAACGGTCAGTTTTAAAAAAGCTCATTGAGATTGTATTGGGAAAGCAGATAATTGTGATAGAGTATCTGACAATGTAGGATACACACTACTTCAATGTGATTTTAACAGTGTTCATCCATGTTAATGATTACAAACCGTACAGCTTCATAAAGACGCAATCAAGAAGTTAAAAGTTGTGGAAGTATTACAAAAAATGAATATAATGGCGTAAACATGAAAGTGATCAGCACTAACAGGACTACAGTCAAGATGGGTTTATTACATTAATTAACACACACTTGTAGACAAGTATGCCATC
Organism: Montipora foliosa; assembly: GCF_036669935.1. Lineage (NCBI taxonomy): Eukaryota > Metazoa > Cnidaria > Anthozoa > Scleractinia > Acroporidae > Montipora > Montipora foliosa. The sequence goes on along the minus strand of NC_090877.1, from coordinate 24,979,666 downwards.
CATTTTTGGGTTCATGAATTATTAATGAATTTGAAAATTTGGGCAAGCAGGAAAGTGCCCTGGGCAAGCAAAATTTGAGAGTTACTTGCCCAACGGGCAAGATGGAATTCAAATATTTTTTGAGCCCTGCTATAATATTGAAACTGTAGGTGACGATGGGCACAGCTAGGGTATTGATGGCTTCAAACCTGTCGGCAGCATTCAGTTCACTTCTATGATCATCATCATCATTATCATCATTATTATTACTATAACACAAAAGCATACCTACTTCAAGGAAACATCTATTAATAAGACCCTTAGACCAATGGAATCCAGTTTTCCTCATTTCATCTGAAGGAAGACTTCCTTGAATCAATCTGGTCACATAACTACTACCATGAACACGAGTTACTGCTTTGAAACAGGGCTCCGTAGGCTGGAAGACTTGAACAAATTCCAAGAGATTGTCTTTGACAATCCATTCCATGACTTTCACAAATTTTGCCATTTTAAATCGGTGTTTTTCAGGCCACTCACAGCTGAAGCCATCATGATGAACAACTGGCAGCTTGGCAAGATATGGTATGCCTTAAAACAAACATATGAATTTATTATTGAAAAGTATCAAAGGAATTTCATCCAACAAACACTACATTTGTTTTCCATTTTATCACATCACAACAAAACTCCAAAAAGGGTCTAGAGAAAGTGGAACAATTTGAAAGGGGATTGAATAAGTTTTACATGCAGGGCATAAGTGATTTTCTGTAAGTTTCTCCGCATTTGCTTCACTCACACACTTATTACATTCATAGCCTATTTCAATGAGGATATCAAGGACTGTCCTTGGGGATGGGTGAGTAGCAAGGGATTTTCTAGTTTTTAATTTATAACAGAATTATTAAAGTTGTTATAGTTTCTGCTATGACATGTTTGTTTCTGATTATACTGACTGCAATGTTTCTTATGAATAATGTGTCAAAGCACCAGAATAGCACGATGTACCCCCGCCTCCTAACAGATATTTCATATCCTCATTGCAATAAGCTGAGAAAATAAGATTGTGAAAAACATGTCCTCTAAATTGTGGACTTGTTTACACTGGAAGTAGAATAACAAATGTGTACTGACAAAACAATTAGTGCATAGCATTTTTAGTGGTTACAACCAAAGGGTTAACTTAACAGACTGAGTTTCTGGTTATTTGCGGTGCAATCGACGTGACGATTTTCTGTCACACAACATGCAAGCGTGTCATGGTGTTGTGTCTGTTTAAATTAAACCACGTAAACAACATCAAGCGCCCATATCTCTGACTAGCGGTAAGTTTCCCCTGATTTTTTTCCCGCAATTCCCACTGTTTACAAGGGGTCTTAGGTATTAGTTCTTAGTTGTCGTACAGTGTAAGTGTCGTCTCAAGGAGCCTATGGGATAATCTGACAAGATTATTGCTAGCGCTATCGCGACGTAATTGCTTAAAATGTAAGCTTAGTTACGTCAACAAAAGGCAAGTTTATATTATACCTGCGCGAAAGTATCTCCGATGGAAAGGACTTCTGTGTAAGATCATCAGACACGACGACAAACAAAATCGAGCAGTAGTCATGTGGCCGCCATGTTGGGGTTTGGAAAGGGTTTTTGTCGTTCCAGGCTCCTCAGGTCCAATCGTCCAAGGGCAAACAAATTACCCCGCGATGATTTATCCAGCGGTGTTGCTCAGAAATGTAGTTATGTGGAAAGTGATGTGTCAAGTTTTCCGCTCATTTATGCATAAATTTTTAGTCTGAGCAAAAGCAATTCGGCTTTTTAGAGGGATGGGAAGTACGTTTTCATACCTTTTTAATCGCCTTCTCGGAAAAGAAGATGTAAGGATCCTCATGGTAGGTCTTGATAATGCCGGCAAGACAACGATTTTGTATAGATTGAAACTCGAAGAAGTTGTTTCAACAGTTCCAACTTTGGGGTTTAACGTCGAAACTGTTAATTACAAGAACATAAGCTTTACAGTCTGGGACATCGGTGGACAGGACAAAATTAGAAGTCTTTGGAGAGTATACTTTCAGGGTACTCAAGGGCTTATATTTGTCGTTGACAGTGCAGACAAGGAAAGAATCGAGGAAACAAAAGTCGAGCTGCTAAAGCTCTTGGGAGAGGAGGAGCTTGCGAAAGTGGTTCTTCTTGTTTTTGCAAACAAACAGGACTTACCTGATGCAATGAGTGCTTCTGAGATTCGTGAAAAGCTTGAGTTGGTTAACATGCGAGATAGGCCGTGGTTTGTCCAGTCCTCTTGTGCTGTGAAAGGGGAAGGTTTATACGAAGGACTAGATTGGATGGCTTCTCAAATTAAACAAAGGAAGTCGTGGATCTGATATTGAAAGCTGTAGTGTTCAGATGAACTAGCCAATTATTGAGGTAATATTGATCCACCGGCAGAGTTATTTATGGGTTTAAGGAAACAAACAGTTCAGTGTCTGCAATGATCAGCGCTTGAAGGACTTGGTAATTGAAGTACTTGAAAGCAATACGTGAACTACTTAAAATTTCAATATTACTATATATATTTTATTTTGATCACTGTCTTTATCACAACAGTTAGCGTGCAAGGTAATTTAAACTGGGTGAAGTTTCAAAGACTGTGAAAGCCACAGTTAAGGGCATGGTGAATGTTGAAGTTTCTGGGCAAGTTAACAATTATTATTACTCACCAAAAGGAGGTGAATAGTTAACAATTAGACCCGTGGCCCTTGAGGGCAAAGGATCTAATTGTTTTACTATCACTCAACTAGTCGGACAGAAAAGGCAATGACAAAGTTAGCAAATGCAAGTTGAAAGTATAATATTTATTTGGCAATACTCACTACTCAAAGACTATTACTAATAGTCCTCTACTGTCTAGTAGTGTAGCCAATTAAAACACAGCATTTGCATTAGTCCACTAGTTGGGTGATACTAATAGTGGATATTCCCGAAACTTTAGGGCCATTTTCTGGTGTCACAATTCCCTTTGAATCTCAAGAACAGAGAGGACTTAAGTTATCAAACTTCAAAGTCATTTTTCTCTACATGTTAAAAGATATATGCTCTCCAAAACAAGCGGTTGGCAGTTTTACAAATGGCTTTTCATGCCCAAAAAGTTTTTAGGACTTTTGAGAAACGGAACCCTAAATTCACTTGTGTTAAAACAAACTCCTCCTCACCCAACCCCTGCAATAAAACTGAAAGGTTTTCTCTTAAAACTCATTGTCAGCTAAAAGAATTTTGCCAGGAAATTTTTTTTCAAAATATTCACATAAAATATATTTCTCACTGAGGGTTTCATCTTTTATGTTCAAATAAATACTCAAAATAAATTTTAACGATCTCTTTAAAGTTTTTTCTAATTTAATATTCACTGTCAATATTTGCATTATTTTCATTGATATAATTGCGCCGAAATGGATTCTCGTGCTCCTTAAATTAGCATATTTTCCCTCTAGAGACCTTTCTAGCACCCCTGGGTATTTAGCTTAGTATTTGTACGCCCTACCATCATCAGATGACTCTCATATGCGTTCATACCCCGAGAGGTCTATTCAGACTTTCGTTTTTTGCCCCTCCCCTCAGCGACCAAAACCTTCATCCCTGCTGCACCTCCTGGCGCACACGGAAATTATTTTCGCCCATATCTTAGTATCCCCACGTGTGCCATAGAGGCGCAGCATAGCAATGAAAATTGTCCTACAACCATAACAAAGATAAACACTTGCACATGAAAAAAAAAGTCACATTTTCCTCTTTGTCGCATGATTTATAATTTTTTCAGCGACATGACCGAAGGTCAAAGGAATTTAGACAGACTCGGGCAAGTTGAGGCGGTAGTCACTAAAATATGGAACGACCTAAAACCACCTACAACCACCTCATAAAAAATCTACAACCATCTACAACCACCTACAACAACCTCAAAAATATCTAAAACCACCTACAACCACCTCAAAAACATCTACAACCACTGGCAAAGAATCGAATACCATCTTAAACAAGCCATAATTGTACAAAATAAGCAAGACAACAATATGTGGTTATCATTTAGCCAAAAAAATCCAGATGGCATGATGGTGGCATAAAGGTAAACGATTTTCCGAATTTGTTAAAAACCAACCAGATGAGAATGGCGCTTTACCCTGCATTCCATCCTGTAAACCACGCTTAATTCATGAGAAAGGGCCTGGAAACGAAACAATCCTCATGAATTCCGGGAAATTCGTTTCCACACCCTTTTTCACGATTTTAGCACCCTTTACAGGATGGAATGCAAGGTAAAGCGCTATTCACATCCGGTTGGCTTTTAACAAATTCGGAAAATCGCTTACCTTTATGCCACGATCATGCCTTCCGGACTTTTTTGGCTAAATGGTAACCACATATTGTTGTCTTGCTTATTTTATACAATTATGGCTTGCTTAAGATGGTATTTGATTCTTTGTGAATGGTTGTGGATTTTTTTGAGGTGGTTGTAGATGGTTGTAAATTTTTTTGAAGTGGTTGTAGGTGGTTTTGGAAGGTTTTAGGTCGTTCCATGTTTTAGTGTCTACGAAGTTGAGGCATTGAGTTAGGTGACGCAACATGTGATAAATATTTTTTCACAAAATTGCTCAGAATTGAAAAATATCCTCTCAGAAGACAAGAACATTCTAAAAGCTTATTCTATGCAAAAAGTAGGTTTTTGGAGGCAATTTTGAGAGTGGAAAACAAGTTAATGGCCGAGGGTATAGATACATCACATGGAATAACTACCGGTAATCATGTCTATGCAAAAAAAGGATGCTAACCTCTAATTGACTTGAAAATCTTTTACAATTGCCATAAAAACCATCCCGATGTCTTTGCTAGGCTTTAAAGAAGCCCCATGTTATTTTTTCCCTGTATTTTTCCCCTCCAGACTGGTCACCATCACTGTCTTCGCTCAAGGATGATCTTTGGAATACCTCAGATTGACACATCAATTCAACTGATTTTGATAAAAACTGGCCAGTGATTGGATAATTAATATAATAAACACCCATTCTGCCAAATTAAATGGAAGGAAACAGAAGAAACGCAACTTTTCTATGAAGTTTTCAATTTTCCCAACTCAAGAGCCTGAAAGAAAGGTCAAGTCTCCCCCTTCCAACCTGGTCCACATTTTCATAGCCTGGGTGATGGCAACTTTTACATGTCACTCACAACAACCCCAGGATTAGAGCAGTTACATGTATGTCCAGATGTGCTCCTAGTAGTGATGTAGAACCTTTAACAGCTAAACACAAACAACCAATTATCACTGGTATCTGGGTTTTTTCTGGGTTAGGGTTATCCCAAGTCTGTTAACAGGAACCTTACGAAAGAACGACAACGACAACACCAATGATAACATTTTCTAAAAATATTATTTCCCATTATTGTAATGATTTTGTTATAACTTCAAGTCGTTTTGGAATGGAGATTGTTTCTTAATATTGTGGGAATAAAATTGGCTTGAATGGTGTGGTTGTCTGGGAAGAAAATCAGAAATATTTCGTCAGGTTCTCACATCCTCTTCACAACCTCAAATTTTGTCAATTTGCATCATTGTCAGGATGAGGATGGCGAAGACATGTACCAAAATGCAAAACACACGTGCAGGGAACGCAGAGCCTTGTTTTTGCTCATTAAGTCCTAATGTTTATCTTGGGAACGAAAAGGTAGAGGAATGCATTGTGACATTATTGCATTGTATTTCTGGACCCAAGTGATGCTGAAGTTGAGGGGAAAAATAATGGTATGCTTTATGAACCTTACAAGTTATCAAAATAATACTGACAAGCATCTACTGAGATGCCTTTCTGGACAAACTGGCCCTGGATAACTTATCCGGTGGACCCAGTTTCAAAAAATAACCTTCTGTTACGCCTTGTTGGCTCAACTACTAAGTGTATTGACTGTGGTTATACTCAAGGTAACATGCCACAATAAGGAAATCATTCCACAAATTGAAACCATTGGTTAGTTGAGAGTCCATTGGATGATGATGGGCTTTGAAATGTCAAAAAGCAACACAAGGTGTTAACAGGAGTTTTCCCATAAGACTGTCACAAAGTACAAGCCAGAGAAAATAAATTTAAAGTTCACCTAACCTCAAATGATGATTCTTACTGACCTAAATCTTTCCTCCTTCGACAAGCATATCTTACCATTTTCACTTTTTGTGCCAAAAAGTTACGCAAGTCAGCAAAAATGGCCGTAATTTTGACCCACAACCGAGCTGAAAGAGGCATGGGTCTATTCTATATTTGACTTCACAAACTGCCATGCAATTAAAATGTAAAGATCTTGAAAATGTGATTCCAAAACAGTTTGTGACAGTTACTGTTTGCCTTAATAATATCAATTCTTTATTAACAAGAGAAACAAGTTCAAGGCATCATGAACACAAGTACAGAGCACTCTTCAGGGTTTCGACCATAGTTAATCTAAGAATTGTATGATCAGGCATTACAAAAAACAGCCCAGATAGCTACTGCAGTTGAGTACCATGTTTAATGAGTGAGTTTTCGTTAACTATTTGGATTGCTGTCAAGTTCAGCAACAGGTCGTTTGAGTTGGTGTTGTCTTTTTTAGGTTCACATCAGCAATATCAATGTCACATTCCTCGTAGTTATCTCTAGACCATATTTTAAATTTGTGCCAAGGTAGATCTCTTTGCCGGCTGCACATCCTCGTTGGGAAATCTTGGTTTGTCAACTGTGTTAAAAGCTCCTCAGCACAAGGATCTACCAATGCATTTGCTGTCAGTTCTTCAATAACAACTTTATAGTTGGACAAGTCAACAAAATTAGCAGAAATAGCCAGAGAATCTTCCAAGTTTTCTACTCTGTGCGGACAGCCACAAGGGACAAAGAGAAGTTCCCCAGGCTGTAAAGTACATTGTTTAGCAGTTGCTGTGCACAGTAATGGATGCTTATCAAAGTCAGGATCGCTCAGGTCCACATCAAATACAAGGTCCATTGAATTCTCATAGTGTGGATAGAGCAGTGGTGTGTCTTCTCGGCTGAAAAACGTCCACCTACCAAAAACAAAGAAGTTGTCACACAATGGTGATCATAGACTTAAAAATCCTTTTTCTTTGTTTTGTGGAGTGTGTCCTACATGTAGTTTTACATTCCGACATTAAATCACTTGATTAGTAGGAACTCGGGAGGCAATTAGACAAGGTCACCTTTAAGTTGAAAGAAAAGGTTTTTTTTTACCCTGCCTGGCATTTTTCTTCTGGACTAGAAAAAAGGAAATTTTATTTAAGTGTCTAGTCATTCTAGCACTGGAGCGCTAATTGGGGACACTGTAAACTGAAATCAACAAATCAATGCAAATCAAATGTTGGTTTTTGAGGAGAGGTGAAATCCCGAGTACCCAGAAAACAACCTCTGCAGAGTAGAGAACCAACAAACTCAACCCACACGATGCCAAGTCTGGAAATCAAACCCAGGTCACATTGATGGGAGGTGAGTGCTCTCACCACTGCGCCATTCCCTGCACCCAAGAGAGGCTCATTGTTAAGCTTTTTAATAACGTTATTTCCTCTCTTATAACATAATCTGACAAGCTTACTAGCTCTTAACCTTTTTGTGCCTTGAAAAAGGGCCATCCAAAAGTTTGAACCAAATGCATCAACATGAAGGTCGCTGTGTACACCCTGGGGTGCAATAAACAAGCTTGGCCAGCTGTCCTTATATAGAGATCCAGAAGCTGTTCTTTGTAAAAAATCTCCAGCAAAATATTTAGGAATCACAAGTTCTCTGGCCAGTTCAGGTGCATGAGTTGGTATACTCCAGTCAAACAGATATAAGGGTTCTTGAAGTGTTCCCAAAGAATCAATAAAATCTGATATCTTCATGCTACAAGCAGACTCCAGCTTGGCCCACTCAGTTGATTCTTTCACCACTCTTTTTAAGGGGGCTGTTTTCTCTCCAGCAATCTGTTAACAAAGTCAAAAGATGTCTGGACAGTTAATGGCGTAGATAAGAAGCACACTCAAGTCTCCGTAGCTAGTATCACATCCCATCGCACCCTGTCACTCACTGCCTGGTATACTTCCTCATTAAATTGGTCAAAATACATGTTATTAGCTTACACACTCTGCTACGGTGTTTCCAGAGTGCCTGGAAAGCACCTTAGTTTCCAACAATGTCAGAGCAGCCATGTTGGTGTCCCTAAACAAGGTTGGTATCCTGATCTTATCCTCTCGGAATTGAATTATTGTTCCTTGAGCACATGTTAGATGTGAGATGGCAAAAAGCCAACATGGCCCATAGCACTGAGTTGGCCATAACCAATACTATAATCAATAAGTGCGAATGGAATAATAATAATTAAACTCTGAACTGTTCAGTTTTACAAAACAACACAAAGTTGTTTCAATAAAGCAAAGCGACTGCAATCAGTTAACAGAACAGAGAACCTAGGGACTAGGGTGCACCAATCAGAACGCTGGAACACAATATCCGAGATTAGTATAATTACATAGGTGATCTGGGGTGAAATCAGGCTTTTTAGCATAGGGGGTTTGGTGAAAGGGGGTCAGCTTTGGCAACCCCCCTGTAGGGAGTTTCCAGGGGCATTCTTTGGAAATGCAATTTCCAACACTCTAAGGCATAGTCAACATGTTTTAATATCTCATTTTTTTAAGTCAAAAAATATAATATCAAATTTAACAAAGCTGCATAAAAATGATGCAAATTTGCATTTAAAGTTTATTTGTTTTTTTTTTTTTAATGGTGAAAACGTTTTCACTTTATTGAGAAGCAGAGGCTTAACTTGGTTTTGAATTTATTGCATTTAAGATTGACTGTATTCATTTTATATTTTTACAAGTTTTTATGCTAGCTGTTTAATTTTGGGGGTTCCAACAAATTTTTTTTGTTTGCATAAAGAAGGCTAACAAAATCTGTATCTTGCTTAGTTCGCATTTTTTAGCGTTAAAATTGATTTTTCGGTCCTATGTTTCTGACAGCAAGTCGAAAAATAAATCTCCCATCCAGATACTAACCCCACCGGACACGGTTAACTTCAGTGAACTTTTGCCGTGGAAAAGCTGTCAGACGCTCAGAGTACACGCTTAAAGAAGTTGAATTAGCAAACTTCATGTCAGCCTTGAGGCCATTGTTTTTGATTCCCTTTTAATTTTTTCAATCCTTCTGGGTTTATTATTTTACTAGTAGCTGCATGTCTTCTCTGGGGGCTATTTGCCTAAGACATCTACCATGCCACTATAATGATACCAGAACAATATAGAGTACAAGTAGAGCTACATATAGGCCACTTTGGAAAATACCATAATACTCTTTGTTTGTCCCCCCAAATTTTGCATAATAATTGTTTCCAGTTTCTCTTCGGACTTACAATGGTCCCAAGAGAAAACAAAAACAATGCTTATGCAAAATTTGGGGGGGGGGGGGGTGAGCAAACAAAGAGTATTATGGTATTTTCCAAAGTGGCCTACAGTGTAGTGTGTAACTTGAATCTCCTGGAAAACAAAATGCAGCTCAGTGGACAGTTATGGAATAAAGCACTGTGTCAAGTTACTGCACTACCAAACGTACGCAATGCGTGCCTATTTTTTTCAAAATGGCCAGTCGAGGTGACACACCTCGTCTAACTCTGACATAATAAATTATGTAAACAAAACACTGTCCACGTGACCCAGGTGTTCGGCAGCGTCTCGCGATATGAAAGATGGCAGGTCTTCATGGGCGGCTCATTTTTTACTACCTCTGTTTCTTAGTACATTTGATTGGGTTAACTTATCACCTATCCGAAATAAACTTTGAAAGTCACCAAACCTACGGGGGAAGATTCAAGTTCTTGACATTTATAAACATGCTGTTGCAGTTCGTGTACTTCAACATGGCAGCTGTCACGGGGTTTCACGAGCTTCTCAAAAAGCGAAAGAGCGATGTTTTCGCGTCAGTTTGCGACTTCACGTTCGCCTGTTTCGTATTTCCAATCGCTTTGACCGTCAGTATTTTATTCTGGGGTTTATACGCAGCGGATCCACACTCTTGTCAAACGCCCGAAGAAGCGAAATTCATTCCTGCGTGGTTGAATCACTACATGCACAGCTTCCCATTTGTTACCGCAATCCAGGGTGCATTTAGTTTAGGGTACGCCGAAGATCTTCGGCGTGGGTTTTAAAATTTTGCGGCGTACCGGCGTGCGATCAACAAAATGTCGGCGTACTGAAGCGAGTGATAAAGGCAATATTTGGCGTAGTGTGCTACCAATGGCGTAGACTTGTGGCCTATTCGGCGTACATTTTAAAAGCCCTCGGCGTACCTTCGGCGTGGGGTCTATGCGGAATGCACCCTGGACCGCAATGTGCGAATTGTGGCTTATCGAGCACAAATACCCGCCAAGAACGAAAGGATTGTTGTCTGTATTAGCATTTGGAGTGGCTTATACGGCCTGGGTTCTTTGGGTGGCATTTGCGAGCGACATTTGGGTGTATCCATTCTTGGAAAAGATGAGTTGGACTGCCATAGCTGCCTTCTTTACTTGTGCACTTTCCTTTTCCTCGTTGCTATACCTATTTGGAGAAGGGATTGCCATACGCAGATGGCAACAAGAGGATTCACTGGAAAAGAAAAATCTGTAGTTTGTACACAAAGTAAAAACTATGAGTGACGTTTTTCATTTGCGTGACTGAGAAGTTGTTAGCGTGACGTGTAGCAGCGTGCTAAAAGTGACTGTTTTTAATTTTTGAAAATAATATTGTTAACGTTTAAAGTCTAAAGACGTATCTCAAGAAAATAGATTTCGTGAAATGTTACTTTTACCTTGACTCATGCATCATCACAATGAAATTATACATGCATGTGTATGGCAAACCCTTTTAGTTTTAAAGTGTGAAACCCACAATACATTATTATTACTAGAAGTAATCTCGGATTATTGAAGTGCATTTGACAGTCACTTAGCCTATGTTTCCGTTGGGTTCCAAGCTAGAAAACTAAGCATGTGACAAAAAGAGACTTGTCAGATCCAGATCAATACGTGAGCGAAAATCCACGCAAGGGTGCCCTTGCAAGCAACAAAAGAATCTTCAGGGTGGCTATTTTGGTGTCCCTTACAGAGAAAAATCTTGATTCCTTTAGGCAAGACCACACAATCACCCATTCTGAACAAAACTAGGACACATTCTCCTTTGATCAAAGGCAATTATTATTATAATTATTATAATTATATATTATTGCAGAGACTTGCTTAAGGTTCTGGCTGAAGATGAAAGGAATGGTTTATCGGAGTTATGTAAGATTGGCAATGTTATGTGGGAGTGAGACATGGTGTCTGAGGGAAAATGGCAATTTTGAGAAGGGCCGAGAGAGCATGGTGAGAGCAATGTGTGGTGCAAAACTGATGGAGAAGAAGAGGACAGAGGACCTAATGGAGATGTTAGGATTAAAGGAAATAGTGGTTCAGATGGCAAAGGCAAATGGAGTGAGATGGTACGGGCATGTGTTGAGGAGGGATGATAAGCATTTTCTGAGAAAAGCGTTGGAGTTTGAAGTGAAGGGCAAGAGGAAGCGAGGACTACCAAAGAAGATGTGGAAGATGCAAGTGGAGAAGGAGAGCAAGAGTGTTGGATTGGAGAAAAAGGATGCCATGAATCGAGTGAGAAGGAGAGTGGGAGAGATTGCTGCCAAAGTGGGGTAAATCTGGCCACCCCCGTCTAGGGGGATAAACCCGGATCAATATTGGTATGATGATGATGATGATGATTATTATTATCACCATCTTGGATAACAGTTGCACTGAAGGTGCTGGTGTTTTTGTGTTTTATTTCCTCTGTCTATTTGTTCCCGAGATTACAGCCTTCTGCATGTTATGGAGAACTCCCTTACTCTTACTCCTGACCAACTCCTTCAGCTCGACTTCTAAGTCTCGGCATCATCCCCCTAATACGTCCATTATGATATTATATTCGAAATGCTGTTTCCTAGTTTCGAAATGCTGTTCATTAGGAAACTTAAACCTTCTCTCAATGTACAAAGTGACTCCATTAATGCAAAACTTTTTACTTAATTTTTATTGTTTTCTATTGTATTTTATTCTTATTCTCATACATATTTTCTATTGTACATTAGTTCCTATTGTTTACTTATCTTATATATACTTGTTTAATTTTTATTCATTTTGACTTGAGAATGACATTATGTGAACGTCGAAACGTCGTCAAACTTTTTTTAAAATGTTTTTAAATCAAAATTTTTTATCGCTAAACCTTTTAATCAAATGCATCATTATTATTATTATCATTATTATTATTATTGTCAGTGTCATTCTATAACTTATTATTTATTATCTTAAATTATTACTGCTTTGATGGACCACACAATGTTGTTGAAGTTTATTTTTGAATGAAGACAATACATCTTTTGGATGAGACTTCATCCATCATCAGTTGTACAGTGAGAAATAAAATGAAAATATGCAATAAATAGTATAACAAAGTGAGATATTAATTAATGAGAATGATTAAGGATGAAGGTGCAGACCAAAAAAAGAGAGTAAGACTACCAGTATTAATTTTAAGCTAAGAAAGGAAACTAATTGGTATGAATCAGGATTAGTGCGCACTCTGGTAGACTGAACGTTTTAATAAGATCAACAATACTTGGGCTGGCTTTCACCTTGACATAAATAACCTTACCAAGACGTTAAAGAGGAATTTGTTCCTTTCTAACATCATCAAGAATGTTGTTAGAAAATTTCTCAACAATCACTTCACTTCTGATTCCTCTCAGGGTGGTACTCATAAGGACAATAATATTATTGTTTGTTTTTTAAATCACCGTACATAGGTCCTTTTTCTAACACTGACCTAGTTGGTGTTTACCCTTGTAATATCAGGAGTCGGTTTGGGGTCAAGGATCCTATCCCTACGGATTTACAATCACGGATCAAGAACTTAAACAAGAAAACTGTATTAAATTACTTGGAGTTTCCATTGACGATAAACTTAATTTTCATGAACATATTGCTAGCCTATGCCACAAAATTAGTCAACAAATTAGAGTGTACTTTACACATTCAAATGCCTTTATCCCATTTGATGCCAAATTAAAGTTATACAATTCCTTTATTGTTTCACATCTTAATTACTGTTCTACTGTGTGGCACTTTTGTTCATAAATTGATGCAGATAAGCTTGAAAAATTAAACAAATGAGCATTACAGAGTGTCTTTCAAAATAAGGATAAGAACTATCAATCATTATTTATGATTGTAACTTACTTTATTTACATCTCTCGGGTACAATAAATACGTGTATTATTGTTGTTGTTGTTGTTGATGGCCACTGACCACAGTGTAGAAGGCTTTAAAATGTTGTCTTTCTTGTGTATAAAGCACTTAATGATGTAGCTATATCATACATTAGGGATCTCTTCTTTTTACGTGCCACACCATATGATCTCACAGCATCACATGGACTTAAATCTATTACTAGATACTTAGGGCCAAACTTATGGAATTCTCTTAAAGATAATATTAGATTATCTCAGGACTTAAGTTCTGTTAATCTTTAATCTGAGTTTCAGCTTTAGTAGTATTTGCTCACTCAAACTAGCACCAGTGTGCTATATATTGTCAGTGAGTTTGAATAAAGATTATAAAGATTCTTGACTAATCTTTCTATTCTATAGGTTTTTATGTGCAGGCTGTAGTGCCTGTTATGTTGGTGAAACCAACAGACACTTTGCCACTCACATCCGCGAACATCTCTCCTCTGACAAACATTCCCATATCTTTAAACACCTGAGTTCTGAAAATTGTCGCTGTCTTTGTTCAGAAGATTGTAAAAATTCTCAATTCTGCTTCCACAAGCTTCCAATTGAAAATCAAGGAAGCCATGCACATCACTCTGTGGGAGCAGCTGTCTTTAAGTAGTTTTACTCTTTTTTCTTTGGTTTGCGCCTTCTTCCTTAATTTTTCTCTTTAATAACTCACTTTGTTATACTATTTATTGCATATTTTCATTTTATTTCTCACTGTACAACTGACGATGGCTGATGTCTCATCCGAAACATGTATTGTCTTCATTCAAATATCAACTTCAAAAACATTGTGTGGTTCATCAAAGCAATAACCTACTTCGTGCGGCTACGAAGCCTTGGCATTATTATTATTATTATTATTATTATTAGTAGTAGTATTATTATTATTGTCAGTGCCATTCTATAGCTTTTGTTAGCATTAATGACCTTCTTCTCCCTTCCTATTAAAAGATGTACATTTGCACTGCCAATGAGGTATGTTTGCAAGCTCTGCACTAGTGTCGCAGAGGTCATAAGTTCAAAATCATTACGGCTTACTCATAACTGCAGTTCAAATTTTCAAGTTCAAGTTTATTGTTTTGCCTCTGTACAGAGCATAGTATTTAAAGTATTTTAAAAAGATAATGGTGAGGAAGCCCAAAGGAAACCACTGGGCTTGTGATAGATAGGCCCTGTCAAATAATTAATTAACCCACTGACTCCTGGGGGTTCCCCCATTGACGGGTAAAATCATCTGGTGTTAGACATTTGAAGTAAAATACTAATTATGACAGGTTTAGGCCGGTTTAGGGGTGAATGGGTAAATATATGAAGTAGTAACAGAAGTATACATGTCAGATTATAGGAAGAGCTACTTAACAGTATATTAAGAAACATTAAAATATACTAGATAAATGTAACATCCTCTCCACAGATTTATGACAACCTCACAAAATGACCTGAGCTCCCAGTTTGTGTTGAAAATTTGAATAATAATAATAATAATAATAACAGTGCTCGACCTTAGCGGTAAGTCCACTAGTCCTGGACTAGTGCAAAATGCTTCTGGACTAGTAGAAACTTAGAACCACTAGTCACAGGACCAGTAACTAATTTGTAATTAGTTTCTGTAATGTCTAAAAAAAATACATTAGGTGAAAAACAAAATACACGTCTTGTAAATGTTGTTTCGATGCGTTCCTCACAACGTTTCGATCACGAAAACAGATAGTCCAAATGCGAGGACTGAGGCGAGAAGACTAAACAAACTCCCAGCCCACCATCTTTGTCTAGACTGCCAGTGTTCTTATCATGAAGAGATTAGAGGCCTAATTTTTATAGTTCTAACAACAGAGATACAACAACAACAACAACATCTTTATTTCTTACATTAAATATACAAATATCACACCACCTGCAAATAGCAAGGCTAATCGAGGCAGGTGGTGTGTAGACGGCGTAAGATTTATTACGAATAGTTGAAGTGAAAAAAAGTACCATATTTATGATAAAAAAAGTCAGTCACAAGAGAAATTGAGATAAGAAAATCGAGGCAGCTATTTAGACAAGCGGGGGCTAATATTTTTTAAAATCGGAGATTATCGTGTTTAGGTCAGCATATCTATCCTGAACTTCAAATATTTTCAACAAAATTGTATGAACTTTTTCCTTAAAGAGAGATTTTGAAGAATTTTGTAAATTTTCAGGTATACTATTCCAAATTTTGGCTCCCATAATAGAAAACGAATCATTTTTCTGATTTAGCCTAGAGTGGCTAATGTAATAATTTCCAGAAGAGGAGGAGCGAGTGCTGTAAGAGTGGATTTGTTGAGTAGGAATAAAGAGATGTGAAATATTATAAGGGGCAGTGTTATTGTAAACATCAAACATTAAAACCGAAGAAAGCTTCATTAAAATAGAGCATTGTAATAGGCATAATGTTAGAGTGAAGAAAGTAAGGGACGGCATGAGAGCGGAAAGGTGCGAAGTTAATTAGGCGCACAGCTCTCTTTTGTAATGTAAGGATCGAGTTTCTCCAAATGAGTTTTTGCAGCCTGGCCCCAGGCAACGAGGCCATAAGAAAGATACGGGAAGATTAAAGAATTGTAAATCCTGTGTCTTAGGAGGAACAAAATGTCTTAATTTAGATAATATCCCGATGTTTCTACTAATTTTTAGCGCAACATAGTTAATATGATGTTTCCACGAAAGATGGTTGTCAATCATGACCCCTAGATATTTGACATACTCTTTACGTTCAAGGTTAAAACATTTATTTACACGGCTATCAAGAATTTTAATATTGACGTCGTAATTTAAGCGCTTCTGGTAAGGATGAAAAATTATATACTTAGTTAGTTTTCTTGACATCAAGTGATAGTTTATTTGCAGTTAGCCAGTCGACAATTTTAAGTAACTCATCATTCATTACAGTTTCAAGGGATCTCAGATTTTTATTTGCATACAAAAGGTTGGTGTCATCCAAGAATAAAAAGAATTCCAATTTGTTTGATGCTTTACATATATCATTCACATAAATGAGAAAGAGCAAAGGCCCACTAGTACACTCCCTTGCGGGACACCACACAAGGTATTTTGTTTTTCAGATACGTGTGAACAGAGATTATCCAAACAAACACCATAAAGAGGGTAGTGGAGACGCAGAAAAGACATTGGAGACAAAAGAGAGCAAGAGCAAAGAAGCGACTAAGAAATCTTCATATGATCAAGAGGATCGAACCATTAAAGTCAGGCATTTCCACCCTGAATGGAAAAACACTTTTCCTTGGGTTATTTACAAAGATGGCGAAAAGATATTGCAAATAATGTTGCCATGCTGATATCAGGAAGGACTACCAGAGATTTACTCAGGACTAGTAAATTTTCAGTTCAAGTAGTCCCAAGGTCAAGCACTGAATAATACTTTACTGGTGGAGCACTGCAACAGTGTCTCAGACTTCATGGACCCAAATCCTGTTTCCTCTTATTACTGACTGTCATACTATATAAATTATATATGTCCGCTTTAAAAAGACATTTAATCTAGTTACGAGTGAATTTTAAAGTTTGGCTACTTGAATATGTTCATCACTATGCTCTGGTAGGAATTTCAGCCCAAGCTTTGGACAAAAACAAGGTGGGATACAGTTTACTAGTAGACTATATGTACTAGTTTACTAGAAACAATTTTTCACAAGTAACTATGGTAACCTTAGACTTGAGACCAAACCAGAATTTAAAATAAAAATGTTTAGTCTTTAGAATGCACAGGCTCTTTAATTACCTTTTTAATGTGCTGGAAAGTCCAAGAAACAGAGGTCAGTTTTTCAACTACACCAGTAATTATCACAGGGATGCCAGGCACACAGTACTCAAACAGGAACTCCTTGCAACTTAATGTGCTGTAATGACGGCGATTCACCTGAAAAACAATTTGCTGTGTATTCAGTACAAGTAATTTCAATGCTTCTTAACCAGTGAATAAGAGGGAAATAGTAATGGGAAGACCAAACAGATTCTTCCATGTTTAGTAAACACCCTTCAAGTTTCAACTCCCTGATTAACTTCTTTGCATTCTCATAAACTCACTTATGACAGATGACAACTCACCCCTGTTGGCACAGGCATGTTATACTTGACAGACGAACATTTTGCAAGCTTCTCCTGCAGGCTTATTCTTTTCTCTTCAAGAATTTTAGACTGTTTTACCTTCAAATGAAGCCACGCTATGTTCTTATCTTGTGGATTCAACGCAGTAGCAATGTTGAGAGAATCCAAAGCAGATGATGTGTCTTGTAGCAAGTCATAATAAGATGCTAATGAAGAATGTTGGGCAGCACTTCCAGGTTTCAAAGCTATCTGGGTCTTTAAGGCTTCAATCCTCCTTTTCAAAAATGCCCTCCCTTCAGGGAGGCTGTCAAACAATGGGAAAAAGGAAAAAAGGAAAGGAAAGGAACTTTATTTAAGTGTCTAGTGCAGGAGCAGTAATTGGAGACACTGTACACAAAAGTCAACAAATTAACACAAATCAATTCAAATGTTGGTTTTTGAGGAGAGAGGGAAACCAGAGTACCTGGAGAAAAACCTCTCGGTACAGAGAAGAGAACCAACAAACTCAACCCACACATGAAACAACTGTGGGAATCAGACCGAGGCCACATTGGTGGGAGAGGAGTGCTCTCACCATTGCGCTGTCCCTGGGAATAGTTAGAGCTCTAACTTAACATCTATTATGGGAAAGAATATCGGAACAGTAAGTCTGTGAACCATTATGTGTGGAGTAAAAGCCTCAACCATCTTAAAAACTGTGATGTTTTTGGCAGAACATAACCAGACCTGATAATAGGCTATTACTTTTAAAACTATTTTGAAAACAATATTATCTTATAAAAATATACCCATGACATTTCACTGATTCTTTTAATTCCAAGAGGATAGAAGTAAGCCATTGAATATCGTTCTATAAAAGAATGCACCATTGGGACCTACAGACAGGGCCGTAGGTTCTACCAATGTTGAGTGACTCAGTACTATGGTTGAACTCAGAATTAGGTGTTTTTACCCCTGCGTTGTGTTGTCTGTCCTTCCATATATTCATGCATGGGTTGGGTGCCTGTGGGTGAGATCAAATATGGATGCATAGTAGCTGCCAGAGTCACCTTACAGGCTGCACATCAGTGGGGTGCAAAATTTGCAGACTACAGGTCTACCACAGACTGTAAATTTACACCACTAGTACTGAAGATATTCTTAAGAGTGACACCATCAACGATATTCCCTCATTCCCAGGATTCTAAGAAAATAAGAATGTTACGCACACAAAATTACATCGGCCTTGTTCCCTCGTCCAGCAAGTCAGAATTCACAGATCTATAGTAATAATAATAATAATAATAATAATAACAATGTAATAACTTTTAAATTGAAGATTGGATTGTTTAAATTCCCGCCCCCTCGGGCCAAAATAGTGTTCAAATGCCCTACCCAGTCGTCGGATTTGTCTGTCTGTCCCCAACTTTTGAAGACCTTTTTTGTAAGCCAATAGCTCACAAATGCTATAATTATCTCTTCCTTTACACTCTTCCATCTTGTCCAAACACGTGTTTTATGGCTGTTAGTGACTTTGGCACCCGAAAAAAAAAATCATTTAAAACCTGACTCTTCCTGTTCAATTTTCCCCACCCCATGCAGGCAAAGGTCAAATTCCGCACTCCCTGGGCACAGAAGATAGTCAAATGCCTGGGGTTTGCCTGGCGGGGAGGGGGGATGTTAAAGTTTCGATTTGATAGGCACATTAACTCAGTCGATAGATCATTTTCACTGTCACCCAACAAAAATTGAAACCATTCAATGAAATAAGCCAAAGACTTGGAATGTTGTAGGAGACAATTCGTAAATCACCTCACCACTTCTCAAGCCTGTGTACTACAGCGTTATTGAGTTATTTGTCAAAACGTTTCACGCAACTTTATAGAGCTTATAATCCAGGAAACTCAAGTTCATCACCTCGATCTCGCCCTTTGGCGAGGTAGTGGTTCCAATGGACGTATTGCGTGACAAGTTACATTTTATACAAAAGAATGTATATGGTGTGACAAGTTTTATTGCAACAAGTTTTAATATAGCGTGACAAGTTTTATATTTTCAAAAAAGTTTTATATTTTCAAACATGTTTTATATACAGCATGACAAGTTTATATTTTGTAGCAAGTTTTATGTATAAGCTAAGATGTTTAAATATTTAAAGACCAATAAGTTTTATATACTTAATTTATATTTAAAGAAGTATTTTTGATACAAACGGCATTCCACATAAACATGCCCAACATCAACATATAACATATCAAAAACATTATACTAGTAAAAACTAGCTAAGACTTACACTAAATTTTGTTATATACTAACAAATATTAGTATCACCCAACTAGTGGACTAATGCAAATACTGCATTTTGATTAGCTACGCTACTAGAGGACTATTAGTAATAGTCCTCGAGTAGCGAAAAGCATGACGCTTTCTTTCCTTTTATTCCCAAATCAATATATTTTCAACTTGCATTTGCTAACTTTATCATTGCCTTTTCTGTCCGACTAGTTGGATGATACTAAAACAATTAGACCCTTCGCACTCAAGGGCCACGGGTCAATAGCCCATTCGGCTTCGCCTCATGGGCTATTGACCCGTAGCCCTTGCGGGCTACGGGTCTAATAGACCACTTTCGATATATTAAAATTCAGTCCTAAACAAAAGGCATCATCTCGAGGCTCTGGGGAATAAATATAAGGATTTGTATGAGTTTATTCCCCAGAGCCTCGAGATGATGTCTTTTGTTTAGGACTGAATTTTAATATATCGAAAGTGGGCTATTGTTAATTATTTTGTTTATTCAAGAAGAGGACTGGGTCGGGACTCTTGCCTCAGCACTTATACCTACCAGGCAACAAATTTAAGCAGTGTGTTTGGATTATTTGACTTTGGTAACCTTGTAAACTCGGATATGTTCCTTTCTTTCTGTCTTCTCCTCCACCATCTTGCCAGAGCAGGCCGGGCCCACAAAACGAGCTCATCTGGATCGTCCTCGCGTGAACTCTCACGGCCTTCTTTTAATCCAGCTGGTTCGTCTCGATCAAATCTCGGTCGCTTCTTTTCGACACATCTTTCCAATTCACAACTATCGTTCGTTGGAGGCCATTCACTGAGGTATTCTCTATCATTCGTTGACTCGGTTTCCTTTGGACGAGCAGCATTTGCCATCATGGCATTCAATGCACTGTGGGATGCCTGTGCATCCGATCCACAGGCATCCCATCATGGACCTGGTCCATAAGTTCATTTCATTCATCGAGCCTTCGCTGGAACAAATGAGCCCAATAAATTGACCTGCTCCGAAGTATTCTGCTTCATAGCTCGGTTGGTAGAGCATAGACCTCTTTCATAATAGCGGCCAAATAAAATGTTCTTTTGTTTTAATGCAGTAATAATCCTCTCTAGCCTCGCTACGACGAGCAAGTTTCAAAAGAATATTTGTTTCAAAATGAGAGCAGTAGGTCTAATTAACATAAATACAAAGGAATATAAAGGAGGCCTTCATTTATGAAAGTGGTCTATTGCACCGGCATCGCAGAGGTCATGGATTCGAATCCCGTTGAAGCCCTCTGAATTTTTCTTGTGTCTACAAGAGACAATTGCTTCATGTTCATGGAGGAGTGATCCACCCCCTATAATCTTTCGTCTAATGATCATGCTTCCCCTTTTTTTTCAAATATTTGTATATTATGAAATTTCTCTCATCTTATATATTATGTGAATTGTATCTTTCAAGTGTTTAAATATACATTATCATAATTTGTTACCCTCTGCTTTCAATTATTTCTTTACTTCTATATCAACTGAGGATACCTAAATACCGAGTCAGGACTCGAACCAGGACTCGAGCTAGGACTCGAGATCAAGACTGAAGGCTGGAGATCAAGAAGTCGCTCTAGCTTTAAAAAAAATGATTTATTTATAATATCGCTGTTGAAGAGTAATGAACCGTAGGCTAAACGTAACCCTTCCTTGTACTTGTACGTATTCATTGCCGTGACATTGACATCTTAAATTCCTTGTAGCTTAGTCGGTAGAGCAGCGATAATCTCACCCGAAGGTCATGGGTTCAAACCCCACCCTAGTCAGAGTTTTTTCTCTGTCCTTGTGTGGGCCCATTCCCATTAGTAGGGCTAACGCTCACATGGTTTATATGGGTAGAAAGAAGACTGGCACTTCACACTACACTCTAATAGTTAAGTCTAGAAATAAATTGGGCCTAAGCTTTGATTTTAAAATGTTTAACTTTGTGGTGAAGTTTGGTAACCGACCTTTTGAGGCGTTTAATATTGTTTGTTGCCGTTTGATAACCGTGAAGCGGAAAATGTGACTTCGTGTCATATACAGAGGAACATGGATTCGTATCTTTCCAAGCATCCAAACGCGATGGTTATTTTAACCGGCACTTTTAATCCGACTTCAACCGGCCTGCGCTCTGACTCTATTTCTAGGCCTAATCACCTGAAGTAGTAAAGTGAAGTGAAGTGAAGTCTTTCTTTATCGAGTAGATAGTTCAATTCAACACAAGAGACTCTGGGATACTTGATTGGTTTTTTACTAATAGATCCCACACCTTCGATCTTCAGAGGCTACCCAAACTTGGCTCATCGGCCCACTACACCGTCCTAGCGCGCTCTGCTGTCAAAACATGATTCTATACAAAAAGTTCATAGAAGATAGTACCGCGCGAGCAACTGGAGAGAGTTTGGATCCTGGATTACAAACTAAGGATTAATTCGAAGATTATAATGCCCCTTCATGTGCTTCTAAGTTTGAGTTATTCTCTCAGGACCTTAGCTCAACTATTGAAACCTTTTTTCCGTGGAAAACGGTAAAAACCCATGTATATGATAAACCTTGGATCACAGTGAAATTGAGATCTATGATTTAGAAGCGACAAGCAGCATTTATTAAATATGGAAACGATTCACCAGTCTATAGGCTCTGGCGGAATAGAGTCCATGGCCCTATTAAAACAACGAAGTGCTGTTATTACAACAACAAAGTGAAGGTCTGGCTGAAACTAACCCCAAGAAATGGTGGCAATACATCAAATCTCTGACCGGACAGGACACCTCTGGTAAACAAGAATGGCATCATCAATTCGTTAGTGACGTCATCAGTAGTCCTGCGGAGCTGGCTACTCAAATTCATGTTTTATTATTAGTATAACTCAGGAGTTTGAACCCTTGATGACAGCCCAAACCCCGCCCAACGTAATTCCATCGGATTTACTTGTTTCCTTAGAAGAAGTTTCATCCGACTTGCACAAATTCTCTACACATAACGCGGTGGGACCAGATGGAATATCGAATAAATAATTAATTGTTAAACCAATTCGCACCTGAACAAGCGCCACTAATTCAAGATATTCACAATCAATCATTGCGAGAGGGGTTTGTGCCTGACACTTTAAAACAGTCAATTATCTCAGTCATCAGTCCCTAAAGTTTGTCCCCATCAAGACATTAAATCAGACTTGGGACCTATTGCACTTACTAGTTGTTTGGCAAAAGTACTAGAAGGATTCACAAACAAAAGACTTTTAGGACAGGTGTCTGATACTATTGACCCACGTCAATATGGACGCCATGGGCACTCTACAGAGCACGCATTAATTTATTTAATGCAGGCTATACACGAAGGTATTTATTCAGGAAACTGCTCTGTCCGGATATTTTTTGCAGAATTTACTGACCATTCCATATTACTAGATGAGCTCAGATCCTTAAATATCGATCAAACTCTGTTTTTTTGGATACGCTCCTTCCTTACTAAGGGAACACAAGCTGTGCGCGTCGGTTTTACTCTATCGCCATGGAATCAAGTCAATGGTGGCGTCCCACAAGGAACAAAACTCGGGTTAATGCTCTTTGCTGTCATGATAAACAAGCTGCTCAGGAACTTGCATTTGCGTACGAAGTATGTCGATGATACTACTACATTCGAGATTATTCCAAGAAATTCCGTTAGTATGCAAGATGTAGTTGTCAGTGAAACCAATGATTAT
>NC_090877.1:24931281-24948781 GCF_036669935.1 Montipora foliosa | reverse complement strand
TATATTTAGTAGCAACAAGAGATACAACGATGTATTCTTCAGTTTTAAGAAGGTTAACATGCAGCAGGGAAGGAAAAAAATGAATATTTGAAGCGCGGATTATACATGAAAGATTGACTTCATTAACAGGACGCAACCGTCTCATTAGACAACTGGAGAATTTAAGATCTACGAAGGCGACGGTCGACGAAAACGTCACCTCAAAAAATAACTTGGCTCTACCATAAGTCTTTCGCGATTATTCAGTCTCGTTCACGTCCTACAATATGGGCGAAGAATCCCAAAAATAAATTGGTTCGAGCGGTTTCAGAGTGAAAACAGAGAATGAAAGATTCTCTGTTGCATGCTTACATCGTCATCAAAACCTCAAATTTGATGATTTCTCGTCGTCGTCATGCAGAGGAACGCAAACATACTTGCTAAAATCCGTGCTGCACGTGCAGCACGATTATTTATGATCTTTTAACCAATGATGTTACTGTTTTGCGGCGATGTCGCAGTCGTAGCCATCGCCGTTTCTTAAATTAGGGAATTTAGCCAAACCAAGTTATATTTTGAGGTGACGTTTTCGTCGACCGTCGTCGTCATAGATCTTAAATTAGGGAGCTTTAGCAACGACAACGGCGACGGCAAGGAGAACGTCACAAATTTGCATATTTAGTGGGCAAAAACAATAGCTTTGCACGCCCTGCACGTGCGTTTTTCATTTTTGTCCATTTCTTTGCCGTCGTCAGCAAAGCAACAACGTGAAATTACCAAGTTTGAAGTGTTATGGAGAACGTCAGCACCTGGAGATAAATTTTCATTTTCTCCCCTAAATTAAGCGCCGCTCGTAACGGTTTCATTCCTGAGGGACTCAAACACCTTTGTCATATTAAAAGGCTTGGAATAGTCGCGAAGTGATCGTAATAACGTGAATTTATGTTTTTACATGACGTTCTCGTTGCCGTTCCCGTCGTCGTTGCTAAAGCTCCCTATTCTCTACTGACAAATTCAGGCCGCTTCAGTGGGATTCGAGCAAATGCCCTGTGCCGGTGCAATGCACTACAAACTGAGCTATGAAGCCACACAGTTGGGAAGCAGGGAAGGACACGAGTTTGACCTAATTGGCAGGTCTGTCTGTCAATGAACGATGCAAACACCAGAGAATCAAAAGCAAACACCTCCACGGGAAATCGCTCCCGAAAACGCAAATCTCGAGAGTCAACTATTGCTTTGGCGCGTTCTAGCCTATATTTCCGAACACCACACACTACACACGAGTCCCTAATTTGAAAAATGATTTAACATTTTTTTGCTTATGAAGGCTTTTTCGGAATATGGTGGGATAAAAATACCCCGTAAAAACATGTTTCAATAAGTAAGAGGGGTTTATCCACTTCCCAAAATACTTGGGAAACTAAATGGTGACCATAAAAAGTGAGACATTTACGCCCGTCTTCGATTTTAAAACAAGTTTTAAAAGTCCAGGAACAAGATTAACAACTTCGTCAGGTATCCAACTGCTTCTGTGGTATGTAACTGCTTACAGAAGCAGTTACATACCTGACTACAGAATGATGAGAGCATACCAACAACACGTCACAAACGTTTTCGAGAGGAGGGAGCAGCAAATGATTAGGGGCCACCTGAGCAATTCATTATTGACACTTCTGTTAATTGTTAAGGTGCGTCTCTGTCACATATAGGGAGCTTAAGCATGCGCGTTTTTGAGAGGTGGACGGCAACCGGAAGTGAGGTGTTTTCCCTTGTAACTTGTCTTCACACAACCACACTTAAATTGCTAAGTATCTTTTCTCCGTTAGAGATTATTGGTATAAAAATCTGGGAGACACCACTGTCCTGGCACGCGAAATGTTCTCTTCCGGTTGCCGTTCGCCTCTCAAAAACGTGGGTGCTTAAAGTGCCCCTGTGATCAAAAAAACCACTTCCTTTTTTCCTACAGATTTTGAAAGTGTGTTTGCTTAACACCTGACTGGCAAAATTTTGAGCTTTGATTTTTATCCAAAGGCCGTTTACTTTGAGTGTAAGTTTTGGATTTCACGGTCCGCCATTACTCACGTTCAAAACTGACCGATTGGACCTCAGAAGGTTGGATCCAGGGAAAAGTGACGTCAGAGGCTCACTAGCTTAAACTTTCAGCGTGTGAACGCAGCTTATTATAAATGCAAAGCGTGAGTTTTAAAGTCTGAAAGCCCGAAACCCCCGTGCTGCATATTAATTCTGCGGCGTACACACGTATTGCATTCTTAACCTATTGAGCCTTTGACGTCATTTTCTCCTCGATCCAGCTCTCTCAAGAACATAATGTTAGTAATGGCGGACCATTAAATAGGAAAATTACGGTTAAAACAAAGAGGTGTCTTTTTGAAATCAAGGCTTAAAACGCGGGTCACTTAGTGTCTTGTTAACATAGTTTTGAAATCCAAAGAAAAATATGAATTGATTTTTTGGTCACAGGGGCACTCTAAGCTCCCTAATGTTATAGTCAAGAAACCTTGACAAAGTGTAGTAACGGGTGAACAACCGACGACGGCATACTTACCTGATTTAATTTTTCTAAATCCGAGCTAAGCTGTCGTTGGATCTGTCTTATTTTTAATAGTGGTAAGTCCTTAATATCTTCCAATGCGCTAAGGGTATGTAGATGAGAATTACTTTTTATGTCCTCAATTTCCTGTCTTAAGATGTTCAGTTGAGATTCAGCCTGTGGAAAGATAACATGCAGTTAGTAACTTAACCCCTATAGGGAAATAGTCAAAACAATTGTACACGGACAAGACCCACCATACATCGAAAAAGATGGTGGTATCTTCTTGTATCCCATCTCTCCCACCTTAAAAGATGGTCTCCTGGTTATATAACCTTTTCTCTATCAAAATTAAACACTGACGAAAAGATTCAAACCTCGCTGTGCTGACTTCCTATGGATGCAAGCCTCATGCAGACAGATTATTAATGCCTCATTTCCAGTATTCAGGTCAATAATTTTTGTTCATGAAGTTCACCAGGTAGATGGTGTCTTGTATACCACCCCTCCCCTTAAACAAGGTGGGTCCTCTTCGAGTACACTTGTTTTGACCACTTCCCTAACTACAATAGAAACGCTGCAGTTCACGCCGGGCAAAGAATTCATAAATTTTCCATCACTTGCAAGTATCTCACCACTTCAATGGCTCACATAATGCACTCTAGATCATCATTTTTTCCCTTAAAAAGTTTGGAGTGGGGTAGCCTGTTCCAGACTCCCAGATAGTCAGGAAAGCGAAAAAAATGCGTGCGAAAAATGAGTGGGGGTTGGGTTGACCCAAGCCCCCACTCGCATTTCACACACAGCAGTTTTCATTTTCCCAACTATCTGGGAGACTGGAAGAGGCTAAGGTTGGGGTGGGTCACAGGACCCCCTTAACTATACAATGACTATGCTGCAGCATAAACCCGTAGAAATGCTTGCATCACTTATTTTAAATTCAAATTTCACAGGCGCTTTCATCTTGAGTAATTGGGACGTGGTACCGTGGCCTTATCATGACTTGCTTATTAACAATAGGGCAACCGTAACACGTCTTAATAATTCAAGATGGCAGCATTTGGAAAATTCAAAAGCAAAAATAAGTGATTCTGAAGTTCTTTTATTTAAGATATCAGGGTTATCTTTGAAAAATGTCACACCTTATCATTTTATCCTGGGGTTTAAAGTTATTCCGTTGTAGAAATGCAGGTTCCCTTCAATGCCTGAATGAGACAAGTCATTTCGCTTATATGACTACATGCACAGACTGTCAAAAAATCCATACTTGTGTTTTATGCCAAGAAGACTGGTTCACACCAGTGACCCTGGCAAATGCAGATAAGCACTATACACTTGGCTACTCCTGTGGGTGACTTCAGTCACTGTTTGCAAAACGACAGGTATGAAGTTTACTTTATACCTGATTATTTGTGATGACCTCCACAACTGTGGAATCCAGGAGAAGCGGGCAGAAAAAAACACGAAAAAATAGCAAGAGAATAGATGAGACAGGGAAGAATCAGCAACAGGGTTAGACTGTCGCAAACATGGCCGGACTAACATGATTGTTCTGGAGTGGGCACAGACATAAATAAATAGTTGAAAATCATGATTGGATGAATGAACCCTTGTATTACCTCAATATAATATAAGGGTATGATTATATAAATATATGGTACACAGACTGAGTAGCGTTCTAATCATTCTAGGTCCTTTTGCTTAAACAAAATCAATCATTAATACCAAAATTTGCCTTCAATTTTTTGTGCTTGTGCTAGAGCAGTTGAAGTAAATCAGACCCATCCCTCTCAGATTTCATCAATGCAAAGGTTACCTCTTCCTTTTTTACAACAGCCGCTAATTTTTCCTGTTCTGCTTCCTTTGCTTTCTTGACTGATTCTTCAGCCTCTTTTTTCCAAGCATCACAAGCTTGCTTAGCTTGCACCCATGAGTCTTCCCATGAAGCTAGCTTGGTCTTGGCAGCCATAAGATCCTCACTGAGTCTTTGAATTTCACTGCTGTTATTAGCAAGTCCCAATGGAGATGCCATCTGTGGAGAGCCAAGTGACTTAGGAGAGTGAAGCTGCGTGGAAATTGGGTCAAAAACACTAGAATGCAAGCTGCCTCTTACTAATGAACTGGCACGGTATGGATTGGAACCCTGCAATTAACAAAATATATTAAACCAAGTGAGGCTTTACTATTTGAGGGTAATGTGAAGTGCTATATTCTACCCATGTAAACCATGTGAGCGTTAGCCCTACTAATGGAATTGGGCCCACACAAGGACTGAAGAAAACTCTGACCAGGGTGGGAATTGTAGCCCAGTCGGTAGAGGAGCGGTGATCTAACCTGAACGTTGCGGGTAGAATGTAGCACTTCACATTACCCTCAAAATGTAACAGTTCCTTGTACAAGTGAGGCTTTGTTTTCTATTCTGTACCCTTGCAAAGTGGTAAAATGTATACTATCAATCCTACTGACTAATTTTTTTCCAGATTTTATGACAACCTAGCCTGCGAATGCAGACCGCCAGAAATATGTCTGCGTTCGCAAGCTAAAGACAACCAGGTTTAGTGAAAATATCTAAATTAAGCACACCCAGTAAAATGTTGTGGCCATTCCAACACTAGAGGTCTTCCACTTCCAACCTTAAGGTTTGATGACTGTCATAGTCTAAGAATGAAAGTCATCATCACAAAATCCTGAGTTTTTAAGTAGCCATGTACAAGCATATCACACACAGTTTCCTTTACAGTTTTAAGTGGATGTGGGTGTGAGGGACCTATACAACAGGCTTAACCTGTCATCTTGTAGGAGATCCAGGAGCATGGTCCCCCAGAAATTTTAGGAAACCCAACGACAGAAAATTCATATCAGATGGTTAGTGCACTCAAGTCTGGAGCGAGTGGTCTGGGTTCGGGCCCTGGCCGGGGACATTGTGTTCCCTTCTCGGGCAAGACACTTTACTCTCATGGTGCCTCTGTCCACCCAGGTGTATAAATGGGTACCGGCAAATTTAATGCTGGGAGTTGCCCTGTGATGGACTATTGTAGCATCCCACCTCCATGCCACAGAAAACAGGATAAGCTCCGGCCTAATGTGCCACTTGGCTCAAAAGTAGACTTGACATTATGAGGCTACTTAATTATAACTGATAACTTACAGAGGTCAGACTCTGGCAGAAACTCTGTCCCAAGAGTTACCAGAAAGTTAGAAAGAAAATGATGGGGTTTTATCCAAGACTATTAGTTTACTTTGAATCATGTCCAATGTGCAAAAAAGGTCTTAGGCTTCAAAACTACAGCATGCAACTTTGCAAGAAAACATATGTGTTCTTCTGTCTTGTTTGTGTTTCTTAAGATTTTTTGCCCTTATAGTCCTACCCATGAGCCCTCACAAAGTTTAGAAAATAACCTTTTGCCCAGACATTAACTGTGACGTTGATCCATATGAAGAGGAAAACTGTCCTAATGGTGACGTGGGTGACTGTGTAAATGCTTGGGATGAAGCGTCTTCAGGTGCACCAGGGATGGACACGGGTGCTGAGCACATTGGGGTTATGTTAAGTGCCGATAAGGGATCCCCTAGTGTTGATGATACCGGTGATGCATTGTCAAGCCTTTTCTCTAGTTCAGAAACATCAAAATCATCAAGGTTAAGGTCATCTAGAGCACTCTCTACTACCGACTCCACTGTATCTGCCGCAGGGTAAAATGGAGGAGCATTGGCTGATACTGTTGGAAAGTTGGATGATGACGCAGAAGTAATAGAAAATGCTTGTCTCGTACTGAGGATGTTCTGCAATGAACAGAATAAGAGTTAATTAATCCACATGAGGCTGACTATGGAAACAAAAATCTCTCAGTTCAATTGTTTAACCACATGGTCCTCTATCAGACTAATTCAAATACCCAAAGAGTGATACAACTGATACTGTGCCTACGTTGTAAGAATTCCGTTGATTTTCAATGTTTTGGCCGTGAGAAAAATGAGTTCTCACCAGGGTTCTCCCTAGGTTTTAGCGCAACAGGTATGGCACCTTTTCAAACCTGTAAAGCAATTGGTTAATGTTGGACATTCTGCAAAGGATAAGCGACTTCTGGGCATTTGCACGTGGTAATAAGTGCTCTTACAAGCGGTCAATTTTACCAGTTAAAGCCTGATAAGGAGAACCCTGTCTTACCCTACTTATCACATTGCCAGAACATTGAAAATCTTGCATGTTCCCCCAAAGAAACCCTTGCTACATCCATAGACTTGATGATGTCCAAATAGCATTATAATGCCTTTGTGACCTTTGCTCAAAATACATTTAATTACGATAATCCTTAGAACCCCATTTTGTATGGACTTTCAAAGTTCCAAAACATGAGGCTACAGGTAGCCAACACTTTGTTTGAATGATTTTTTGATAATTTCCTTTAAAGTTACCAGTATTTCATTTTTTAAAGTCACAATATCATGGTCAATACGTCCAAAGTGCATATTCCATGACCCAATGACAGGGTTAAGTGCAACAGTAGAATAGGTCTTCAAATTCAAACTGTTGTTAAGGACATTGATTTCAATTAAAATCAGTAAACAGTTTCTACAATGGTGTTTTAACATAATTATTTAATACTTTTTCTTAACAATAACGGGAGACTTATAAAATTATGTAAATAGCCCGGTAAGATGGAAAAAAAAAGGAAAGGAAAGGAAAGGAACTTTATTTAAGTGTCTAGTCGTTCTAGCGCTGGAGCGCTAATTGGGGACACTGTAAACTGAAATGAACAATGAAAGTAAATCAAGTCAAATGTTGGTTTTTGAGGAGAGGGGAAACCGGAGTGCCAGGAGAAAACCTCTCGGTGCAGAGTAGAGAACCAACAAACTCAACCCACATATGACGCTGAGTCCGGGAATCGAACCTGGGCCACATTGGTGGGAGGCGAGTGCTCTCACCACTGCGCCATCCCTGCACCCCCTGCATGGGTTACAGAGTGATACGATGATCGTTTATTGCATTGCGTGCAATGAAAGTTCCTTAATACATATTTCCTCGTTAATCTGCCACACAACAGTCAAATCACAACAGTCTGAATGACAAACTGGTTCAACATGGATTGGTCAAATTAAAAAAACAAAACACCAACAAAAATTGAAAGCCACTCTAAGGAAGACCAGTTCAAGCTAATGGCCCTTGCATACCTGTTTCCTTCTGGCTTTTTCAGTATCATCTAATGTTGGGTCATTTTCAATCTGTAATATTTGTTTTCTTATGTATGCCTTCAAAAAAGAAAAAAAAAAAGGATTTCAAAGATAAGTATATGTAAGCAGGTAATCTGCAGGTACAACCCCTCTGAAAGTTATCTGGAATGTTGCCAGAAATGAAAAAGTTCTCTTTCCCACTCACTTGGTGTTCATCCTCTCGACTTCCACTGCGCTCAGAACGTTCTGAACCAGGGGCTTTTGGATACAAACTAGACGGTGTAGACGGCTCACTAGAGTATGAACCACCTGATGATGTGGACATAGATCGAGCTGATTTGCTCAGAGACTGTGTCACAGAAGGCATCACAACAGCACCATTATCAACAGGACTGAGAGGTGATGGAGGCATTGAATAAAACTGTGAAAATACAACAGACTTGTAACTTAGGTACAGTAATGCCCTGATTCCAAATTATTTCTTTCTTCTTATTACTTTCTTCATGTTTGGGAGAGGGGATGGTGGGTTTGACCTTTGCTTACACTGTATGTGAATTAAAAAAAATTATTGTAAGTGTTTCACTTCAAATAAGTACATATACATGGTGCACTAGTTTGGTTGATTGGAAAATTTAGAGGAGAATGTATCCATTTTGTGAGCTAATAGATCACAAAGTAAAAACTAAAGCTCTTTCCTAGGTTTTGCTTGAAAAGTACATGTAGTTCAAACAATAAAGCTTTCTCAAGGTGAATAACAAACTAAAAAAGAACGCATGTATTTTTTTGAAGAGGCCACCTCACCATAAAAACAAAATAACAAATACTCAAAACATCAGTCTCAATCAATAGACTTAATAAATCAATCATAGTCAGACTTATCACGACTAAACATTAAAGTGGTACTATGATTAAAAAATTACTTTCTTTTGTCCATCAGATTTTGAAAGTGTGTTTGCTCAACACCTGCCATGTAAAATTTTGAGTTTTTATTTTTATCCAAAGGCTGTTTACTTTGAGTGTAAATTTTGGATTTCACAGCCCGCCATTACTCATGTTCAAAACTGACCGACTTGACCTCAGAAGGTTGGATCTAGGAAAAAGTGACGTCATTTACTCAATAGCTTAAGATTTCAGGGTGTAAATGCAATTTATTATAAAATATGCAAAACATGAGTTTTCAAATCTGAAAGCCCGAAACTCCTGTGCTGCATATTAAGCCAGTTGTGTACATGTACAAACACTTTGCATTCTTAAACTAACACGTCATTTTCTACTCGACCCAGCTTTCTCAAGATTTTAAAGTTAGTAATGGTGGACCATTAAATAGGAAAATTCCAGTTAAAATAAACAAGTGTCTTTTTTGAAATGAGGCTTAAAACTTCAGTCACTTGGTATTAAGTTAACATAGTTTTGAAATCCAAAGAAAAAAAGATTTGCTTTCTTGATCATAGTACCACTTTAATTAATTAAAGTTATAACGTATCTGATAAGTTTAAAATAATTATTGTCCATTTTGCAGAGGAGAGTGGAAACCCTTAACACCTGAACATGAATTTGGCATTTCAAGGTGTAATACAAGGCTGCAGCAGAGAGTTAACAAACCCTTAAGAAGGTGCTCAAAAAGAAGTATGTAAGCACCCATGCACTGTCAGAAAAAGATGCCTTGCCTAAATTGTTGCCTAAATCCGTTGGCATGGATTACTGCCAAAAAAATCTTACTTTCCCACATTCAATGCCAATAAAAAGTCCTCAAACTTGTCAAGGAAGGACATCTCAAGGCCAAAAATCTCTGGTGTCTTTGAGGCCCACCAGCAATGGTGGGAGAGTTTTGTTGTGATGAGAAAATTTTAACCTTGTAACTTTGGGAAGAAGTGGGTAAAAGTAAAGAATCCGATCCCACCAATGCGTCGGCCCACACATCGGCCAATGAGTCGGTTGACACACCACCAACACACTGCCGACGCGTCGGCCAACACACTACCGACGCATCGGCCAACACACTACCAACACGTTGGTTGACAAACTACAGACACGTTGGTCGAAACACTTACTCTTTAGAATTTTGTTATTTCTTTCAGTTGGAAGCAAGAACAACTTCATAAGGAACGACCAAAACGTGATAGGCAAATAGCCACCACTTTTAAAATGAAACGCTAGTACCTAGGTCTTCTCGATGTTTTGGCAAGGGTCGGTAACCAAAGCGGGGAGTTAATTTGCAAGTCGACCGACATATTTTTCGTTCATTATAAAGGATTGGGAAGTTTAAACTCTTTATTGATCATTGACTTTTTAATGCAACACCTAGTATGCAAATTATGCTTTCCATCTATTTAAACTCTAGCACTTGTATTTATTTATCACTTGATAATGGAGTTACGATGACTTCGAAACCTCGTGAAAAAAAAATCTAGTCAGTTTCATGTTATTTAATGTGACAACTCAAAGTAGTTGACACCATTAGCATCTATTTCGCATCATGAAGACATTGTTGCCGATGGCATTGGAAGATGCCTTCTATTCCTAGAGGGCTTTGTCAACTACAAAAAAAACCAGCTCCTTTAGGAGCCACCAAGTTTGCAAATGTCTATGTCCAATTAAATTGCATTACGTAGTTCCCTTGTGCTCAAATATGTTCTTGATTGATTGCCGCATAATAGGCCTTTCTTGCCACCTAATGAGACTTGAAAGTCCCGCATGTCCAAATTTTATTCGCACCCTCTTAGGAGCCCTGTAATAATATATATAAATAGCTGATAAAGATAAAGTCTCGGGCAACGCGTTTGCCAGAGTGAAAACTGGGTTCTAATAACACTTGTCGTAATGGGAACACACCACCGACGCATCTTATACGTTATAAGATTAAACAGTGGCCAATGCGTTGGCCGACAGTCGACCGGCAGTCGACCAACATGTTGGCCGATGCGTTGGTGGGATCAGATTCTTTACTTTTACCAAGAAATGGATGGCTGAGGGAATGCAGCCATTCAAATTAAGTGGAGGACAAACAGAACCTACAAAGGAACTGTCCCACTTATGTATTTCAAAGAAATTGAATGATTTCACTTTACAGATGATAAAAAGCACATTCCTGGCAAGTGTGGTATCATGAATGATTTGGATGATGAATTATTTACTTGCAGTTCTCCTAAAAAGGCTGATGATTTTTTTTTAATCCCCTTTTGTGTTTCAGCAGTTGTTGTATATGCAGGCATTTTGTCCTTGAGTTCCGAAAAAGTTCTCGGAAGATCGAACATGCAAACCTCAAACTAACCTGTTTCGTTGTTCAGGGAGTCAATCTTTGAAAATGACTTCAAAAATGATGCGAAATGTGCAAAGTTTAATTGGTCCTTGATTTATAATATCTCACACGATAAACAAAAAAAAAACAATCAACCAGCATTTGCAGGCGAGAGAGGATACTTGCACGCAAACATGAGGTATTGCACTAGGTTACTAAGCAGTTGAATGATTGTCTTCTATTCAAAGAAACAAGATATGCCTTTTTGAGCTTTCCACTGTTGGGAAACGAAAATTCCCAGTGTCTATTCAATATGTGTGCTAGTTAGTATCTTCAACATTTAGAGTTGGACATTAATCCTTTTTCATTTCAACTGGAATTGCTTAGTATTCATTTTGAAGTCTTTTGTCCACTGTGTTCGCTATGCCCAAGACAACATTATTATGTTAATTTTGAATAAATTATTTAGCTGGAACTCAGCTCTCAAGCTTTGACCCGTGTATAAGTCTAGGGCGATTTTTGGAGCTTCTTTTGAGGCCATAAAAGGTCGACTTATACAAGGGTAAATACGGTAATGACCATTAATAGAAGCCCTGAAGGCCCTTGTTGACCTGAAGAAAATGTCAGTACCATACCTGACTAAAACTATGTTCCCCATTTGCTTCTCTTGTTGTAACTGAGTCTTCTGTGTGGACAAATCACCAAATTAACAACCTGTTTTCTTGTTTACCATTTTTCCTGAACTCAATCTGACTACCTTCATTCCAAAACATCACTCCAATGCAGCAGAAACAGAGTTCCATGAATACAAATCAATATTTATACTTACGATCCACATGAGCAAAAGCACAGAAAGGTCCCCTAGGACAATAACCCGTCTGTTGCATATCATTACATTTTGTAGACTTGTATATCTGTTACAAGGAAAGACACATTTCACTTAACAATTGCCATACTGATAGCAACTACTGTAATTAGCTATATGATGACACAGATATAAATCAAAGGTGGCCAACCTCTGGGTGAAATTGTTGCTCTGTTCTTGTGTGACAATAAGGGCAGTTATCTCCACTTTCACAATTTGTTGGTTCTCCCCATTCATCACCATGCTTAACATGAGGACAAGGGGTCGACCTGGAAATTAAAATGATGTCAATAAATTATTATTATATACTCAACAAGATATTGTGTTTCTGATTGGCCAATCACAAATGCACTTTTATAGGTTACAGAGTGCAATATAGAAGTTGCTAAGGAAACAAAGCGACCACAGAGTGATTTTGTTGAGCATCTAATAACTACAAAAATTGTATGAATTTGCTTGGCATTTTGTGATTTATGGGCACACGTGATATTTTGAAAGTTCTCAAATTGCAGAAGACTTTGGAGAGCTTTCAAAACGTCACTTAACCCATTGGCCGAAACCGGCCAGACTTAGTATTTTACTCTGTCTAATGCCAGACGATTTTACTTGTCAATGGGGAACCCCTGGGAGTCAATGGGTTAATAACTCCCCATTATAAACCCATTGGCATCCAAACCGGCCAGACTTAGGGAACCCCTGGGAGTCAATGGGTTAATAACTCCCCATTAACCCATTGGCATCCAAACCGGCCAGACTTAGGGAACCCCTGGGAGTCAATGGGTTAAGCATGTAAAATCATGAAATGAACTTGCGTTCATATGATTTCCTTAACGTATACTTCCAAACATACAGGGTAAGGCCTAAATGTGCTTTTGACTTTGTTTAAAGTGCTACTATGATCAAATTTTTATCCCTTGAATTTTAAGGTTTATCACATAGAATTCCAGGAAAGATTAAAAGCACTTTACTGTTTGGAAATATCTGCATTGATTTCAGAGAAAATGAGAGGACTGATGATGTGCTCAGCTCAATATAACATCAAGTATACAACTAGCAGTTCTCATTGAAAAGTGAGTGCTGCCGTTAAAGGTGTTTTTGAATGAGAAAGAGAATTTCAACAAAAATATAACTTATTTTATTTGCAAAATGACATGGTTTCATGTATGTTCTTTGAGTATAACATTAACAAGTAACTATTGGTGTGGCTAAGGCTTTTGTTGGGATTATGCTTGTAGTACTTGCTAAAAGTGGAAAAGAAATATATTGGTTAACGAAAACGAAGGTGTAACGAATAACACTGTCTAACGCAACATGTAATAATAAGGACTTTTTAACTGATTCTTAGAACGATTAGTGACACTTTCTATTGTCTATCTAGCGCAACCTGGAAATAAACTAAATACTTGGTGTAACAACAGTCACTGTGGTGTAACAGTTATTACATGTATAACGGCACTAACAGGTTCATGAACTGATCGTTAGAACAACTAGTGACAGTGACACTGTGTAACGCAACGTGTAATAGACTATTTATTTCGTCTAACATAAATCGACTGAATTCGATCGATTGAAAAGCAAAGCTGCAAGTGACATAAATTCACACTGTCTGCCTCTAGAAATGCTCACTGAAAGCTTCATGTCCTTGGTGAATGCTTCCTCGAATAGGAGTAATCATAATAGATCAGCGAAAAGTGCCAGAACTCACCTGTAAACAGCGAAACCTTGACTCTGATCAACTGTATTTATAACTTGCTGTGAGCACATGCCATTTTCCGCTGAGTGGGCACGATTTTTCGCTGCGCAAGCACATGTCAATTTTTCTTATAAGACAGCTGCTGATTGGCTAGACTGCGCCATATAACAGGATTTCTGATTGGCTGTTTCTTAATGCGAACGATGGGTCAAACCGTCGAACCAAAATTTCTCGATGGCTTCAAGAATATGAAGGCTGCCTATCCGCAGCAAATAGCGATATCTCGGTCAATTTGCAGCAGAGACCATTGAAACTTGGTAGGCCAATAGCTCTACAGGCAACACACCTACCGCTATAAAGAAATTCATTCCCATGACAACTCACTCTTTTCCAGTTCCTTCCAACCTGATTTCAATATTTTGATGATCTTAAGCAGGAAAAACATTTAACAAGGCCACAAACTTGACCTACCTTATATAAAATGAGGGAGGTCTGGAACCCAGTACGTTGCCATGGTAACAAAACTGGTATGCGCATATTGTGGAGAACTTCTACTAGAACCTTACTGCAAAGAAGCAAGCATTTCCGATACAAATTGGCTGAGATATCTCTTTTCATCATATTTGATCAAAATTTGGTTGAGTTTATGACATCATCACTTGGCTAATTTGCATATATCTCTGGAACAAAAGGGAGATTTGAAAATAGCAAACAGCATTCTTCTTCTCATACAGACTTCAAGTGTATGTCTAAGATAGGAAAGATGTGAATTTCATTGTAGTAGCACTTCAACAAAGAACCGGTTGTTTCTATAATGCAGAGGCTCAACAACTTGATACAAATATGGACACAATGCAGTCTGCCAATTACCTGTCCAGTTACTTCCGGTAAGCTTTTATCAAGCATCAATTAGATTCAAAAGAGATTTTCGCTTATTTTACCTTAGGAAAAACCTTCTACAGACTAAATACTAATGTAATATACTCAAGTACGAAGATCCTCTCCAGAATGTAGACAAGGTCTTACCAATTATAAGGATAATTTCTATATGCATAAAAATGACTAGATCTAGATGGCTTTCCTTGCAAATTGATTACCAGTTCATTCATCGCAAATACAGGTATTTTGAGTGAACAGTTAAAAGATTCAAATATGTCTATTATTTACAACAACCAATTTTATTATAAATACTACAAGGAATTTCAAAAGGACCATTTCTTGATAGAAACCAGAAAATAAAAATCAATGTCCTTCACATACAATTTTATCTGTGATATTGGTATTTCATTGCTCTTGTCCTCTACCCAATATTTAATGGAAAACCCTGCCACTGAATGAGTACAAGTGCAAATAATAATGCCCAAAACATCAATAAGAAACATTTTTTGCAGGCCAGGGATAAATAAAAAATAAAACTCAGGAGCTTCAGTTGTCCCAAAGGACTGGTTGCCGCTGACAACTGTCGCAAGCTTAGTTGAAGGCCTACCATAAAAATCAAGTTTTCATTGAGGATTTTTCAACAAACATTGCTGAATGTTGCAGCTGTGCCACTAGAGTAAACACTGGAAATAAAGGAAAATTCCATCAAGATAAACAGTTCCATTTGTTTACCCACACCAACCAATTCTTCAGCTGCACTGCTTGTTGAAATGACTTTCAATTGATGATCCCTTTACTTCTAAAATACACTACAAAGATAACATTCACAGAGCAACTTCAACCAATATCACCAGGAAACTGCACTTTCTCCTTACAAATTAGAACCAAATTGTTGACAAAACTGCCGACGTCACGTAGTTAAATTTCATTGGTGCTCAGTTTTTTCATTTTACAATGTGTTATGGTACCCATCAACTTTCAGAAGACTGTTTTGAATTGAATGAAATATTAGAGACAACTCTTAAGTGCACTTTTACTAGAATGCAAATGGCAGCAAATGCTCAAATCCATTTTCCCTTTTTTTCCAAGAAAACAATGCCAGATTCGAGTATTTCCTAGCAGTTACTACTGATTAGTTTCAACAGAGGATTTCCTCTTGAAAGTATATAAAGTGATAGGTCAACATTACAAAAGTAAGCAATCTGGCAAAGAAAACATTAGGTATACTTTGTAAAGCTGGTGTTTTGCAACAGTTACCAGTTATTGAATTTTAAGTAACTTAGTCATTTATAAGCAATATGTATTAATTTCCGATGTATAATTTTAGTTTTACAATTTGGCATTGATGTACATGTATCATAATAAAGTATATACCTATATTTTCAATTGTATAATCATCTGATTTAGTTGGAGGACCCATCTGTAAAGTAATTGTACAGTGAAGCTGATACCCTCATTAGAGATAAATTTACTTTACAACTATAAATATAAAAATATTATGCGACAAAAATGGAAAAGTTCCTGTGAATGCAACTTGCCACAGATGTGCAGGGCAAGCCATTGCACAAGAAAAAGTTGTGAAAAATGCTATCCCACTGTACTCAATTAAGGCCAAGGTTAACTCATCTAATGGCCTAGAAATTTACAAGTATGATATGGTTTCCAAGTCTCCTGCATACCTAAATCTCATCTCACAGTAAATTTCCTGGCTCATTCTCCCATGTGCTCTACATACATATTATTCTGATAGTGACAGTGATAAACTCAAACAAACTGACCTGTATCGAAATTTCCTGGGGCTGCGTCGACGATCTCTTGTATTGTGATAATGGGGACAGGCATACCCTTGCCTGCAAAGTCTTGGAGGCTTTTTACATGGTTCTGTCTTATAACTTGACAACACGTAATTGGTATCTAAAACATGATGCCAATAAAAGTGGTTTAATTTTCAAAGAACATTTTGCTATTGGGCTCGATGCACTGCTACAGTGCACTGATCTCAGGACCAATAAAAAATTACACCAGTAAGTAAATCTTAACCAATTTAGACGTCTTACAAATTATCTAGTAAATTAAATAACGGCAATTCATGGTTCAACTACTAACGTAAAGGAGAAAAATCGAAATAATTTTAACACTCCATTTCCATAGGGAATCCTCAACATAACAAGAAATATGGAAGATTAAAGATTAAATGCGATCAGATCTTAACCGTAAAGACAATGAAGGAATACATAAATAATAAATACCTCTGTTAGACCCACAAGTTTGTTAAACGGGAAGGAAATGTTTCAACACATTAGTGTTTATTGTGGTTACAAGGCGCAAATTATACGGCATAATTTCCGGCGAAACTGAGCTCCAAGAAGCAGATGCAAAAAAAATTTCGTTTTCATCTAAGATCGAGTCAAAACTTAAGGAGTATACCGTAATTACGACCCGTTATCTTCGTTTCGAGGTCGCATAAGAAGATAGATTTTCAAGGTTAGAACTCTTTACTATCTCTAAAACGCATACCAAGGCGAAATGACCGAAACGTTAAGAGCTGCGAAGAAAATGAAGAAGTAACTGCACATGAAGACAAATTCTGTCATTAATTCGTGTACATAAAGCAGCGTACAGTACTTTACAAACCTTGCCAGCGGGGATCTTCTAGAACTGCTTTATTATTTTCTATTCCTGCTTGACCTACATCAGTTTCTTCTTTTTCTATGGCTTGCAATTCTCGTACATCATAAACTGGTTGTCTCAGATCAAGGGGTCCGTGGGCAAACGCACAGTGAGGGCCATTTTTCACACAATATCCTCGAGTATCGGTCTCGTGAACACAGGTTGCAGTTTTGTAGTATCGAAGATGGTAGCGACGTTCCACATCGCCAGCTACACGGTGTAAATAAGGACACCTGAAAGAGAGAAGGACTTTTATTCACCGAAAGCCTGATCATTTTGAAAACAGACAGTCATTAAGATCTGAGTTCGCAATTAAGCAAAAGAAAATGATTGAAAAATCCCTGGTACATACTCGTCACCCGATGGGCAAATCCCTGAAGTTTCATCATACTGGGTGCAGTAGACATCAGGACTATAATTAAAAGTGCCATCTCTTTTCTTTTTTGGTCTCCT
>NC_090877.1:24891281-24921281 GCF_036669935.1 Montipora foliosa | reverse complement strand
AATAGATTTGAAAAAAAAAAAAAAACTTATGGGGCATGGGGATGTGTTCTCTCCACTCAGATTTAATGAAATAACACAAGTAAAAAATAATGCTTTGGTAGAGGAAAAAGAAATGAAAACAACTGAACCATTTCTTTCAAGTTTCACATGATAAATGCAACAAAGGAAAAGGAGGAAGATTATGTACTTGACAAATAGCTTCTTGGTTTTCGGTCACGTGATCACGCGATGCGTGAGAAAATGGCCCACATAGTGGGGTATTATTTTGAAACAGAAACATGCCGCGGTCCCCTCGTTTGACACCAATTCCCGTGACGTCATGATATATCGAGAACATGGCCGAAGATCATGTGACTGAAGCTAACCTACATTCGCTTGATTTCGACGGCGGAGTTGTTTAAAGAAAACAAAACTTGCGCAAAAAAATAAGGAAGCTGAAGTAATTGAACCCAAAATTCTCTACCCCTGCCCTTCCTCGAGACTCTTCCAAGAGTTCAGTGTATAATGATAAGATGATCGCTTATAATATAAAAGTGGTTTACTTTGCTTTTAGTCTAGCTTTCGCTGAACGTGTAAATCT
The DNA here is from genome assembly GCF_036669935.1 of Montipora foliosa. Classification (NCBI taxonomy): domain Eukaryota; kingdom Metazoa; phylum Cnidaria; class Anthozoa; order Scleractinia; family Acroporidae; genus Montipora; species Montipora foliosa. Next base: position 24,920,701 of record NC_090877.1, on the reverse strand, counting down.
ATCTTGTTTTGGTTTATCATGGAGCTCGAGGCAGAAGGCATTACTGTACTTGGCAAATTTAGTGGGTTTTTGGTTTTTCACTGTTTTACTTTTTTTTTTATTTCTCAAACTTTTTTGTTTTAGTCAAAGCGCAACTTCTGCTGCATACAGATAAATACAGAAAATCCCCAGAACACACGGAGTTACGATACAATTCACTTGTTTTGGAAAGCAAATCTTTTAACATATTTTCAAGATAAGAAAAAGCAAAATGATGATGGAAATGATGACTGAAATCTCTCCGTTCTAAAGATACAGAGGAATTTGTGATACCCGAAATAGGCCCGGCGGAAAGTTGTGGGACTTTCGAGAAGCGGACCCCTTTACGGGATGCAGCTCCTAGGCGTTTACGAGTAGGCTTCCTTAATTGTTTCCGTTGTATATTGTTTTGTGCCTAATGTTTCCTGAACCAATCTCGAGAGCCGTTTTATAGCAGCTGCCTCGTCATCCTTCTCACCTGTGTTTCCAGTTGTTCATTCTCTGCCATTTTTTGATTCTCCTCCCCCTCCTCTTCTTCATAAACCAACTCGAATTTTCCACTAACGTTTCCGTCACCTTATCAAAAGCACAAAGAACTTAATAAAGCCATCTTCAGAGATGACAGCCGGCAGGAAGTTTCAATTTCAAACCTTTCGCGTCCACAGAACTATCACTCTTAGGCCCCGTCCACAAGTATATCCGGATATTTTTAAATCCGCAACTTTTTCTTTCCGGATTCAAAAATATTCCATCCACACGAAGCGTATTCAAATCGAATTTGCCCGTCCACACGTATCCGAAATGTATCCGGATTCACTCTAGTGCTCAGGACTCCTCAAGGAAACAGAGGTAACAGGGCATGCGCTATGAAGCCCTCGGCAGCCATCTTGAAAGTTGATTTCACGGTACGCAACTGGGCTCGATCTTGTTACGTCTCCGGATAAAAAAAAAATCCAAATTTGGCGTCCCCACGTATCGGAAACGTATCCGGATTCACGAAAGGTGTATCCGGAGAGAAAAAGTTGCGATTCCGGATACGTGTGGACGGAGCCTTAGTTCCTCAGTTCTTACGGAGTCATAAGAGATTCTTATTAACGGGAATTAGTTTACAAGTCGTTGTCCAATGCACGGGACGTTCATTTAAAGTGCCTCTGTGATAAAAAAAAAAAAAAAAAAAAAAACCACTTCCTTCTTTTCTTCAGGTTTTGAAAGTGTGTTTGCTTAACACCTGACTGGCAAAATTTCACGGTCCACCATTACTCACGTTCAGAACTGACAGATTGGACCTCAGAGGGTTGGATCCAGGGAAAACTGACGTCAAAGGCCCACTAGCTTAAAATTTCAGCGTATGAATACAGCTTATTATTTATGCAAAATGCGAGTTTAAAATAAAATTCTGAAATCCCAAAACTCCCGTGCTGCATATTAATTCTGCGGCGTAAACACGCATAGCATTTTTAAACTAGTGAGCCTTGACGTCTTTTCTCCTCGATCCAGCTCTCTCGAGATCTTAATATTGGTAATGGTGGACCATTAAATAGGAAAACTCCAGTTAAAATAAAAAGGTGTCTTTTAAATCAAGGCGATTGGCTACTGACACAAAAGCTAGTGTTTTGGAAATTTTCCTAGTCTCAAGCGCTCATTTCTTTATGTAGCCCCAATTACTCTTCATAACTTTTGCATTTTTTGGAAAATAAATCCTTGCCACCTTCGGATTTCATTAAAGAAGCACACTCTTGCATTAGGAAAGGAACTTCATTTAAGTTTCTTGTCGTTCTAGCGCTGGAGCACCAATAAATGGTTTTCACCTCAGTGACGTCACAGCAGCCATGTTTGTGTACAGAACAATTGAGAAAACGGTCTTTTGGGAATTTGACTCTATTATAATGCAAAACATGAGCCATAATTTGCTATTGTTTTGTACACAAATATGGCCGTCTCCTCACGTGATTGAAAACCACAAGACCATTTCCGAGTTCATGTCTGCGTCCTCTTCAAAGCGAGTCTAACTGCAAAGTCTTTGTGATGGTAATAGCCCTTTTCACGGTTAGTTTTTCTCATTTGCATTTCAATGTAATCTACCGTGAATGCGAGGCAATTTCGGGTTAAAACTACAAAATAGCCCGAGATTGCCTCACATACATGCTAGATCATATTGTAATGCAAATGAGAAAAAATAACCGTGAAAAGGGCTATTGGTTCTACTTTACATATGAAAAAAAAAAAAACATTATCATATGAAAAACTTCGCACTTTGACTCGCTTTAAAGAGGAGGCAGACATGAAATCGGAAATGGCCCATTGGAGAAACACTGTCAATTAAAATTAACAAATAACGCTAATCAAGTCAAATGCTGGTTTTAGAGACGAGGGGAAAACTGGGGTACCCGGAGAAAAACCTCTCGGTGCAGAGTAGAGAACCAACAAACTCAACTGAAATATGACACCGAGTCTGGGAATCGAACCCGGGCCACATTGGCGGGAGATGAGTGCTGTCACCACTGCGCTATCCCAGCATATATTGCTTCTTACTAGGCGATTACACTGCTACATCTTCGTTCATCGATACCACCAGCAACTAAGGTGATCTAAGAGTTCACTTTTGAAAAATACATTACAGATATTTATGAACTTGTAATAGAATTCTAATGCTAGTATTTCAGTGCGGCGGCATCTTATTGTGAAGTACTTATACCTTGGGTCCTCTTCAGTGAATCTTTTGTGAGTTCCACGGTAACCTCACCGGTTTTTGCCTCATAAGATATCACAGAACCTTTCTATCGCGTAAAGAAAAAAAGTGTAGATGAACAACAATGGGTTCCAGAATAACCGCAAAGTGCTTTCTAATTAACGACAAAGGTACAAAAAAAGCACTTATCTTTACCGTGAATCTTTTCAGTCCACAAATAGCAGGGTTTCAGGTTTCTAATTTTCGACTTATTACTCAATCAAAATATTTTTACAACACAACTGGCGATCATTTGGCCCACAACCGAGTTAGTGAGAAGCATCGGTCTATTCTTGATTGAACGTCACAAAAGGCTTTGCATTCCTGTTTTCAATGAATACTGAACCATGTCTCTCTCGATCTCAATTGTGCATGCGCGAAATAGAGCCAGTTTTGCTTATTCGTACAGTGAATAAAAATAGAATATTGGTGGTAGAAATGGCAAATTAAATGGCTGCAGTAGTATATGTACATGTGACAAGGTTTACAACGGTAACTTCCCGAGATTAAAGTTAAATATAACAATTACAGAGTCACGAGAGAACTAAATACCTTGTAATTAGAAATTTCGGGCGTGTAGGAAGCTGATAACTCCAGAACCTGCGGAAAAGTCACGTGAACATAACCCAAACGAAGAAGGTAACGCAAAAATGTAACAAAAGAAAAGACAAATTCTAGAGGAATTGCGGGAGAGGAAAAAGAAGAAGAAGAAGGAGGGGGAGGGGAAGGGAATGCGACTGACCTTATACGCTATTTTGTCGCCAGCTCGAGGAGGGCCATGAAGCGGCGGACAAGAAGTGTAATCTGGCTGAGTAGTTTCCTGGAAAAATATTATGACGCTGCAAGTAAGGATCATGGTAAAACATAGAGGTATCACCTAGTCATGTTATGAACGCTATTGAATTACGCCTCAAATATCGTTCCTTCTAAGATTTCAAAGTGACTACTGCCATGAAAACTCTACCTGTGGACCTGTCTATTATCGTAACACATGGTCTCAATGAAAAAAATTGCTGCATGGTTCTATCCAGGATTTATCGTTTGGAGGAGCAGTCCCGAGTGGCCGAAGGCCACGAGCTTCCTTGAGGGAAGGTTTTGCTACTAAAGTAGTCCAACAAAGTTCCCCACAAAGTATTGGTAATGGTAATGGAAATGGCTTTTTATTTGCCGCGCACATTACATACAGTCTCATGGCGATTTACAATTGTTTCTCTGGGGTAAGATCGGAAGTCAGCCTTTATCAGTCTATACAGAACGTGAAAGGAGGACAGAGCACATCCCCGGGGGTCTCCCCCTACTCTTCATGAACAGTGTGTGGGTTCTTTAACGTGCCACAGTGTTGATTAACAAGAAGGGTTATGAGACGGGGCCTGCGCTTTACAGTTCTTATCCCTAATCCGAGAAGACTTGTAAGTCTTAAGCCCTGGTCAAACGGCTCATGATAGTCGATGATAGTCGATGATAGTTGAGCGCGAGCTTCCGTTTGACCACCAACTATCATGCACTATCATCGACTATCATCAACTATCATTCAGTTTGAGCTTGTTCAAATTCTTCACGATAGTCCATGATAGTTTTCCTCGTTTGACCACGCGTACGATAGTTCATGATAGTTTTTCGGTCAGCTGTTTTGGTAATCACTGGTCCGATAGCGGTCAGAAAACATGTTGCCGCTCTCTTTCGTCGCGAAAAATTCATACTTTTACAAGTTTGTCTTACGGGAGGCCATTTAATGTTCACATTTTTACGCGGAAAGAGCTTGGAACTCGCTTCTCTCGTGACTTTGCTTGCGCGACTGCCAGTGAACTGTCGTCAACTATCATGAACTTCTTTGGCCGTTTGACCACTTGAACGATAGTTGGTGATAGTTGATGATAGTTTGGGGAGAATCTACTATCATCGACTATCACGCGCCGTTTGACCAGGGCTTAACCATTTGCAGATGAAATTACAAAGGCAGCTCTAACTTTCTGCTCAGCTATTTTTAAGGCCCTCAGTGTTGGCACAAAAACCCGATACTCAACCAACTGAGTCACCGGTCGTCAGTGGCTTCGTCGATTGCTACGCATCATTGAGGTCAAGGAAATACCGCTTTTCAAAAGTATATTTTCCTTCATTTCACCGTTGTGACGCAACTTACAGATTGTTTCTTCAGGAACTGGGTAAAATTATATCAACACATGCAACTTTCTTAAGACAGCCATCACTATAATTACCTTTCTTTCAACATCCTTCCTGGAAATGGTTTGGTCGATTTGCTCACACTGACCGTCTGCCATAACAGCATTTTGCCTGGTTTCTCCAGTGCTATCAGTGTTTTTGTGCATTGAGTCATCGTTTTGCTGCTCTTCAATGTCGTCCTCATCTGAATCAAATCTTATGTGACTGGCTGAGAAGCTGGAGCCTGAAAAGGAAAAAAACGATCATTGCAAGTTCAGACTGTGATGATGTCGATGGATTTTAAGAATGGTCATCTGGTTTTGATTATAGCAGTTGGTTTTTCTTATCTCATTTCTTTCCCCATTCCTGTAGCTCCCTAACCCTGAAAGGAGTGGTCAATAAAGAGCTCATTTATTAAATTTGTCATTTTAATTGCGGCACGGGGGATTACTTATGGCCGTTTGGCGCGTGCAATTATTGCGTTACGTTTCCCAGTGGTTCTCTCGGGGGTTTCATTGTAAACTTGACAACAAAGGCATACTTTCCCACCGGTTAACGATGGCTAAGCGTATTCCACTCTGATCTCCACTGAAGTGCTAAATTCTATCATTGCAAGTCTGTTTCTTTGCTTAAGCTCTGCTGTTTGTGAGCAATTGTAAAAGGTACTGGTGTTTGTTTCTTTGCTTAAGCTTTGCTGTTTGTGGGCAACTGTAAAATTAACGTAACTTAAGATTTACAAGTTACTACGGTTTTGTTGACCTTCTCTAGCTTTCCATGACCTTAACTTTAACTGTCACGTAAGAAACTCTTCAAATCTGTCCTTACTTTAGGAGATTACTCAGATCAAATTTGAATAAATTAACAGCCTCTTTCTGCCAAATTTCCGATTGTTTGATAGAAACTCGCCTTTATTTCATTTTATCCTTGCTTTGACAAGGGCAATTCTTATAATTTTCCATGACTTTCCATGACCGACAACAAAATTCCATGACTTTCCAGGCCTGGAAAATGAAAATCTTTAAGTCTATGACTTTCCAGGTTTTCCATGACCAAAACGGACCATGTAACATGCATTCGGGTTAAGAAGAAGGAAACGGTAAACAATGGAATGGAACAGAAAACTTCCAGAATAAAATGTTGGGAATTTGGAAAAAAGTCGCAAATTCATACTTAGCTTTCCACTTCCTCCTTGTCCAGGTGTCTTCTGTTCATAACTTCCCTGTCCAGTAGGTGTAACAGATAAAGCTAAGGGTGATGTTGTTTTGTTAAAATCCTTTGAAAGATGCCTTTTTGATACTTTGTCAGTTGTGGGGCAGGAGTACCGTCTATGAGGTTCCAGTGGAGAACTTGATGATGATGTTGGCATTGCAGATGGGAGTAATGATGTTGACAAAGACAACACATTCTTATCTTTCCTTTTCTCATCTTGGGACTTGTTGCTTTGGATGTTACCTGCTTTGGAATTCACCTTCTGAATTGAAGGCGCTGAACTCGGCAAAGATGATGATGTTGATGATGTGGACGTTGATGATGTGGACAATGATGATATGGACAATGATGTGGACTTAGATTCCATCAATGCAAGATTAGCTAACTCCTCAAATTCACTGGAGTCAATGGTAGATGAAGAACTCTCTCCTTCCAAAACATCTTTCCCTTTGTTTTGGCCTTGCAAAACTACGATAGATGATTTGGCAGTTCTTCCATTTACAGACCTCGCTCCCTTGTTATTTTTATCAGCATTTTTTACTTTTTCACCTAATTTGGTTGCTTTTCTTTTCACACTAAGCTCTTTGAAATTTCCAGATTTGAGCTTCTTTTCACTTGTACATTTTGATGATACTCTTGAACTGGAACTTTCAGATGAACTGGAATCACTTCCTATTTTTCCATGATTTTGCCCTGTTTGTGACAGGGTCACCTTTCCTTTCTCAGCATTAGCTTTCAAATTTCTAATGATGTGTTTTGTCTTGGGTTCAGGTTTTGACTTAGTTTCTGTAGAGCTGGCGCTGTCAGAGGAACTTGAATCAGTATTTAGCTCATCTTTGCTATCCACCAATTCCTTTGCCGTTCTCTTTGCGGTTGTCTTTCGTTTCTCAGCATTAAGTTTACCATTGCCAATTTTGTGTTTTGTTTTGCTATTAGGTTTTGACATAGTCTCTGTTGAGTTAGAGCTGTCAGAGGAGCTACCATCAACGTTTAAGCCAGTACATTGAATATTTCCGGTTTCCCTAACAGTTGCTTTCTTTTTCTCCACCAAGAGAGTTTTCAAACTTTTATCACTCTGTTTTCTTTTAATGGGTCGCTTTAATGTAGATTCTGTAAAGCTGTCACTTTCACAGGAAGTAGGATCACTGTCCAAACCATTTTGCATGGTACAACAATCGTTGAAGTTGACAATTCCACTTGTCTTGCTTTTCTTGGTGTTTGATTTTGAAAGCTCCACAGTGTTCTTTCTTTTTCCTACATGACTGGGATTTTGTTCCTTTTCGGAACTTTTAAATGAGTTTCCTTGTAATGTTTCACACGTCTTGTTTGCTGAAACATTTGAACTTGTTGAATGTATGGGGCTCTTGTCAGTCAATCTTTTCTTTGTCTTAATCCTGGATATGAAGACACCAAAATGTCGTAAGGGTGCTGAATCGTCACGTAAGCAAATGTAAATTCATGATTTTTGACAACAAAGACCTAAACGAAGACATTGATAGCGATGAACCTGATTTGAAGGCCTACAATCCTGGACAAATATGTTGAGACATTTTAACTTCCTTGTCCTTGTGACTTGTCCTTATTAAAATTGAACACACCTCTTCAAGATGGGACAATTTATTTGACAGAGTTTGTTATGTCAATTTACTGAATTTGATGCTGGTGTACCAATTACATCAGAGATGCAAAAGATCAAACCAAAAATACTATTGTTTTTGAGGAGTTGCGTGTACTTATCTACTTATTTATATTAAAAACTCACTGATTTTTCACTGATTTACTTTACCAGTATTCACTTGTTTGTAAAATGTAAGAATTATCATTCACGCACTCTGCCCTGATTACGCAGACTGCATGCCCATTCCTTGAAGTTGAAGTTGAAGTTGGGGATAGGAAAACTTAAAAAAATAACCTTTGAGAGTAGAGTGGTCTAGAGAAGAAAACCAAGATAATTTATTCTCAGATGATGCTGAATCTAGAGATTCATCAAACTTAGGTCACATAATGGAAGTTAAAATTATGTATACCACCTTGCTTCGCATTCATGTGTGTTTCTTTGTTTTCTTTTCACTTTCTTCTCAGAACCTTTAAAACACAAACACAATAGAAACACAAATGAGAAGAGTGAATCCTACAATGCATTCAAGTAGCAATAAGAAATAGTCAAAGAAAATATTCCATTTTACACAACACAGTGTACGTGTATGGTCATGCGTAGAATGTATTGGACATGAATCTCAATCCACATCGAAAGCGTTTGATAGAGGACCACAGAGCAAAGGAATGATTTTATTTATCATGCTATTAAGCTGATAGTCTGCGTCAGATCAAGTTGTGAAGCTGTTTGTGTTGTGTCTCATTCAGGCTCAAGTGTCCTGTGTTTCTTGTGCCGGAGGCGCCAAACAATTGTAGGGGGCTCCGGGGGCATGCTCCCCTGGAATTCTTTGTGAAATTTGCGCTTCTCAGATCCCTGGAAATTTACCATCAAGTCCGCCATTTTGTTTCTTTCATGCTGCTTGCTAAGAGAGCCCATGTTATTATGGTCAGCCTGAATGAACATATTGTCCTATAATTCATATATTAATGGGTGAAAGTCCTGAAGAAACAGGAAAATTGGTTGCACATGAAAAGATTGAACATTGGCCGAAGTTCAGTGCCAGTGAAGGAATGAAATCAGAATTCATGAGCACTTCTGAAAGCTTAGGTAGAGTTACCTTCAAGAAAAGTGCTAATGTGTGAGGAATGGTCGTGTTGGTGTGAGAGCGTGAGATTGCATCGAAATGCATGAGACTCACGCTCAATGTGTGAGACTTGAGAGCTCTCCAGCAGATAATACCTGGTCCAAAAGATTTTACTTGTCAATAGGGAACCACTTAATTTTCTAGGCAAAGTTCATCTCAGTTACTGGAGCAACTAATAAAAGCAGTTACTGTTACATGTACATTAATAAGAAGCTTTAGAAAATCTTAAAGAAAATTAAGGTAATAATATTACTGTAAAGCCCCTTACCTTGGTTACTGACTTGTTCCCTTGACTTCTTGGTAACAACTTTTTCTATTTCAACCCTAAAACATACATGCAGGTATTAAAGCGTACAAGAACGGTTAAACTGTCTGTTAACACAGAACTCTAATATCAACTTATAAAATGTGATCAATGCAATTTGAAATGCTGTGATAAAACTTGACAGTAATTCACCATACACGTGTACAATTATGAAAATACTTGAATTGATAAACATTCTCTGTGACAACAATTTACAACATTTTTGGGAAACTCTCAAACTATTTGTTGTGCAGATTATAATAATTATTATATTTCAACCCATTGACTCCTTTGAGTGAGACCTAATAGATTTCACTCTGTCTAACGGCAGGCGATTTTAATCGCCAACAAAGCGCGGTTTTGCAAAAATATTGTACACTTTCCTCCGCTTTCAATTTCAATCGAAACCTTAACTGACACTGCAAAAAAAGTGTGTCGCTGAAACTATCGATTAATAATCCATCCATTGAAACCAATCAGTAGTTGCTCCCAATCAGTATCAATCAAACCAGTTTTATCAATCGATCGAATGCTTTTCCATTTGAATGGACGTGCCACCACAATTGCAAGGTATTGACCAACATGAAAGTTAACAACTTTTAGAAAAGCAAACGAGATGAACAATCAATACCTTAGGTTATCATTGTGCTGAATTATCTCAATTTTCTCTTGTGACGGCAGAAGGTAGTCATCAAGCAAAAGATTAATCAAAGTGTTGTTTGACAATAATCCGAATCTCTTCTTTACTAAATACTCTAAGTCGGCGATCGTGCGGCACGTTGAAGTATCCACCAAGAACCAGGAGTTTTTGATCTCGGGAAATTCGGGATATCGCTGAAAGTTTAGCCGAATCCTAACGAGACCTGACATTGTTACTGTGTTCATTACACAACTGATCGAGTAATTTGTCTGCCAATGTATTTAAATTAAAGGGTATTCCCACGCGTAGCGTGTATGAGTATTTGTCTAAATATCCTATATTTCAATACACTACAATGAGAGATACATGAGTTACTTATCTTTTTCCATTCGTTACTGCTGACCTCGTTCCGTCGTCCGTTTTCATCGAGTGTGGAACGATGATTGGTCTATTGTTCCCGCGCAAATTCAACGGCCAATTGAAATGCTTTAAACGCACAAAAAACTGTATTTGTTGTATTTGTGGAATTATGAGACGTTCTTCGCCATCTTTACGACTTGTGACTTGTTTGCTAAACATTTCTGAAGCTCGCAACCGAAGCATAGTTGAATCAATAGCAAATGCGGCTCTTTATTTTCCTTCCAAATCAAGAAACAACGATTTCAAATGCCAATCAACCGTTCTCAACATATTCTCTGATTTTGATTACAACAGGTCTGTGATTACGATTGCCGCTTCCGTGGAAAACATCGAAGAAAGCGTGTTTCGGGCATGCGAGGTTGCTTACAAAGAGATAGACTTGGCGAGACATTCCGGAGGTCATCCCAGATTGGGTTCTGTTGATCTTGTTCCTATTCACACAATCTCAACATGTGTGTCTTTGAAAGAATGTGGTGAAATAGCGATTAATCTCGGAAATCGTATTGTAAGCGGAATAAAAGGTACCTCAGTGTTCTTCTTTGGACATGCTGATCGTCCATTGTTAAGAGGATTAGTTGAAAGGCGTAAAGCAGTTAATTGGTATCGAGGAAAACATGGTATGGATTTCAGTCTTGTCGGATGGGATCTCGGTACCCCTCCCTCCCAAAGGTATGGTTGTACAGGAATTGGTGCCATTCCATATGTAACAAATTGCAATGTCACTATAGACTGTCAAGATCTAGAATTCGGGAAAGAAATTGCCAAGTCCATTCGTGCATCAACGCCTGGTGGTCTTGCTGGGGTACAGTCAATGGCATTTGAACACGAGGGAAGAATTGAAATTGCTTGCAATATAGAGGCATCAAAGGTATGTTTACAGCTAAGCTGTTCATCATAGGTGGTTTGCAGGATATGTCCCTGCCATCATGTTGGATGCCAAACAATAATTCTGTCCCCTTGTTACCTCATCTTTGCATTTGTTCATTTCGTTATTGTTACCTGTGTCTCAGCAGGATGGTTTCAAGCCACCTGTTGATTTGACTTCAGGGACATAGGTTAAGTGTTCCTATTGTTGACAAGATGAAAACAGATTTAGGGTCTGTTCAAATGGAGGTGGGGGACCCCGGGTAGGTGAGGTACCATGCCTTCCCATAGTAAAAAAAAAAAGTGAAACTTCTAATGCAATATTAAAACCCCAGGGCGTTGGGATAAGGTTTCCAATGTTTAAACTAAAGATAAATGCTGAATGAACATCACCCCAGTCAGGCGGGGTACCCCACCCTCAGCATTCACATGGATAAAACTCACCCCACCTAAGCAGGTTACCTGGCCCGGCTGACTGGGCAGCCCGCGTCGGTGAGGTACCCCACCTCTCCCGAGAACACAATCAAGAAAAAAAGAAAAATTGTATAGAGATTGGTTACCCCACTGAGGTGGGGTACCTCACCCCACTTCTATGTGAACAGGCCCTTAAAAAAAAAAAAAAAATAGCTAATAGATAAAATACATGTACCACACATGAAAGGAGGAAGGAAAGGAAAGGAAAGGAAAGGAAAAGAACTTTATGTAAGTGTATAGGCGTTCTAGTGCTAGAGCACTAATTGGGGACTCTTTAAACTGAAATCAACAATTAATGCAAATCAAGTCAAATGTTGGTTTTTGAGGAGAGGGGAAACCGGAGTACCCAGAGAAAAACCTCTTGGTGTAGAGTAGAGAACCAACAAACTCAACCCACATATGACGCCGGATCTGGGAATTGGCAACATTGGTTGGAAGCAAGTGCTCTCACCAGTGCACCCTCCCCGCACCTCAGAGGATATTTATGATGTCTCAGTGTTCGTTAAATCAAAAATGAAGCATTGTGGCAGTGTGGATGGGGAATTTGTAGTAATGAACCTTTTTTAGGTCTGATGGGATTCGTCAAAAATTTATGTTAACACTGGAATACCGACTTACCAAAAGATTACTTAATTTTGATTTTAGGAACCTTCGAGTGATGGGAATTTCCAATACACCCATCCGGAAGAGATAGAGACAAAAGTAAGAAAATTGGCTGCTGTGAGAGACATGCAGCTTCATGGAACAAGACTAGTAGGGTTTACTCCTGATGAAGCCTATAGGAGAGCAGTCAAAGCTTTGTATGAAGGAAATGCCATGGCCTGGAAACACTCAGAATACAGGATGTAGGGACAGTGTGTGAAAATTATCATCGACATAGACAATTTTAATTAATAACTATTAGAATCAATCAAGTTAATAATGATTATTGCAAGTGACGTTTCACCAAGTTTTTAATCAAAGGGGACTCTCACAGTCTGTTTGTAAAACATATTATAATTTTATAGTAAAATATATAAATTTCATCCCATTGTAGTATACCTCTAAATATTTGAGGATCATTGCTTAACCCCTTGACATCCAGGAGTGGAACTTAAAAGATTTTGCTCTGTTTAATGCCACACAATTTTACTCATCAATAGGGGTGGCCCAGGGCAGTTCAGGTGTTAATTGGTTAATTACATTTAAGTTATCTTATCATCCTTTTTGGTCAGAATGCTGCAATAATTTGAGAAAAGGTGGAATCAATGCAAACTCAACTTCTCTCAAAATATATGTCAAGTGTTTACACGTCTAAAGGTAAACGAAATGAAATAAATTTTAGGAAGATCATTCTGCAAGTAGCCTTCAAGCAGGCTCTCATTGGCGCTGCAGAACGAGTGGCAAATCCACAAGAGAGTGGGCGGGGGAAGTGAGCCCACAATGGGTCTGGTACCAGGCCCCTCAAGGGCTCGCTTGGCTCGCCCACTTTTTGGTGGCTTTACCACTTGTTCTGCAGCACCAATGAGAGCCTGCTCGCAGTTAACCCATTGACACCTGAACCACCCTGGACCCGCCCCTATTTGCGAGTAAATCGTCTGTTGTTAGACAGTAAAATCTATTCAATTCCCACTCCTAGGAGTCAATGGGTTAATTGGGGACATTTAACCCATTTTTGAATGGATGTTTCACAAAGCAACTTAAGCAGGTGCAAGTAGGTATGAACAAGTCATGGCTTGAACAAGATTTGAACCATGGCCATGTGATTGTGCTGCACTTGTTCTACCATCTGAGCTGTCAAGTCAGCGGAGAGCTGGTCATTTGTGAGTCCTGGGGGGCAGAGTTTTCATATGAGAGGGGCGGGGAAGTTTGTTGGAAATTTTGAATTTTGAAAGCCCTAAAGGAGACCAGTCAGGGTGTGTCCCAGGCTGAAAGAGACCATATTTATTACATTTTATATTTCTTCACATGCAACCCTAAACAAGACCTTCATGGCTGATATGATGGCATTATTAATTTACATAATAATTTATTCATTTCTATCGCACCACCTACATTAAAATATGATCGCTGGTGTGTTTTGCCCACAACACCCTAAGATAGACCAAAATCTGAAATTTACACCCCTAAGCAAGACGACAAGCACCCCTTCCCCTTTTGTATGCAAGTTTCGCCCCCCCCCCCCCCCTCCCTTCCCTGAGTTACAAGTTCTTGATAATTGCACCCTAAACCTTTCATCATTCTCTGTCTTGCTTTCATTGTTTGCATTTAGTAGCTCATGGAAGTAAAGCTTGGTTTATGCCTTTAAATTTATAATTAGTTTACTAGATAAAGCCAGACAAGTCATGCAATGTCGAGATTTCTTCATTTTATCAAGAGACATGTTTCCTTTTAGTTTTTTGATGACTCGGAAACAAAAAAATCTTAGTATTCCTAATAGGATTTAAACTATTATCTTGTCCACTATGCTTGGCTGTCAGCGAAAGGAGCCAGAGCCAGGAGTCTGTTAAGAGCACTCTGACATTTGTCAAAGATCCCAAGATATCTTTTCATTCATTTATTATGATTAGCATTTGACACTTTTTACACAAAACAACTTTTGCAGAAGTATGTACGTGCCACTATAATTTAAAAGAAAGGATGATTGGTGTCATTAGTCAAAAGGGTTCCATATACCTACTCCTCCCTAAAATTCCATTGCCAGATCATTCATTACGTCATGCAACACATGGTGACTTCTTGAAAGTGAGGCAACGGTCGTGAACATGTATCTGGAAAGTGTACAAGACGACTGGGCTGTTCATTCGCTCATTTAAGATGGCAGAAGCGAATGAAATAATTGAGAAAGCGGTGTTGAATTGGGAAAAAAGCCTAGATTTGTCGTCTTTGGAGCTCGAAACGCTACCTACGGTAGTTCTGTCAAAATCGCTTTGTCATGTCACTGTTTTGAATCTTGATTACAACGACTTGCAATGCTTGCCGCGGGATATTTCTCGTTTATCTGCTTTAAGAGTCTTGTCAGCCACGGGCAACAAACTGCGTGAGCTTCCAGAAAGCATTGGCAAACTCGAAAACTTGCAAGCCCTTCACCTCAACGAAAACTGCCTTCAAGAACTGCCCATGTGTTTATCAAACCTTTGGCGCTTGGAAATTCTGGATGCGGTTGGCAATGAAATCGACTCCTGGAACATGGGACTGGCGGAGTGCCTGTTGGAATTGCGTTTGGATGAGAATAAACTGACATCATTACCAGTGTCTCTTAGTTGTATGAAGAACCTAAAAGTGCTTGAGTTGGGAGAAAATAATATTGTAAGTCTTCCAGAAGACATTGGTAAACTAACCAGACTTGAAATCTTAAACTTAAGCAGCAACAAACTCACAGAATTACCATCATCAGTAGGAGATCTTCCCAATTTGAAGATATTTGACGTGAGTGACAATTGTGTCGAATGTTTACCTGAAGTGTTCCAATCTGCTAAAGTTATTGAAAGTTTTTTCATGGAAAAGAATTACCTCAGGACACTGCCTGCTTGGTTTGCCAGTTTGTCCAGTATTGTAAACATTGGATTAGCTGACAATCAGTTGTTAGATAGTCCCTTGCCTGAGTCCTTTGGAGTCACATGTGGAGAGACTTTACGAACTCTAGATCTGTCTGCAAACAACATCTCTCTGCTACCGGACTCTATGGGAGAGCTGAAACATCTTGAAAGGCTACAGCTAGGGAGCACAATCTCTGAACTTGAGAGAAGAGCATTTCAGAATGGGAATTGGCTTCGTACTTTGCCCAGCACGTTTGGTTGGATGATTAATCTGAAAAAGTTACATTTGGATGAAAATCAGTTAGTTGAACTGCCAAAAAACTTTGGTTCCTTAGTAAATTTGGAATGGGTTGATTTTGGTCAAAATCGCTTAGAAAGTCTCCCAGAGTCATTTTGTTCACTTAGCAAGCTCTGGTTCCTTCAGCTGTCGCAAAATTACTTGAAAGTGCTCCCAGAGGATTTTGGGAACCTTACAAATCTTATTGAATTGAGATTGAGTTTCAACTATCTTACTGAACTTCCTAACTCCTTTGAAAAACTCTGTTGCCTCCAAACCCTGGATTTGTTCCACAACCAGCTCACTAAAATTCCCAAAGAACTCTTGAGTCTCAAAAAACTTGTAAGATTAGACCTGGACAAGAACAAATTCAGACTGAAGGCTGAGAAAGTACCCAAGCTGACAAAGCAGGTCAAGTACCCTTTTAAAGATCCCAGCCTTGTTGATAACTGGCGAGGAAAGCTGAGAGAGGATTATATTGAGCCTGATGAAGAGAAAACAGTGGAGATATTGAAAGAAGTAAATGAGAATGTTGACAGTGATGATGATGATGACGATGATGACAAGGAGGCTTGTGCCAGTGAAGCAGCGTTGGAGCTTGCCATGAAAAGAAGTTTGTCAATATGGAAGTCACATAATGGTTGGTATAGTATGTCATAACTCTTGGCTCAGGGAAATTACCCACTTTAGGGGCCCATTTCTCAAAAGTCCCGAAAACGTTTCGGGCCCGAAAAGCCATTTGAGAACTTGCTAACCACTCCTTCAGGAAAGCCGATCTTTTAACATGTTTTTAAGGTAACAAAAAGCAAACTGATGGGGAAGTTTGACTACTAAAATCCTCTGAAAATGGCCTGTAAAGTTTTGGGACTTTCGAGAAACAGGCCCCAGACCTCAGATATGCCCAGAAGTAATTAGATGCACATGAATTTTAATAAGCATCACAAATTGTCCCCTTGCTCCTCTCTCTAACTTCAACATCACTTGTGTCTCGGAATACAGATAAGTCACAAAGTGTCCCCCAAATGCTGCTCTTCAAGTGTTTATTTAGTTAGTTATTTGCCACTGCATAGAGCGGTTTTCAATTGAGTGTCGAAAGTAATTAGCGAATTGCTTTGGTTTTGCATTAACTTCACTCAGTGATTGGTTCAAAGTCCTCGCGCCACTTTTTCAACCAATCAGAAGTGAAACCAAAACCAATTGTGGCTCGCGCGTGCACATTTTCCAGTGCTTTGTGTCGGCGACGTGTAATTACTTCGAGTTTTGATTGGTTTACTGGATTGTCTTCGTCCTTTTTGATTGGCCAAAGTAATTACTTTGGTTTTGGTTTACAACACTCATTTGAAAACCGCTCTAAATAGACGACTAAACAGATGACAAAAGGAAGAAAAAAAAATAACTTAAATGGCAAGGAAACCTAATAAAAACCATTAAGGCTTGTGAGCTTATGTTCCCTCATAAGAAGCTTAAGATGGATGTTAACATGACAAAGATACAAAAGGTACAAAGTATGAAGTTTTTATCTATGGTAGAATTTTACTTTTGACCGCTTCTTTCCTAAGGATGACACAGAGATTTTACTCTGTCTATTGCCAGACGATTTTACTGTCAATGGGGGCTGGTTCAGCAGTGAAAGGGTTAACAACATCTGTGTCCATCTGTTGTTTGCAAACAGATGTCCTCTTTAATGCTTTCCCTCCTAAGCTGATTGACACTTAAAAATTTTGATCTAATTCCAGAATTTTACTTTTCTGTATGGGCCATTTCAGTGTAGCCTGCAGAGCTGGCATATTTTGATGATAATGCTGCCATCTTGCAGTAAGAATGATGGGGGGGTGTGAAAAATGTTCCAGAGGAGAGGATGATCACCTTAAACTTGTATTAGGGTAGGGGTAGAAAATAGTTTTTTTTTCCCTTCTTCCCCCCCCCCCCCCATCTCAGCCACTTGCACCAACCTCAATCTGCTTTCAAAATGGTAGACTTGTGTTTGAAACATGTACGCCTTTAATGTTAAAGCCTTTGCTCCCCAAAAATGCCAGCTCTGCAGGCTAAAGTTCAGAGTGAGAAGGGTTAGGGTTGAGAGCTTTTCAGAATTGGGGGTTTATGGGACTTTGTATAAATTTATACCAGGGCTTGAAAGTTATGTGCACCAACACGGTTGCACATGTGGTGGTTGGATAGTTTTGTTTAAATATCTGGCTGTGTTATTATCCCACCTGTTATGAACCCTTACAGGTCCAGATTTGAAAGAGAAGACTGAAACCAAAGGAGGGAAAAAAATGCAGAAGAACGAAAACAAAAAAACATCCCAACATACCAAAATGTTTCTTCTGAGAAAAGAGAGGAAATTATCCCTTGAACTCTCAAGAAGACCATTTACCAATGAATGAAATGTTTGAGGATGCAGATGAAAGTATCTTCTGGGAACGAAACTCCGTGCTCAGAATGAGGAGATGAAACAGTATGCTATGGGTAATCTCCAAAATAGTGCTTCATTAGATGAGGGAAACCTGAGTACAGCCACTGGACTACAAGCACGAGGATTGGGATAATGGTGAATGCTAATACATAGATTTTGGTCAATAAGGCATACACCAATATGGTGTTGGAGGCATTCCTAGTATAAGAACGACAGAGAAAGAAAATAACAACATTTTTAGGTGGTTATTTGTCAACGAGAAACAAGCTAACAAAATTTACTGTAGGGTGGCTTATCCTCCCTGCAAGGTCAAGCATTTACCAAGCACTGCAAACTATCGAGAATCTGAAAGTTTCTTATCGTTTCACTCTTCATCAACACCATGCAACTGTTGCCAGGAGTTTCAGATGTTGTTGAGTGTCTTTGGACCCAATTTGATGATCGCTGATGGAGACTAGGAATTCTCTTCCACTATGGTAGTCAACCACCATTACCTTTTATGAAATGAGATATGGTAATTATGATATTGTTAATTGTAGAATTGTAACAGTTCGGTTTGACATCTTATGAAATTTCTCTTTATCCCAGTATTCCAATGGTAGTACGGTGGTTCCAAAAATGTTAGATGTGTGGTTAGGATCATTTCTGCACACTGTTGTCAATGGTGCAGCCAAAATGGTTGGGATGTCTCCATTCAGTGTTTTTTGTGTGCTTGAAGTACATGTATTTTATTTTCAGTGTTACTCTCTTTGTATTATTCTACAAAGGACAAGAAATCAGTGAATTTTAACGATTAAATGGATAGCAATGAAACGAAATGAGACATGTTTTTCAGCTTTGGAATGATTGTCTAGTCAATTAAAAACCCCACCCCCCCCCCTTGACCTGCAGAGAAAGTGGGCGAATGGGTATTTGTAAGTCTGAAAATTATGATTTCCTTTAATTTTTCCTTGAAATTTGTTCTTATTGATTGCAGGTAAATCAAGTTTCTCCAAGTAAATGTCCAATCCAAGTTGAATACATGTGTTCCTTGTACTGAACAGGAATTGTTGATCGTTTTAGAGCTGACGTTACCTTGATATTGTCTCCACGGGGTTTTCAGATTGACTAGTGTTTTTTACCACATTAATTTGATTGCACAAGCGGCTTTCCAGCCAATTGTAACATTTTCTTGTGTATTGTTTTTCTTCCACCTTGAAATGGGGAATACCTATTTGGGTGTAAACTAGGACCAATTCCTTGTGAACTAGAGTCTAAGAATTTCCTTGTTTTATTGAAAATACCATGACTTAGTACTAGGCGCCTTCGCTGTGATGCATGCAAAGTCAAAGGGGCTATGTCACGCAACAATGAAAACACCACAATGTCCAAAAAGTAGAATTGAATCATTGCAATAACCACACTAAAACTGTTGAAACAAGCATTAAACGAAAAAGAGCACAAAAGAAGAAAAGACAAGCATGGATGGACACAAATCGACAAGATTGAAAACGGATTGCATATGGGTAATCTTTAAAAACGTCGGCCCGTTTTTTTTGTTTTTTAACGTTTATGGCAAAAATGGCGTGGATGTTTTTCATTATATTTGTTATGTAACACGAATTTTAATTTAGTTTAAAGATTTCCCGGAAACATGCAAGAATTTAACGTGGACATAGCCCCTTTAAAGAGATCTGAAATACACGTATGGTTTATTTCGAAAACAAATTGTTCACTTATGCAGATGTAACACAAGCTGTTCACATTAAAAGACTTGCCTGTTACATTGTCGTTTTTTTTTTTGTATTGATTATTGTTTTTTTAACATTTCCAGATTGGAGTTACCGCACTTACAAAAACGAAGAAATTACAGCAATCACAAAAAAATATAATGTATATACAGATTTGAGCTAACAAAGTGGATTGTAACAACCCACCCCCCCGCCCCCCCAAAGTTCCCCCTACATGATTCACAAAACACACACACACACCACAATAGCGCGGTGTTAGAATATTCGAAAAAGATATAAAAGCACGTTTCAATCTTCAACATTTTTCAAAGCCACTCTTACCACATTTGATAAAAAGGGGCGGGGGGGGGGAGGGGAGTGAACTTGCCAATTATTGTGCCAGTTTAGCAATTTTGCTCTCTAATTGGTAGACCAAACTTAATTGCTTTGCAACCGAATACGTAGAAAAGTGGTTCAAATTGTTGGACCTACAATAATAACAGTTACTGTTTGCGGATGAGGATTATATGATTTAATAAGAGGAAGCAATATTGCCTTTGCCAGTCACCAAAAAAAAAGTATATTGCAGCAGATAGTGGATTCAACTCTACTTGGTCTTTCAGTACCCCAAGCTATGAGTTCTTTCCACAGCAAATGTAGGTTATTAAAATGGCAAGTCACAAAAAGATGTTTCCAGTGATTCGTCCAACATACCACAAAAGGTGCACAATGAGGCGTCCTATTTTGCCTATTTTTTCAAAAACGTATTTGGCACTAAATACCTATTTAGCCTTTTCTATTGAAATTCCTAGTAGTGACTTTGCTGTCTAAAGCGACTAGAACGGGCACAAACTATGAATTTCGTTCCAGTCCAAACAACCACCATTACAGCTTTCATTAAACTCTGAATGAGCTGTCGGTGGAGTAACAAAACCAGAGACCAACCACCTATAAAACCTCTTCAAGGTCGCCTCCGTGCTCGCGACCTCAGGTTATTGAGCACAAGTTGACTTGGTGCTGAAGCAACAAAGGACTCTTGTTAAAGCTCCATTTCTTTTCAGGCGACTGTCGCCACGGTGAAGGGATTGCATCAAATAAGGACATCAAATCAAAAATATCTTTTGGAGAAAGATTTCACACGGCTCTGATTACATTGAGAAATAAATTGGTTTTCTATGTTACTAAATCGCCTATTTTGATTATTCCTTTACTAACCACGCTTTGATTGTAGACGGATTTATTATTAATACATATAAATTGATTGTTCCAAAGAACAGTGTTGAAAATTTGTTCGTGCGAAAGCTCAAGTTACAGTGTTATCGCGTCGGTGCGGAGCAATGCGAAAAACACTCAAAAACATTCCCTGTCATACATTGGGAGGTTTATCGGTAGCTTTTTATGTCAAAGTTTCAACAGAGGATTGAACTTCCCCCCCACTGTTTCAAAATAGTGAAATAAATAGTTTTCCAATTACAAGGTTCTTCATCCGCGAGCTATGGCAAAACGCATATTTTTTTTCTATGAGTCTTAATTATCGATTCTAAAATGTCTTGGCATGATGCCAGGTGTCTGGGGAAGTTAATTGACTGTTATCGTGCGATGTTGGTTTTCCTCTTATCCGGAGTCTTTTGCGTTGCTTCTCTGAGTCTTCATCCATTCCGGATCTTTTCTGTGCCGAGGACTGGGAAAATAAAAACAAAAAAAAAAAAAACAAATAAAACAAAAGAAAAAACAAAAAATGAAAAAAACACCAAAGAAGAGAGAAAAAAAAAGTAAAAAAAAAAGAAAAAAAAAAAAAAAAACACCAAAGAAATGCAGAGAAAAAAAAAACATTATGCTAACCCACAAACACCACACCCCACACCAAAACAAAAAACCAAAAAAAAAAAACAAAAAAAAAAAAATAAAAAAAAACTATATGAAAAAAAAAAAAAAAAAAAAAAAACAACAGAAAAACAAAAAAAAAAAAAAAAAAAAAGAGAAAAACAAAACCACAAAAAAAAAAAAAAAAAAAAACCAAACCGCAAAAAAAAAAAAAAACGAAAAAAAAAAAAAAATTAAGAAAAAAAGAAAAAAAAAGAAATAAAAAAAAACACGTAAAAAGAAAAACACAAAAAAAAAAAAGAACAAATAAATAAAAAAAGAAAAAAAAGCAAAAAGAAGAAAACAAAAAAAACCACAAAAAAAAAAGAAAAAAAAAAAAAACAAAAAAAAAAAAAAAAACAATAAAAGAAAAAAAAAAAAAAAAATCAAAAAAACCCCAAAAAAAAACAAATAAAAAAAAAAACAAGATAAAACAAAAAAAGCAAAAAAAAACAAAAAAAAAAAAAAAAAAATAGAAAAAAAAAAAAAAAAAAAAAAAGAAAAAAAAAAAAAAAAATAAAAAATAAAACAAAAAAAAAAAAAAACAAAATAAAAAAAAAAAAAAACAAAAAAAAAGAACAAAAATAAAAAGCAAAATAAAAACCGAAAAAAAAAAAAGAAAAAAAAAACAGAAAACAAAAAGACTAAAAAAAAACAAAAAAGAATCACAAGAGAAAAAGAAAGAACAAGAAAAAAAAAAGAAAAAAAAAACAAAAAAGAAAAAAAGAAAAAAAAAAAGAACAAAAAAAAAAACGAAAAAATCAAAAAAAAAAAAAAATAAAAAAGTAAAAAAAGTAAAAAAGGGAAATAAAAAAAAAAAAAAAAAAACAAAACAAAAAACAAACAAAAAAAAAAAGAAAAAAGAAAAAACAAAAAATAAGAGAAAAGAAAAAAAAAAAAAAAGAAAAGAAACAAAAAAGAAAAAAAAAAAAAAAAAAAAAAAGCCAAACAGAAAGAAAAAAAGAAAAAAAAGTAAAAACGAAAAAAAAAAAAGAAAAAAAATAAAAAAAAAATAAAGGATAAAAAAAAAAAAAAAACAATAAAGTAAAAAAAGCAAATTTAAACAAGCAAAAAAGAAAAAAAAGAATAAAAAGATAAAAAAAAAAGGAAAGCGAAAAACAAGAAAAAAAAGAAAAGAGAAAAAAACAAAGAAAAAAACAGAAGAGCAGAAGCAAAAAGAAAAACTGTTAACGTCGTCTATCCCACAACCGCGCGCGGTCTTGCTTTCCAAAGTTCCTTGCAGTATTTCATCGCCCCAAAACTCAGCAGATTATTCCGTGTCTCCATCATTCCTGATGAACCTTCACGGTAAAACCGCCGAGATCAAAACGTCTCCTCTGCCCAATGTTGAATTCGGAAAACAATCAACGTAAAGGTCGCGCGCCGGTTAAGCGTGGGTGGAATTACGGAGGTTCACAATGTTTCTTCCCTGGAGTCCTGAATTACGTCACCAGATCACCTGGTGATTGTGATGATTTCATGCGCAGTTTTGTACTGTCTTTGCGCAAATCTATACTAGGGGCAGTTGTGAGGTATCTGCGCGCTCTCTTACATAGTATGCGTCTTATTGTCTTGTGACACGTTCAGACAGCATGGCAAAGAAACAAAAAAGTGACTGTAGGAGGGTGAGAGTACTTCAGTTTGATGGCCAGGTTCTAAATGCGTTTCATGAAAAGTGCAACATGCACTGAAATCCAATGGATACAAGCTTGCATTAATCTGACTTATGCGAATTAAGAATTGATAGCTCTCAGTTACGGTACCTTTTCACATGTTTCTTAAATAATTGAACAGCCTTGATAATAATATATAATGCAGTGATTGCTGTTGATGTTCTTCGCCATGGCCTTTCACACTTGAAGTGCTGGTCATCTCAAACCCAGACTAAGCAAGTAATCGAGGACATGAAAAACTGCATTGTCTGTACAAAAAAATATTGGACTAGGAAACATTTGCCTCAAATCAAGAAGTTTCCTTGGATTTTGTTTTTTCGGTCAGAAAGAAAGAAACAATGTGAAAAAGTACATTCGCATCAATGAGAAGATCTACAATGAGAGTTAAAGAATACATACTGCCTAGCCAAAAGATTCAACCATAATTTGGATACGCGATAATTACTGGCAATCAACTTCTCGTAATTCTTAAAACTGATGTTTGCTTTAATACAATCGCACTTAACCGAGAGTTGACGAGTTACCTTGCTTCATTTGAACTTTGAATGATCCATGTCCTTTAATGGATTGTCTTTCATTATACCCCCGGATTCCCGGTAATAATTAACATCCATAAAACAATAAGAACAAAGCGAACATAACAATACCTAATCAACAAGGCCTAATCAGAATAACAATGGCTTCTTTTGTTCTTCGCCATTTTGGTCCAGCTATATGCAAACAGTCTAAGCCTTGTTAAATTTAAAGGGACAATGTTTACAATCTGCTACTAAACTAGCAGCTTTTCCGAACAGCGACCTTCCTCAAATTTGGAAGATGGCGGCGAATGTGTTGCCCATTCCGAAGGTAGACAGAAAGTCGAGGGATCATAGGCAAACATCTACGCCCGGAATCCCGCTGACCCCGCCAATTTCCAAAACTGGCGGAGGAATTTGTTGCACCGTCCCTCACACTTTGAGCCAGCTGCTTCTCGAGATCATCGACCCTGTCCAATTCGGCGCAATCCCGAGGTCATCCACGACTCGGGCTTCATCAGTGATGCTTGGAAGCCACCGAACAGGCAACGGCTGCGGACTGTGCGAGTGGTACTCTTTGTTTATTACCAAAAGGCATTCAACCTGATTGACCACGGCTATCCTCGTTCAGAAAAATTTCAGCCTCTCCATCCCCCGGAAGCGTGGAACACAATGGGTTATCAATTTCTTAACAAACCGTTTAAACAGCCGCCCTCAAGCTCTCCTCGCCCTGTTACTCAGGACTGGGAGTCAATGCCTGCGGGAGTCCCCAAGGAACAAACTTAGGTCCCTGGTCACTCATGATCAACAAAAATGAGGATCCCAGACATCCCTAACTTGGAAAATACGTGGGATGATACAATATTGCAAGGATCGTTCCTAGCGGGAAAGGACAGCCCACTTCCCAACATGCTGTCAAGCTATCTGATGCAACTGGAGTGCGAGCCAAATGTAAATTAACTTGTTATTGCCTTTAAGAAAATGCAAACACTCATTTGAGCCATGTTTGATAGCCTGAAAAAAATCTAATAGTTGTTAAGAACGCTAAGATCTACTGGTTTAACTATATTCAACGATTTAAGTTGGAAAACTACAGAAAGGCAGGGAGGAAATCCTAAAAAAGGCAAATAAACGCATGTATTTTCTAGTGCTTCTGCGCAAGGCCGGTGTCCCATCGTTGGACATTGTGAATTCTTTATTGACCCTACTTGTGTAAGGTCTGTTACTCGAATTACTGTGCTCCCGTGTTCCACCCCGCGACCGCCTAGCTATCTCAGCGAGGATCTCGAGAAAATTCAAAAAGTGGGCACACTTAAACGGTATAATATCTCCAGGGCACAGGTATATTGTGAGAATCTCACCGGCTTATGGCCTTTAAACTCAACAGAAGTAGACGTGAATCACTATGTCTTAAAATCTTCCATATCATCTTAAGTGATGAGCGTTTTAGTAATCTTGTACCCCCAGTAGACACAAGGCTTCTTACAATCTTACAACATTCGCGTAGTTTTATCTTACCACGTTTTCGCACAAACTGCTATAAAAGCATCTCTTATCCCAGCAGTGCTGCAAATGTTTTAATTCGGCCACGTTTTAAGATACATTTCGCACCGACATTTATATTTTTACCCGCTAGATTTTAAGCTTTTAGATATGTATAAATTGTAATTTTTATCCAATTTGTAACTAGTCTCTATATTATCATAATATTTTTTATTTATGGAATTGTAAATAATTTACCGCAATTCAGCCAACTGAGCTGCTAAGTTTTTATCGTTAAATAACTATCTATCATCATCATCACGGTCTGCCCCATACTCGCGCGCCGCGTCAATCCTAATTTGCGAAAATCGCTCTCATGTCCTCTTATGTCGGCCTCTCGCGTACAATTGCGCCTGATGAAAACTCTCACAGCGGAATCTGTGTCTTCGTCGAGAATTTGGCACGAAATCTGATCGGCCTGATGCAACAACCGAAGTCACTTAGATTCGTGTTCGCAGAGGCCTCTCGAGAACTTCCTATCACCTGACTTGCACTAGTAACTAATAGCGGAATTAATTTTGATTAGTTAAAGTTTAAAAAAAGTGTCAAATAAGTAAAAAAAAGAGGGACGGAAGAACACTCAGGCGAAGAGTGGGTCAGACTCTATTTTTCTGTCGTCCCTTCGCGTAACGAATAGGCAGCCTGGAAAGCAGGTCTCTAAACCATTCTCTCGCCTAATAATGGCCGTGTTATTTATACTAGAGGACAGTCTTAGACGTCCAGACGCATTAAACGTCTGGACGTAAAGTGCGACTAATATAAATACGACGAGACCACGCACTTAACTTCGACGGCTAAAAATCAAAATTCAACAATTTCTTCAAAAGATACTGAGATTTAATCAACCAAAAGAGCCTGCTGCACTTCATTGCTAAAGTGCGTCTCAGTTTAGTGCCCGTCTCGTTCTTTATACTAGACGACTAAGACGTCTGCTTTAAGGGGCGGTGGGCTTTTTTCTCCGGGTGCCGACTCTTCTTATCTATGTACGTCAGTGTAATTTTCACAAGATGTCCAATCCTTCTTGTCATTAATTTTTCTCCTCGCTTCGCCGCCTTGATGAATCTCGCGCGCACTCCTAGTGGAAAGCTTGCTCGCTGGCTAATTTTCGCATGATTACCCCACCCTCCCCAAACTCAAAGAAAATCTCAACAGCCGGCGGCGGTGTGTGTGCATTTGTATGTGGTTTGAGCGTATTAGACACCCGGCTAACTTTCAACGCGACGCCATTTCATTCAATACCACGTATGCACGTTGGCTTAAACTTCATGCCATGCGCTATTTAAAGATGAATAAACCATTTCACAACCATGTCACTAACTTCACGCATTTCGACTTACAAGCTTGACTTTGCATTGCGAAAAAAAAAAAAAACAACTGAAAATTAACCTCGAGAGTTTCTCTAGAAAGCCCAAGTAGCAATGAGGTATCCGTCGCGCATCTGACGCGTACCTTGTATGAGTGACTTTAAGTGTGTCTTGCTATTGTAATCTGTACGATGGCTATTGTATCCTTGTAACACTGACGCGAAAACCTCTCCTCTTTAATCAGGAACCCATGACCGGAGCCTACAGCTAACATACTGGGCCTTCTAGGTAACGACATTTTTACAGACCGATCCTATTTTTAGAGTATCTTTTCCGCCCGAAAAAAAAACAAAGGCCGTTCCGGGTTCGGTTGACCCTATGACGTACAGCTTAATTTTTTGTAATTGGTCATCGACGGAACATCCTGTGGGAGTCTCATTCGTGCGGGAAATTCAATCTAAAAATAAATCGGTGGGTGAAAATGCCGTTAACAACGAACACTACTGTAGAGTTGTAGGGCCTCCGGGTTCATGGGTTCCTGCCTTTAATTCCCCTATAACCTGCACACTTAAAATCTACCTTCATTTCATCCATCGAGTCCACTACGGGACCCCCCCAACAAACGAGACCAAGAAATTGACCTGCTCCAGCCTGCCAATAGCCTCAGTTAGTAGAGCACCTGATTGCCCAACGGACACCACATGCAAAGGTCATGGGTTCCTGTTGTGAGGCACCTAAATTTTCGGGTGTATAGTGAATTGTTAGGTCAGGTCAGAGCCTTGCTTCTTCTACTGGCTAGCATTGCTCTGTCTACTGATAAAACCGTAGTAACCTAGTGCAACCTGGTTGTGCTACCAACAAGTTGGCCGAGGGAGTGGGGGTGGCACGACATCCAGCAGGACAAAAACACAACGAGCTGTCAAAGGGCGGATGAGGCTCTTACAAGCCAATGGACCATCCTGCAGGAATAGAGTAGGGTGAGACTGAACAATCCTGGCTGCACAAGTAATACATCTGTCACAAGGACACATGTGGAGCGCTATTTCTAGTCAGTGGACCAGT
This sequence comes from Montipora foliosa, assembly GCF_036669935.1. Classification (NCBI taxonomy): domain Eukaryota; kingdom Metazoa; phylum Cnidaria; class Anthozoa; order Scleractinia; family Acroporidae; genus Montipora; species Montipora foliosa. The sequence continues at coordinate 24,893,264 of NC_090877.1, read as the reverse complement.
GACCTGCAGTGATAAAACAAAACCATCATCTATCTGCCGTCAGTCACTGCAACATATAATGCCGTGCAGTTTGTCGTAGCCTGTTCTTGACTGAATAAGCAAACAATGCCAAACAAAAAAAGGCCCTGACTAGCCCTGCAAAAAGTGGCTAGCAGTATTCAAATTATTTGCGAGCAAGTGTTCATGAAAATTGCCCATTTGAAAACAACTCATACCGGTTCCGGTCGTCGTACGGGTAAACCAGGCCCGGTTGACTGTGTTCACACTCCGGCAGTCCAAGCGACAATTTTGCAAGGAGCCAAATGTAGCGAAGGGGAAGAATACAGCATTTCTTAAATCTAGAAGGCAACGGAATGTACTCACCACTAAGCGATCGATCACAATCTCAGCGTCCTGAAAGACACCAAAGCCATTGCGGTGTCTGAGAAGTCAACAGATACAAGGGAGATAGAAGCTGCACCGTAGCGAGACAACTTACTTACCTTTGTACGACACGTTGGCAAACCACGGATACATCTTCTTCGTGGAGTGGGAAATGAGCCCTGAACAGGAGAGAGGTCAGTAGTAGGAGTTTAGGATTTGCCGTCAGGAAAGAACTAGCCGCAATGGCTTGACGAGGATCCAGTGCCAATTAGTTCATTAAATTCTTGAATACTGCGAAAAATCGTTCATTCAGTGTGGCAGGAGTAAAAACTTTTAATGGAGTGATGTACAGTCATCAATGACCTTAAATTTGTTTTCGCCTGGTACATTTGAGGCTCTGAACCTTAGCTGCATTCTTCCTATTGGATACAATTGCCAGGTCCCTCAGTTAAATTAACTTCAGATAAGATAAGATTCTTCCCATTCCTATCATGAGATGCAGCAAGCAGGACATCGTTAGCTTACACAAATGCCAAGTCCATACAAAAGAACGCTATCTAGTGATAGTTACAGTGACGCGGACCCTATCGCTTTCAAGCCTGACGTATACGGCTTTTGTCAGTTGACACAAAGAGATGGCCATCTTTACACAAAGCGTCAAGAGAACAACGAATGAGGGATGTCCCCTCTCTAGTTGTAGCTGGTTACCTTGCCCCATATTCAGGTCTAGCTCAGCGTGTTCACCGACCGTCACGTGGGATTTGACACCGCACGCCATACTATGTCTCATGCTTCACGCCAAATTTTGCTTAGCACCCAGTCACTCCCAGAGTGAATTGTATCTCATAAAATATTCCCAGCTTCAACTTCCGCCGGGAAATCATCGAAAAAAGTAGATTAAGACGGAAAAAATATTTATGACATAGGTGACAGAGACAACGTTGTGAGATAAGTACCTTTATGTCATTTATTTCAATTTTTTGCCATCCCTTTCACAACTGTTTTGTTCTCGCGATCCCCAAAACTGTTTAATGTTCCACGTTGCCCCCTTCCCTAAGTAGTTTGTCTTTGTTCCTGTTCCCCTCTTGAAATCGCGATCATGTATCTCCTTGTTCTGCAAAGCTCCTGCCGAAGACCCTAAAAACTTCATGCCACATGATGAGACATATTCGAGCAATCATGACCATCTCGTGGAGGGACAAGGTTATCAACGAGGACGTCTCGGGCCGCCTGCAGGAATACCATCTATGGAAAATATTCTGATTATACAGATGAAGTTGAGATGGCTGAGAGGATGCGAGATCACGACCATATTCTCCGCCCAGCCCTGCTTATTGCCCAGCATGTCCTCTTCCCTTTTATGTTTGTACCTCCTCTGCGAGGGAAAACTCAATTAGGGGGGAAAACGAAAGGCTTTATATTAAACTGAGACGCGTGAAAAAAGGGAACCTGAAGATGAAGGATGCAGACCAAGGACAGATGGCCAACATTGACGGAAGACAGAGCTATGCGGAGGAGCTTAATAAGACCAAATTGAAACAGTCATTGTCGCTTTTTAAACACAGTTTAAAAAGCTGGGAACGTTGACTGTTTTCCTTCGCTAAATTATTGATGAGATAA